>NC_083569.1:101114479-101426146 GCF_027579695.1 Neoarius graeffei
ACTTGTTGAGATCAGAGTGGCTTGAACATAAAAAGAAAGGTCAAACAGGTAGGGAGATGTATCAAGCAGTTCTTCCTAATGATCTCCTTCACTTGTAGACCTTCTAGTGCTGTACAAAACAAAGCACAATGCCAGGCAGCTTGCCAGAGAAATGTCCTCGAGCGCTCCAGTGCCCTCATCTCCTTTTATTCCAAAACATAGTCAATACGAACATAGTGCAAGAGATAAAGACTCCAGAACAGGGAGGAATTTGGTGAAAATAACTCACACCCCTGAACCCCAGATGTGGTGCTGGAGATACCAGCTTACGATAGAGTCTGCATGTTAAAGCAACCTCAAACTTCCTCTTTACAGAAGTCTCAAACTGTGCTTTACCTGTTCAACAAGCTACCCTACGTGCACTTGAAAGCCTGAGGCAGAAAATCAAGGCCAGCGTGATTTCTCTATTCAATGGACTGGACATCTGTAGCATTAAGCCATCCTCTAGAGTCCGGTAGAAGACATAAGACTATGGTTTAACCAAATTGTGTTGTGACACAATGAGAGAGTAAAGGAAGGAAAGAAACAGAGAAAAAAAGAGAGGGCGGGAGCGTGAGAGAGCCGAGGGCATCAACAGTGTGTTCTTGAGTGCAAATGACCCCTGGCCATCCTGAGGCGTGAGCTTTATCCGGCAGACTGAGTAAGCTGCTCTGGCTCAGAACGACTCAGGCCTACACTCCCTCAGGTTACTTTATCCTCTATTACGGAGGATGAATGACAATCTGCTTTCAAGCAGATATGTAGCATCCACAAACTTCTCTGGCCATGACCGATGGGTATAAAACAACTACTATGTTGAGTCCAAGTGTGGTATATTACAATAATCTTACCCATTAATTAGTAAACCCATACAACTACCAACTGTCATCCCATCCAGGGTGTATTTCTACCAGGCGCCCAATGTTCCTGGGACAGACCGGATCCACTACAACCATTAACAGGATAAAACAGTTACTGAAGATGAATGAATTAATATACACCAAACAGCCATAAAATTAAAAACACTGACTGGTAAAATGAATTACATTGATTATGTTGTTGCAGTGGCACCTGTCAAGGGGTGGGATACATTAGGCAGCAAGAGAGCGGTCAGTTCTCGACGTTGATGTGTTGGAAGCAGGAAAAATGGGCAAGCGTAAGGATCTGAGCGACTTCCACAAGGGCCAAATTGTGATGGTGAGATGACTGGGTCTGTGCATCTCCAAAATGGCACATCTTGTGGGGTGTTCCCGGTATGCAGTAGTTCGTACCTACCAAACGTGGTCCAAGGAAGGACAACCGATGAACCAGCGACAGGGTCATGGGTGTCAAAGGCTCATTGATTCACATGGGGCACGAAGGCTTGCCCATATGGTCCAATCCCAACAGAAGAGCTACTGTGGCACAAACTGATGAAAAAGTTAATACTGACACCTTTCTGTTTCAGCCAGCATGAACTTTTCAGAAGTTTGTGCTACAGTAGCTCTTCTGTGGGATTGGACCATATGGGCTAGCCTTCATACCCCATGTAAATCACTTATCCTTGGCCACCAATGACCCTGTCGCCGGTTCACCGGTTGTCCTTACTTGGACCACTTTTGGTAGGTACTAACCACCGCGTGCCAGAAACACCTCACAAGATGTGCCATTTTGGAGATGCTCAGACCCAGTCACCTAGACAATTTGGCCTTTGTCAAAGTCGCTCAGATCCTTATGCTTGCCTATTTTTCCTGCTTCCAAAACATCAACTTCAAGAACTGACTGTTCTCTTGCTGTCTAATATATCCCACCTCTTGACAAGTGCCACTGTAACAATATAATCAGTGTAATTCACTTCATCTGTCAGTGCTTTTAATTTTATGGCTGATTGGTGTACGTATCAACTACTTATACCAAACTGGCCAACAAATGGCTCACAATAATATCTCAGTGTATACGCAAGTGCTTTAGCTGTTGGCATCCTCCTACACCGCCTACATCTTCAATGGTTCTACAGTCTGCATCACAGGTAGAAAAAAGAGGTATGGACAGAGCATTCAGAAATCCACAGTGAAGATGAGCAAACATAACCATTTTGCATACTGATGGTCGACCTCCGTCCACCTGCATATTTACAGGATTGAAAGAGCAGTGCCCGGAGGTAAGAAACAAATTGCATCACCTTGCAAATCCCATACAGACTCCACAATCTCTCCCTCTCTCTCTCGCTCCCCTTCTTATTTTCTTCTACAACACATCAAGCAGGAATAAGATTCCTCACTCACCTTAGTCACATCCAAACAGCAGCTGAGAATTTGGATAACATCATCGCTGTGTAATTCAGCTGCACGTAATGAAGATGACAATTGAATTAGCTATTCTCTTGGCAGAACTGGCTGGTGTTGGCGAATGGGGATTTAGGGCTGAAAAGTATCTTGGAAAAATGTGCAAAATCATACCTTACTCAATATACAGGGAATTGCTTTGGCCATCCACCATTTTGTACATGTCCAAAAGATTAGTAGAGACTATTCAGTGCAAATCCGAAGTGGCACATTCCATCGTAATTGATAGCCCCCAAACACTTCACCCAGAAGATCCAGAATACCAATAATGTCCTTATCAGAGGTCATCAGGGGGTTCAACAAAAAGTGCTGACCTTTCTAAAAAACACTTTATCACCAAGTCTGAGCTTGGTTCAGTGGATAATCTTGTCTGGATACTGTATATTTGTACCCAAGAACTGATACTGTAATCATAAAAACTGTCTTGTTCTCATCCCAGAACTCTACACAATCTGTTTGTCAGGCTTGTAGTACTCGAGTCAAGGACTTGGACTTGAGCCTGACTCGTGCCCTAATTTCAAGGACTCGTGACTCGACTCGGACTTGAGCACTGATGACTCGGACTCGGACTTGTGCATTAACTGCATTAGGACTTAGAAAATGGAGATGAGGACTCGGATTTTTTCTTTTTTTTTGGTAACATGCCATAATATTTTGGCATAAGATATTTATATCTACATTAATTTTGTACTAATTTCGTGTAAGAGTGTCACACCTGCGCGCCTTGGCGCATGCATCAGATAGACTCTCGGGTGCACTCCAGACAGCGCGTGCACCAAACGGACTCTCTCACACGTGCGCCGTAAATGACTCGCACCTACACAGGATTAAGGCACAAACAGTGCGCGGATATAAAAACTGTGAAAACACACTTACTTTGTGAAGTATTGAGTTGCATTGCTGACATATTACTGAGCCTTATTTCCTTGTTTGGTTTCCTGATCCCTGATTTCCTGTTTCTCGTCTTTGATTCTGCCGAGTCTACGATAGCCTGTTTGTGCCTCGCTTGACCTATTGCCTGTTTCACTGTTTTACGATTTTGCCTGCCGTTCTGGATTGTTTACCTGCCTTCACTTGTATTAATAAACACACCTTCTGCACTTGCATCCATCTCCCAACCATCTCTGACAGAATACTTCGTGCTCCCTGACAAAGAGAAGCACATTCACCTGTTCATACGTCATGTTCAGGAACAAACTAATGTTGATGGTGCTAAAACAGCCAACGTCAAATGGTGCGGTTGGAGTCTCGTTCTCGGACTCGACTCGGATCAATAGTGGACTTGACTCGGACTCAAATTTCTGTTAATGACTTGGACTTGACTCGGACTTGAACACTGGGGACTCAAGACTGGACTTGGACTCGAGGTTTAGTGACTCGACTACAACATTGCTGTTTGTACTGAACAGCTTTCCAATACACTTTATCGTATGTGCTTGTAGAAGAGTAATGATTTATAATCCGTAGGTGCTAAAGAAGGCAACCGGACTTGCTTGAAATCCTTGAAGACGTTTCACCTCTCATTCGAAAGGCCTGTCTGACTAGTGGGGAGTTCCAGGTATTTATCCTCTAGTGGACCAAAAGTAACCCTAAGGAAAGAAGGTCACATGGGTCATTGACCCTCTCAGCCATCCTACTATCTGGTGCCACCCAGAAGAGGATGAGTTCTCTTTTGAGTATGGTTGATTTCAAGGTCTCTTCCTCTTATTTCAAGGAGTTTGCCTTGCCATTGGGTTCTTTATTAGGGATCTGATTCTACATCCAGGTTTTGGTAGAGCTGCTTCATAACAATGTTTACTGTTAAACGTACTATCCAAAAAAAATACATAATCACTGAATTGGACTCTTCTGATTCTTCAGAGAGGTGAAGTGCCTTTTTGAGCACAGCCAAGAAACAGACAAACATGATAATGCAGGACAATCTTTGAAATCGGGCTCCTTGTGGTGGTGGGTTTTTTTCCCCTTTACTATCTAAAGGGATTTTATTTGGGATCCTCTCTGATAGGGAAACCATCTGTTATATGATTCTAGACAGAAACCTTAGGGGTTCCCTCGCTCAGTTCAGTCCAAGTAACCCTTTAGTACCCTTTAGACTTTACCTTTTCTCTTAGTGTAGGAATGCTAAAATGCTATATAAAGTTTATTTGTCCATACCTTTGATTGACATAGATTCAATTTAAGGTGACAGCATTAATGTCTTCAACCCTTAGCGATAACTTTAAAGCTTTAAGCTGTCTCGACCCAGCCAATCAGAGGAGTTGAATTACAGCTTAATCAGGGGCTTTAATTGATCTGCGAAGTGCTGAGTCATTAAGCTAGCCCCCTAAGCCTGCTAAGACCAGGGTCTTCTCTCCCAGAAGCCTCATACTATTGAGATCATCTAGCAAGCAGTCTGGATCCCAAAAGAACAAAAGAAACAGAAGAGGATATATAACATTCATCGTAAGGACTTCGCAGGTAAAGTGGACTGGGGTTGACATTGGCGCATGCATTTAGCACAGAATGCTATTTGTTCTGCTCCCACCCCATCCAAAACAAAAAGCCTGAATCCTTGTCAATAGATTTGCTTATGAAGATTAATGAGTTTGAGGGTGTTGTATGAAACAAGTCATTTACAAGAGTAGGGGCCAATGAGATGACGCAAACACAAAGGCCCTTGAATCCACACATTCAAAAACATCCCAAGTTTGTTTTCACCCAACAACTTACTTCCTGAGACACAAAAACGCGAGACATTATAGTACTTTGATAGTAGCATCACCACCTGGTTTCACCACCTCCCTGAGTGTTATACCCTCCAGAGTTCTTTGAAGCCCTTCCACTGCTGGGATAAGAACCTTCTTCTATCCTGCCTTCCATCCACCCTCCACCCTCCACCCCTGCTGGCCAAGACTCCTTCCTGAGAGCTTAGACTGGGAGGAAAGAGGCCACAGGAGAAGCATAAAGCTGTCTCACCGTTCACTCTTTCCACTGCTCTCGCCCTCTAAACTCCCCGTGGCTCCTCACCAGTGGCCAGTTTGGCAGCCAGGAGCTCAGGAACACTGGGGAGGAAGAAATGTGCGGTATATTTCCACACCCTGACGTAAGACGACTGGCGCTGTAGGCCATGATATCTGAGGCAGGCCTTTGTTCAGACAAGAGCTTTTTGAGGACAGAAAGTAAAATTTGAAAACTAGTACTAAGGCGTTGCTATGTGATACACAACTACCAAACTGGGAAAGACTGTTTTGTATCTTTGGGTCAGTCAATAAATAAAATTTATTGTTCTAGAAAAATAATCAACAACAACGGAGTAATATCAGTGTTGATTATTTGCAGCAGGTTGAGTGTTTTATTCCTCAGACCACAGCAATTTGGCAACAATTTAATTTGTTCCTCATTACACATAATATGACACATTATAGTTTTTTGTCCATTTATAGTTAATGTTGTGGAAAGTCCACAAAATAAGTTAGTTCCTGGTTAGTCAATAATGCAAAAAAAAAATGCAACTGGTTATATTAGTGAGAACCAGAGAGGGAAAAAAAAAAAAAACAAGACACGGCAGAAACCATACTGCCTTTTACAAAGGAAGAGTTAATTATTTTTAAGTGCTATTATTATAGCACTTAAAAAAACAAAAAAAACTATTTGTTATTAGCTTTAAATTATGTTCAGCGTCCGTCATTCGAGTCCTTCTGGCCAATCAAAATTGAGAATTCAGCAGCATTGTGATATAAAACTGTTTATTCTATCCACATCCACTGGATACAAGCAATCGCATGCTCTGATTGGCTACTCTACTACTAGGATATCAGCTCATATACAGTGGTGATTGAAAGTTTGTGAACCCTTTGGAATTTTCTATATTTCTGCATAAATATGACCTAAAACATCATCAGATTTTCACACAAGTCCTAAAAGTAGACAAAGAGAAGCCAGTTAAACAAATGAGACAAAAATGTTATACTTGGTCATTTATTTATTGAGGAAAATGATCCAATATTACATATCTGTGAGTGGCAAAAGTATGTGAACCTCTAGGATTAGCAGTTGATTTGAAGGTGAAATTAGAGTCAGGTGTTTTCAATCAATGGGATGACAATCAGGTGTGAGTGGGCACCCTGTTTTATTTAAAGAACAGGGATCTATCAAACTCTGATCTTCACAACATGTGTTTGTGGAAGTGTATCATGGCACAAACAAAGGAGATTTCTGAGGACCTCAGAAAAAGTGTTGTTGATGCTCATCAGGCTGGAAAAGGTTACAAAACCATCTCGAAAGAGTTTGGACTCCACCAATCCACAGTCAGACAGATTGTGTACAAATGGAGGAAATTCAAGACCAGTGTTACCCTCCCCCCAGGAGTGGTCAACCAACCAAGATCATTCCAAGAGCAAGGCGTGTAATAGTCGGCGAGGTCACAAAGGACCCCAGGGTAACTTCTAAGCAACTGAAGGCCTCTCTCACATTGGCTAATGTTCATGAGTCCACCATCAGGAGAACACTGAACAGCAATGGTGTGCATGGCAGGGTTGCAAGGAGAAAGCCATTGCTCTCCAAAAAGAACATTGCTGCTCGTTTGCAGTTTGCTAAAGATCATGTGGACGAGCCAGAAGGCTATAGGAAAGATGTTTTGTGAACGGATGAGACCAAAATAGAACTTTTTGGTTTAAATGAGAAGCGTTATGTTTGGAGAAAGGAAAACTGCATTCCAGCATAAGAACCTTATCCCCTCTGTGAAACATGGTGGCGGTAGTATCATGGTTTGGGCCTGTTTAGCTGTATCTGGGCCAGGACGGCTTGCCATCATTGATGGAACAATGAATTCTGAATTATACCAGCGAATTCTAAAGGAAAATGTCAGGACATCTGTCCATGAACTGAATCTCAAGAGAAGGTGGGTCATGCAGCAAGACAACGACCCTAAGCACACAAGTCGTTCTACCAAAGAATGGTTAAAGAAGAATAAAGTTAATGTTTTGAAATGGCCAAGTCAAAGTCCTGACCTTAATCCAATCGAAATGCTGTGGAAGGACCTGAAGCGAGCAGTTCATGTGAGGAAACCCACCAACATCCCAGAGTTGAAGCTGTTCTGTACGGAGGAATGGGCTAAAATTCCTCCAAGCCGGTGTGCAGGACTGATCAACAGTTACCGGAAATGCTTAGTTGCAGTTATTGCTGCACAAGGGGGTCACACCAGATACTGAAAGCAAAGGTTCACATACTTTTGCCACTCACAGATGTGTAATATTGGATCATTTTCCTCAATAAATAAATGACCAAGTATAATATTTTTGTCTCATTTGTTTAACTGGGTTCTCTTTATCTACTTTTAGGACTTGTGTGAAAATCTGATGATGTTTTAGGTCATATTTATGCAGAAATATAGAAAATTCTAAAGGGTTCACAAACTTTCAAGCACCACTGTACCTACCGTGAGTAGAGAAAAACAAAATGGCAGAGTGTGTTGCTGAACCAACCGAGGACGAAATAAAAAAAAACTCTACTCGAAAACAAAACCCCCAAAAATTGTCATCAAGTATTTAAAAGAAACAGGAATAGCTGAAAGAACATATAACCCCCCACCCCCATATCACCTGTTCCACACTCCAGTCCAGTTGGTGGCAGTAATGCACCTTTAAGTTGGTTTGACAACCACCACGAAACCCTAAAGAAGAAGAAGAAGAACCCCCCCAAATACAAACAAATAAATCAATCAATCAATAAAAAGCAACAAAATATGAAATAAAAGTATCTTTTTTTATTTTTAAAGAATTATTATTATTATCGCTCCTGTCATTTCGCCGGTTGGTTTACATTCTAAGCGGAAATGATTTTGTCAGAAGTTTTGTATAAAGTTTTTTATTGAATTTGCAAAATATAAAAATGCTCCATTTCTCAAAATCCAGTGAATGTGGATCAAATACAACAGTTATTCCACTCAATCTTGTCGTATATGGCTTAGAGCCAACTCAGTGCTATGCGCCTCGTCAGCTATCGGCTCATGTACGACTCGATTTCATGGAATAACTGTTAAATACACACTCACTGGCCACTTTATCAGGAACACCCATACATCTACCTGCTGTTTGATGCGGTTCTCTAATCAGCCGATCCGTTGATGCATAAAACCCTGCAGATCCAAATCAAGAGCTTCAGTTAATCAATGTTCACAATGTTCAAACATCAGAACGGGAAAAACTGTGATCTCAAAGTGTGACTTTCTTTCACTGTGGCATGGGTGTTTGGTTTGAGCCAGATGGACTGGTTTGAGTATTTCAGAAACTGCTGAGGTTTCTCCTGGGGTTTTCACACACAGCAGTCTCTCTAACACAGAATGGTGCGAAAAACAAAAAACACAGTGAGAAATGTCAGTTCTGTGGGTGGAAACAGGAAACGCCTTGTTGACAAGAGAGGTCAGAGGAAAATGGACAGACTGGGTCGAGCTTTTTTGCCAGGAAGGATATAGTAACTCATAGCAACTCTTTACAACCGCGGTGAGCAGAAAAGCATCTCAGCATTAGGGTGCATCAGTTGCCCTCACTTTCATAAAATCTGATGCATTTTTGTTCGGGTGTTCCTTTTCACCAATAAAGACATCCTGTAAAATGTTTTGACCATATTCAAAAGTCTAATGGTGGCACCATGAGGTTCACCAGGTATTCATCCTGATACCCTACGTCTAGCTGGAGTCTCTTCACATTGCCTCTGCGGAGGACGGTCCCATATGGACAGTTGAAAGACGCACTTGGAAGACGCTCTGGACACTACAGTTAACTCACTAACTTTAGGACTGCAGTTGTTATGAACAGTTTTGCACTCAAGTTTCCATCAATGAACAGTTTATAACATCAACGAAACAGACTTCATGTTAAAACTATAATGAATTTCCTGGTTACACAGTTATACTTTATGACTCTCAGTGTTGTGCATGAACACGCTCGTTTTTCCATGAACTTTGAACTGAACGCAACAACTTTGTAATGAAAGAACTTGAACGTGAATTCGTTCAAATTATGCGACATGAACGACAAACATGAAGATGAACGAAACATGAAACCTGATGAATCGAGTGGCACGTCTACTTGCAAGATATTTAACGTTCTACTACTTCACTGTCAGTCTGATGTTGTTGTCACTCACTGCCCTGAGGTGCCGCGTGTGTGCAATGCATCATGGATGACGTAGTGTGAAGCCGGAGATAGTGGATGGCTCTATGATTTGGCTCCATACTACGTTACCCATGATGCAGCAGAGCAGAGTAGGCGTAACCCAGCGTTCCCTAGCTACAGGCAGCAGACAGCGCGCACACCACAGCCGGCACACACTCACAGCAACATGGCCAGTGAAAGTTCAAGTAGCGGCACGGAGAACACAGATGAGTACAATGCCAAATAATTTTAGAAATTTGATTGTTGTGTCAGGGGCGGCACGGTGGTGTAGTGGTTAGCGCTGTCGCCTCACAGCAAGAAGGTCCTGGGTTCGAGCCCCGGGGCCGGCGAGGGCCTTTCTGTGCGGAGTTTGCATGTTCTCCCCGTGTCCGCGTGGGTTTCCTCCGGGTGCTCCGGTTTCCCCCACAGTCCAAAGACATGCAGGTTAGGTTAACTGGTGACTCTAAATTGAGCGTAGGTGTGAATGTGAGTGTGAATGGTTGTCTGTGTCTATGTGTCAGCCCTGTGATGACCTGGCGACTTGTCCAGGGTGTACCCCGCCTTTCGCCCGTAGTCAGCTGGGATAGGCTCCAGCTTGCCTGTGACCCTGTAGAAGGATAAAGCGGCTACAGATAATGAGATGAGAAAAAGCCCTTGAGCATGCATCCCTCTGTCTGATCAATATGGTTGATATGGTCAATGCTGTTGATATGGATCTTAAAATAGCACTCCTTCAGTGTATATACATATTGGCAGTCATCTTTTTAGAAACACACACATTTATGAGGAAGTCTAGTTGTCGTTTATTAGAAGTTCCTGTTAGTTGAAACTGAAAGCATTTGTTTGAAGTCACGTGTAACGTTTTGGTAGCAGTGGTTGAGTCAGTGAAGAAATCAAAATATTTTGTCCTTTTTTCCATATATAGTATGTACAATAACTTCCATTTTGTGTGATAGAATATAATATCTATAATACGTGAGTAGTTTTGAGCTAGAATGTAGCATATGATTTTAGTCTTTATTTTCATATCCCACCTAAAAGTAAAATGAACTGAACTTTGAACTAGTTCAGAATTAAAACTGTGAACTATGAACGTGACCAGTTCACTTTTAACATGTTTGAACTGAACTTGAACTAGTTCAAAAAAAGTGTGAACTTGCACAACACTGATGACTCTATGGGACACAGTTATAGAAGCGAGTTATTTATAATCACGTTGCCTGTTATCACCCAAATGAGGATGGGTTCCCTTTTGAGTCTGGTTCCTCTCGAGGTTTCTTCCTCATGTCGTCTGAGGGAGTTTTTCCTTGCCACCGTCGCCACAGGCTTGCTCATTGGGGATAGATTAGGGATAAAATTAGCTCATGTTTAAAGTCTTTAAATTTCTGTAAAGCTGCTTTGCGACAATGTCTATTTTTAAAAGCGATATACAAATAAACTCGACTTTCTCGAAGAATTGTAGAATATCACGGATACTAGGGTGCATCAGTTGCCCTCACTGTCATAAAATCTGATGCGTTTTTGTTCGGGTGTTCCTTTTCACCAATAAAGACATCCTGTAAAATTTTTTGACCATATTCAAAAGTCTAATGGTGGCACCATGAGGTTCATTTTTTTTTTTTTGCCAAAAAACACTTATTTTATGTTTCCGCGTAAGATTTGAATCACAATTTATTGATTTCTTGTGAGCCAGAGATCATGTTAAGAACCTTTGCAAGGGATTGAGAAGCATTAATGTGATTCATAATACATTTGTCTCATCTCATCTCATTATCTCTAGCTGCTTTATCCTTCTACAGGGTCGCAGGCAAGCTGGAGCCTATCCCAGCTGACTACGGGCGAAAGGCGGGGTACACCCTGGACAAGTCGCCAGGTCATCACAGGGCTAATACATTTGTATTGTTTAAAAGTAGTTGAACAATGATTCAATGAACAGCTAAAACTCAAACTGTGCTTGATAATATATTTAGAATATGGACTAAAAATGTGTATCTAAGATATTTGGTATAGACCCCTTCGCAGTAAACGTCATTCATACGTAAGCGGAAATTGCGCACGCAGCCTGGACCCAAAAAAGACTCAGAAATGCCTAGTTGTTGTGTTGTCGGGTGTCAGAATCGTAGCAGTGATGGGGTTAAAATGTTCAGAATTCCAGCAGGATCTCACCCATTCCAAAAAAATCACCAACGTCTATGACTACAAGCCATCAAACGTGTAGACTGGGATGAAAGCACCATCAAAAATGCGCGGGTTTGCAGCGCCCACTTCATCACAGGTAAGATCAGGCTATTTATTAAATCTTTCTTTTTTATTCTTTCTAGTCTTCGTTTATTGATGTAGCAAAATACTTTGGTAACGTTTGTCTGATTAGCTGGGTCATAGTTACACAATGTAATGAATATTGTTAGCATGTTAACTTAGCTTTGCATGCAATTTTGTTTGTAGGAGAGGTCTCGCTTGACTCAAGCAGTCCAGATTTTGTGCCATCATTATTTGTGTATGCCGAAAATCACAATTTTAAAGCAAGGATGGAAAGGTAAAATTGTGTGCCCTCACTCTAAATGCCAACTTACGTTGACTGCTCTAACCTAGCTCCCGCCCCGTTCAGTTTCATTTCTGCTCTCTGCCTCTCGCTTTTTACGCAGCTCTGATTTCTCTTAGCTGCACTCTTTACACTATCATTCCTTTCATGCCATTACCTCCTGCAAATTGCTGTTTAGTGTTGGTATTTGCTGTTGTAGCTAAAGCCACATTGCCATCACATCACTGGCATAATTTGATAAAAACAAAATGAATATGAATGTCCCGTTGTTAATCAAGTTGTACATGCCCGCACATAACAATCCTATGCGTCTAAAGGCTTGTAGGCACAAAGTTTTTCGTGGGTGTACACTAGGGCTGTAACGATATGCGTATCGAAATCGAAATCGCGATACGCAGAGCCACGATCCGTATCGCGATACAAGAAGGCAGAATCGCGGTACACCCTTTCAAACTTCTCCTCAGCCCAAAAACAGAGGCGCTTCCAAACTTCAATTTATGAATACTTTACTTTTTATTTAAATTACATTTTAAACTTACTTAAATTACTTTTTTTTTTATATCTATTAGTAAGTCGTTTTTTCGCCGACCTGCGACAATCTTCTGCGAGTCACGCAACGTCCACACTGGCCACTGGCAGAGCATTCATTTCTTTTAAGCGGTCGCCATTCTGGTTGCGACGCGGGGAGCGAATCTGTAAACAAGCAGCTCATTGGCTGGCTAGGTGTGCCACAAGCCAATCACAATCACTTGGCCGGAAAGGCATGCAGTGTTGCCAGATTGGGCAGGTTTAGGTGCTTTTTGGCTGGTTTTGAACATATTTTGGGGTGGAAAACGTTAGCAATATCTGGCAACACTGAAGGCATGTCTGCTTGGGCGGAAGCCTTCTGCGGCAGTTACATTTTGACACGCGAGCAATGTTTCACCATAAAAATTCCGTAATTTCCATCTGTTTTCCGCGATCACAGAAAATCATTGGCCCTATGAGAGTGAGACAGTGAGAGAGCCCCCCCCCCAAAAAAAAAATCTTAACGGATTTACACGATTTGGAGAAATGACTTTTTCAGAACCGAAAAAAACAGAGCTTCCGGCTCAACAGTATTATTTTGAGAAATAAAACAATCTTTGGATATACATTTGTTCATTTTTGCATACATATTACTCATTCTCTGCAGTGGTCTGAATTATTTGTTATTAAATAGTTAATGTAAGTAAGTAAATGTTAAGAAGTCAAATTTACTACTTTAAAAATACATTTTAAAAAAAATCGTGGGCGTATCGAATCGTGGGTCAAAAATCGCGACACGAATCGAATCGTGAGTTGGGTGTATCGTTACAGCCCTAGTGTACACTGAAGTCTTGTCAATAAGGTACGAGTATATATCTGGCCAGGGAACTTACTAACATCGTCCGTCCACTCTTTAATTAAATGCAGATCCGGTAGGCGATGTGCACTTGTTAGAGTTAACGTATTTATGTAGCATTCTCGATCTTGTAACGACAATTGTTTGGCATAATCTGACAGCTCATAATGCCGGTCTATGGGCAGCGCCATTGTTTCTGGGTCCAGGCTGTGCGCGCATCCTGGCAACGGTCGGTTTGTTTCCAAACATGCGAAGGGGTCTATACTCTATAAGGTGCCATAACGTTTCATAAAAAGTGATCGAAATTTTGTCATAAAATAGCAGCTTTTTCCATAACTTTGAGCTCCTGGAGCCACCGTTAAACTTTTGAATTTTGTCAAAATATTTCACCCAGTGTGTTTTCTTACCAAAAGGAACATAACAACAAAAATGCATCATGATCGGAGGAACTTTTCATTTTTAGGGGGCAACTGATGCACCCTACTCAGCATGCACCAGCAGAACAGAAGAACACACTGGGTTCCACTCCTGCAGCCAAGAACAGGGATCTTAGAATCTATTAAAGTAACCAGTGAGTGTAACTGACATACCGGTATTATCATGATGTTGTGCAGTAACAAGTAAACAGTGGGAACAAATATGTCCCTGAACGTACATTTCCTTAAATGCTCGTCACGTCTCGTCTCGTCTTCTTCCGCTTATCCAGGACCGGGTCGCGGAGGCAGCAGTCTAAGCATGGAAGCCCAAACTTCCCTTTCCCCAGACACCTCGGCCAGCTCCTCGGGAAGAACACCGAGGCGTTCCCAGGCCAGCCGAGAGACATAGTCCCTCCAGCGTGTCCTGGGTCTTCCCCGGGGCCTCCTCCCGGGGGGACATGCCTGGAACACCTCCCCAGGGAGGCGTCCAGGAGGCATCCGAAAAAGATGCCCGAGCCACCTCAGCTGGTTCCTCTCGATGTGGAGGAGCAGCGGCTCTACTCCGAGCTCCTCCCGAGTGACTGTGCTTCTCACCCTATCTCTAAGGGAGCGCCCAGCCACCCTGCGAAGGAAACTCATTTCAGCCGCTTGTATCCGCGATCTTGTTCTTTCTGTCATTACCCAAAGCTCATGACCATAGGTGAGAGTCGGAACGTAGATCGACCGGTAAATTGAGAGCTTCGCCTTTTGGCTCAGCTCCTTCTTCACCACGACGGACCGGTAAAGCGACCGCATCACTGCGGAGGCTGCACCGATCCGCCTGTCGATCTCACGCTCCATCCTTCCCTCACTCGTGAACAAGATCCCGAGATACTTAAACTCCTCCACTTGAGGCAGGACTTCTCCACCAACCTGGAGAGGGCAAGCCACCCTTTTCCGGTCGAGAACCATGGCCTCGGACTTGGAGGTGCTGATTCTCATCCCAGCCGCTTCACACTCGACTGCAAACCGCCCCAGTGCATGCTGAAGGTCCTGGTTTGAAGAAGCCAACAGGACAACATCATCCGCAAAAAGCAGAGATGAAATCCTGTGGTTCCCAAACAGGATTCCTTCCGGCCCCTGGCTGCGCCTAGAAATTCTGTCCATAAAAATTATGAACAGAACCGGTGACAAAGGGCAGCCCTGACGGAGTCCAACATGCACTGGGAACAGGTCTGACTTACTGCCGGCAATGCGAACCAGACTCCTGCTCCGTTCGTACAGGGACCGGACAGCCCTTAGCAAAGAGCCCCGAACCCCATACTCCCGAAGCACCCCCCACAGAATACCACGGGGGACACGGTCGAATGCCTTCTCCAGATCCACAAAGCACATGTGGACTGGTTGGGCAAACTCCCATGAACCCTCGAGCACCCTATGAAGGGTATAGAGCTGGTCCAGTGTTCCGCGACCAGGACGAAAACCGCATTGTTCCTCCTGGATCCGAGGTTCGACTATCGGTCGAATTCTCCTCTCCAGTACCCTGGAGTAAACTTTCCCTGGGAGGCTGAGAAGTGTGATTCCCCTATAATTGGAGCACACTCTCCGGTCCCCTTTCTTAAAAAGAGGGACCACCACCCCAGTCTGCCACTCCAGAGGCACTGTCCCCGACCGCCACGCGATGTTGCAGAGGCGTGTCAACCAAGACAGCCCCACAACATCCAGAGACTTGAGATACTCAGGGCGGATCTCATCCACCCCCGGTGCCTTGCCACCGAGGAGCTTGCAAACCACCTCAGTGACTTCGGCTTGGGTAATGGACGAGTCCACCTCTGAGTCATCAGCCTCAGTCTCCTCAGTGGAAGACATGACGGTGGGATTGAGGAGATCCTCAAAGTATTCCTTCCACCGCCCGACAATGTCCCCAGTCGAGGTCAACAGCTCCCCACCCGCACTGTAAACAGTGTTGGCAGAGTACTGCTTCCCCCTCCTGAGGCGCCGGACGGTTTGCCAGAATTTCTTCGAGGCCGACCGATAGTCCTTCTCCATAGCCTCCCCGAACTCCTCCCAGTTCCGAGTTTTTGCCTCCGCAACTGCCCGAGCTGCAGCACGCCTGGCCTGCCGATACCCGTCGGCTGCCTCAGGAGTCCCGGAGGTCAACATGGCCCGATAGGACTCCTTCTTCAGCTTGACGGCATCCCTTACTTCCGGTGTCCACCACCGGGTTCGGGGATTGCCGCCACGACAGGCACCGGAGACCTTGCGGCCACAGCTCCGAACAGCTGCGTCCACAATGGAGGTAGAGAACATGGTCCACTCAGACTCAATGTCCCCCGCCTCCCTCGGAAGCTGGGAAAAGCTCTCCCGGAGGTGGGAGTTAAAGACCTCCCCAACAGAGTGCTCGGCCAGACGTTCCCAGCAGACCCTCACCATACGTTTGGGCCTGCCAGGTCTGTCCAGCTTCCTCCTCCGCCAGCGGATCCAACTCACCACCAGGTGGTGATCAGTTGACAACTCAGCCCCTCTCTTCACCCGAGTGTCCAAGACATAGGGTCGGAGATCAGATGACACGACTACAAAGTCGATCATCGACCTCCGACCTAAGGTGTCCTGGTGCCACGTGCACTTATGGACACCCCTATGCTCGAACATGGTGTTCGTTATGGACAAACTGTGACTAGCACAGAAGTCCAATAACAAAACACCACTCGGGTTCAGATCGGGGAGGCCGTTCCTCCCAACCACGCCCCTCCAGGTGTCACTGTCATCGCCCACGTGAGCATTGAAGTCCCCCAGTAGCACAATGGAGTCCCCAGTCTGAGCACCCCTCAGTACCTCTCCCAGGGACTCCAAGAAGGCCGGATACTCTATACTGCTATTTGGCCCGTAGGCACAAACAACAGCAAGAGCCCTCTCCCCAATTCCTTAAACGCATGTACGTAAAAAAAAAAAAAAATTATAATAATCCAGCATTTTGTCTGGGACTTGTCCTGTAAGCAAAGCCTGAACAAGCATAACAAGCACTGTGTATCATAATAATATTTTTGAGTATCATGATATATTTTTGTCCCAACCCGAGGATACAGATGTCCTCACGCGTCATGGTAAAGGATTTCTTTGTTGATCCCATCACATTGGTATGAATTAGTGCTGTCAAAAATGTCGCGTTATTAACGCGTTAACTTGACTCAATTTTAACGGCGATAATTTTTTTATCGCGAGATTAACGCTCTGTGACATGATGTAGGTTTTTCATAAGCTTTTGAAACTGCCAGGAACTTGGAACAGAGACTTTGCTTAGAAAACCGATAGCAGCTAGACTGTAATGCCACGCCCGCACAGCCAGAGTCCTCTGCCCTCCTTTCCCCCCCAAAGAACCAGCGCGGGCAGGGCGCGCTAGTAGAGATGGGATTTATGGCTCTTTGATGGGATCCGCATCTTTGTGATCCGTTCTTTGAAAAGAGCCGTTCAAAAGACTGGCTCATTTGGCTCTTTTTAAATATTTATTCAGTTTTAAGAAGACAGCGTCTAAAGAAGCCAGATCCCTCTGAACTGTAAACTCAATGCTATCCCAGAAATCCTTCCTGTAATATGCAAATTTGGCCGCCTCTGATTGGACAGCGCGACGCATCAACAGGCAGAAAGTGTAAAAGTACAAAATGTGTTAAGTGAGCTGAAACAGTAAAGATCAGATTCAATGCAATATTTATCAACGAACAACTTAAACTTAATATAATAGTGTACTTTATATTATAATCAAGCATGTCAAGCCTACCGTCACTGTGTAACCTGTCTCTCTGAGTTGTAGACTAACTCAAGCAGTAGATCACTTCACTCATGGTTCTCTTGTTAGTCTCGGGACGAAGAGCCCCGGTGCTCGGCTTAGGTTTCAGTTTGCAGTGGCTGTGTCAAGACGTGTTATGCTTTGCAATAAGAAAAACATTGGTACAAAGCAAGCCCATTCACTTTTTTATGCTGGTAAGAGAATTACAATGGTTTTTCATGTGACAAAAATGTCCGATTAAATTGCGATTAATCGCGAGTTAACTATGACAGTCGCGACATTAATCGCGATTAAATATTTTAATCGCTTGACAGCACTAGTATGAATATCCATTTTTCAGCAAACCGAAAACAACATACCGATACAACCAAACAACGGTTCTGTTTCATTATTTCATCTTTGTTTTCAATTATTGCATCCTAAAATCCCTCAGCTCGTTCTTTCATCTGAAAAGAAGGGAAAAAAAAAAACAAACCTGCTCTGGTGCTCTGTGCTAAAAGCTACATGAATTAATAGAGATCTCTGCATCAAGGAGCGAGTATTTAAATCCACGAGACAGCATGTGTGTGTGTGTTGTGCTGGAGAGTGCGCTCAGGACTCGAGCAGTCTCCTCACACACACACACATTATCTTGAGAGAGCAGCACACCCCTGAAAAGCTCTTTGGCATTTGATATGCTAATAGCGATTCGCAATTACGTGGCATGTGTTTGATTATGTTTCACACTTTGTGCGATTATTTATTAATTCAAGCCGGGGCAACAAAGCAAGGCAGTCAGTTGTCGCGAGCGTACGACGCACCTGTTCGAGCTTGTTGCTATCAGTGGAAGCAAACGTGATTACCGAATACGATATTAAATTAACATTACCTTTTTTTTTTTTTTTTTTAGTCTCACCCATATAGATGACGTGGCGGATTTGCTTTTCGGAAATGAGGAGGAATTAAAATCAAATGTGTCTTCGGAGTTACAGAGGAATATAGTGAATAAATAAATAAATACTGTCGAGACTGTAGTAATAATAATAATAAGGCACATCAGAACGTTATCACAAGACCCTTATATATATATATATATATATATATATATATATATATATATATTAGTGCTGTCAAGCGATTAAAATATTTAATCGCGATTAATGTCGCGACTGTCATAGTTAACTCGCGATTAATCGCAATTTAATCCAATGTTTACCAATGTTTTTTTTTTTTATTGCAAAGCATAACACGTCTTGACACAGCCACTGCAAAGTGAAACCTAAGCCGAGCACCGGGGCGGGGCTCGCAAAAGAACCATGAGTGAAGTGAGACAGGTTACACAGTGACGGTAGGCTTGACATGCTTGATTATAATATAAAGTACACTATTATATTAACTTTAAGTTGTTCGTTGATAAATATTGCATTGAATCTGATCTTTACTGTTTCAGCTCACTTAACACATTTTGTACTTTTACACTTTCTGCCTGTTGATGCGTCGCGCTGTCCAATCAGAGGCGGACAAATTTGCATATTACAGGAAGGATTTCTGGGATAGCGTTGAGTTTACAGTTCAGAGGGATCTGGCTTCTTTAGACGCTGTCTTCTTAAAACTGAATAAATATTTAAAAAGAGCCAAATGAGCCAGTCTTTTGAACGGCTCTTTTCAAAGAACGGATCACAAAGATGCGGATCCCATCAAAGAGCCATAAATCCCATCTCTACTAGCGCGCCCTGCCCGCGCTGGTTCTTTGGGGAGGGCAGAGGACTCTGGCTGTGCGGGGCGTGGCATTACAGTCTAGCTTAGACCTGGGCATTCTACGGCCCGCGGGCCACATCCGGCCCGTTGTGTGTCCCTGTCCGGCCCGCGAGGCCAATTATAAATTACAAAATAAATGGGGAAACCCCCATATTCCGAGTGCAATATAATGGTGCGACTTTTATTTTGAAAGCGCTACGTTCATGTTTACGTTCGAACGTGCGAGCTGTGAGCTGTGCGTGAACGTCAACTGCAACAAGTGAGGATAGCCAGCATGTCGTCAGTCAGGCATGTCAGCTAAATTGTATATATAATAAATAAATGTAAATAATAAATTGAACTGATTCAATGACTGGATTTGTTTTCTTCTTTATATGTAGCCTACACCACAATTCCACATAGTCTATGAATAAATATAATATTAATATTAATTATGTATTGACATGAATATATATTAAGTAGGGTGGATTCAGGTAAATTGGGCCACTTACGCACTGAGCTTTTCATCTCTTCCAATTTTACTGATCAATCACCACAAATGTATTTAAATTGTTGCAACATTACTACTTTATTTGCTTTAAGTCATTTGGATGCCATAATATTTCTGTGATGAATGAATTAATGAATCTTTATTGTCCACAAGTGTGGAAACTTGTCTTCAGTTTCATCACATAAAAAAACACATATGACTCCATTTCATGTAAAAATAGTAAGGAATACTACTCTAATAAATAGATGATTAAATTAAGTGTAAAAATTTTAAAATGTAAAAATAGTAAGGAATACTACTCATTCTCATCTCATTATCTCTAGCCGCTTTATGCTTCTACAGGGTCGCAGGCAAGCTGGAGCCTATCCCAGCTGACTACGGGCGAAAGGCGGGGTACACCCTGGACAAGTCGCCAGGTCATCACAGGGCTGACACATAGACACAGACAACCATTCACACTCACATTCACACCTACGGTCAATTTAGAGTCACCAGTTAACCTAACCTGCATGTCTTTGGACTGTGGGGGAAACCGGAGCACCCGGAGGAAACCCACGCGGACACGGGGAGAACATGCAAACTCCACACAGAAAGGCCCTCGCCGGCCATGGGGCTCGAACCCAGGACCTTCTTGCTGTGAGGCGACAGCGCTAACCACTACACCACCGTGCCGCCCGGAATACTACTCCAATAAATAAATGATTAAATAAATAAAACAAGACTCATCTTGGTTTGCAAAAGTCGCCTGTGTGTTGGATACAATTCCCACTTTGTTTATCATATTAACTGCATTGGGAACAAATGATTTCTTGTATAGGTTTTTAATGGCATTTGGTCCTCTAAAACGCCTCCCTGAGGGTAAGGGGATGGGCTGGTGTACCCCTAAAAGGCAGGGGGGGGTCTTTCCAAGTTTGCAAAAAAAAAGTGGCCCAATTTACCTGAATTCACCCTATATTAAAAAGGTGTGCCTTACATCTGGTCAATAAAATTACAACCTAAATTTATCGTGGCCCTCTGACATAATTTTGGTTTCTCATGTGGCCCCTTGTGAAAAATAATTGCTCACCCCTGGTCTAGCTGCTATCGTTTTTCTAAGCAAAGTCTCTGTTCCAAGTTCCTGGCAGTTTCAAAAGCTTATGAAAAACCTGCATCATGTCACAGAGCGTTAATCTCGCGATAAAAAAATTATCGCCGTTAAAATTGAGTCAAGTTAACGCGTTAATAACGCGACATTTTTGACAGCACTAATATATATATAAATACATATAAAACACACAGGTGCATGTTCCACATAATGCCATGAAACGTTACATTCAAAGCTCTGTGTCCGAATGACGCCTCGAGGTGGAATTTTTTTTCTTCAAAATCCACCCTTCGGTATCAAAAACCTCGCACTCGGGGGCGTCGTGGCTCCGGTGCCATACCATAAATCCGGGGACCCGGGTTCGATTCCGACCCGAGGTCATTTCCCGATCCCTCCCCGTCTCTCTCTCCCGCTCATTTCCTGTCCTGTCTCTACACTGTCCTATCCAATAAAGGTGAAAAAAGCCCCAAAAAAATCTTTAAAAAAAAAAACTCGCACTCGAAAGTTTCTGAGATGTTAAATCAGTTGCGAATGATCCAGCCCTAATCCTGGCCTCGTTCTTCACAACAGCCTCATAATCATTCAACAGACGTCTCTGTCTCTCTCTCTCTCTCACAAACACCAAAAAAAAAATCATTTGAATGCAGTAAAGATGACCATGTGAGAAAAGGAAGGAGTGGAGTAGAAGCTCAGGACTGTGATGTGTGTACACCCTCACACACACACACACACACACACACACTGAGCACTCTATTACATACGGTACTACCAACTTGACTCAAAAATTGACACGTCTCCGCGTCTGTCCTTCATCCCTGCCTCTCTGGCATTAATGGCATTATTAAGAGCAGGCACTTGAAGAAAGAGCAGGGGCGTAGAAGTGGGTACTGGGTCCCATCCACGCTGGCTGTGTTCTCTTTGCCGCTGCCCTGGTGCCCGGTATGTGGTTAAAACTACAGGTGTCCTTATCGGCTCGTACGCATCCGCTCCCCGAGGGGAGAGTCGGCCCATTATTCACTAATTACCAGCAGAGGGGCGTCTAAATACCGAACGCATCTGTCAGTCGCTGAATCACTCACCAAACATCTCACTGTTCAGCTCGGGGAACAGTTTGGAGAAGTTCAAACAGGGTGCAATTTCAGTTCACGAGCTAAAGGTTTTACATCTTCGTTAATGTAAACACATGATAGTGTGATTACGTGTCCAAAAAAAAATCACGAGATCACATAGTATTTCTGATTATAAATCAAATTGAAAATTATTCCGCTTGGCTTTTTTTTTTCGATACTTTTACTCATTTACGCCAGCTTTCTATCAGCCGGTCATTTTCTTTCCTTTCTTTTGAGAAATAAATGCTTAACATTACAAGCAGTGCAAAAGTGTTCAAGCTTGAAATGAGTAAAAATAAACGGATAAAAGTAGGTTTACGAATCTCATATTTGCTTTAACAAATGTGAAAAAAGATCTATTTTAAAAAGGTACATATTCATAAAAAAACGGTGAAATATCTCATCTCATCTCATTATCTCTAGCTGCTTTATCCTGTTCTACAGGGTCGCAGGCAAGCTGGAGCCTATCCCAGCTGACTATGGGCGAAAGGCGGGGTACACCCTGGACAAGTCGCCAGGTCATCACAGGGCTGACACATAGACACAGACAACCATTCACACTCACATTCACACCTACGGTCAATTTAGAGTCACCAGTTAACCTAACCTGCATGTCTTTGGACTGTGGAGGAAACCGGAGCACCCGGAGGAAACCCACGCGGACACGGGGAGAACATACAAACTCGCACAGAAAGGCCCTCGCCGGCCACGGGGCTCGAACCCGGACCTTCTTGCTGTGAAGTGACAGTGCTAACCACTACACCACCATGCCGCCCCCTTGAAGAGCGTATTCCTGTCTAATCTTCCAATCGACTCCACATTCACTTGCAAATTCGATCAATAAAAACTTTATACAAAATGTCCGGCAAAATCATTTCCGCTTAGAATGTAAACAAATTGGTGGAATGACAGGAGCAATTTGTGAAAAAGATGCAATAATAATAATAATAATAATTCTCGTCTCGTCTCGTCTCGTCTCGTCTTCTTCCGCTTATCCGGGACCGGGTCGCGGAGGCAGCAGTCTAAGCATGGAAGCCCAAACTTCCCTTTCCCCAGACACCTCGGCCAGCTCCTCGGGAAGAACACCGAGGCGTTCCCAGGCCAGCCGAGAGACATAGTCCCTCCAGCGTGTCCTGGGTCTTCCCCGGGGCCTCCTCCCGGGGGGACATGCCTGGAACACCTCCCCAGGGAGGCGTCCAGGAGGCATCCGAAAAAGATGCCCGAGCCACCTCAGCTGGTTCCTCTCGGTTTTGGTTCACCAAAAACCCCTATGGAGAAAAAATCCAGGACCGTGACATTGCCCGGTATGATGCAGCCGGGGCCCCACCCTGGAGCCAGGCCCGGGGTTGGGGCTCGTATGCGAGCGCTTGGTGGCCGGGCCTTTGCCCATGGGGCCCGGCCGGGCTCAGCCCGAAGAGGTGACGTGGGCCCGACCTCCTGTGGGTTCACCACCCACAGAGGTAGCAGTAGGGGTTTGGTGCAGTGTGGATTGGGTGGCAGTCGAAGGCAGGGGCCTTGACGACCTGATCCCCGGACACAGCGGCTGGCTGTTGGGACATGGATAATAATTCTTGCAAAATAAGAAAAGATACGTTCTTACCATCAAATACTTTCAGTCCACATTTTGTTGCTCTTTTTTTTGTATTTATTGCGGTTTTGTTTTTGAGTAGTTTTTATTTTGTCCTCGGTTGGTTCAGCGACAAGCTCCGCCATTTTGTTTTTCTCTACTTATGGTATATGAGCTGATATCCTAGTAGTAGAGTAGGGAATCAGAGTGGCGATTGCGCATATCCAGTGAATGCGGCTCGAATAATGAAAATTACCTACAGTATCCGTTAGGGTGCATCAGTTGCCCCGTAAAAATGAAAAGTTCCTCCGATCATGATGCATTTTTGTTTTTATGTTCCTTTTGGTAAGAAAACACACTGGGTGAAATATTTTGACAAAATTCAAAAGTTTAATGGTGGCACCAGGAGCTCAAAGTTATGGAAAAAGCTGCTGTTTTATGACTTTTATGACAAAATTTTGATCACTTTTCATGAAACATTATGGCACCTTATAGAGTATACCAAATATCTTAGATACACATTTTTAGTACATATTCTAAATATATTATCAAGCACAGTTTGAGTTTTAGCTGTTCATTGAATCATTGTTCAGCTACTTTTAAACAATGCAAATGTATTATGAATCACATTAATGCTTCTCAATCCCTTGCAAAGGTTCTTAACATGATCTCTGGCTCACAAGAAATCAATAAATGGAGTCCAATATTGTGATTCAAACCTTACGCGAAAACATAAAATAAGGGTTTTTGGGCAAAAAATGAACCTCATGGTGCCACCATTAGACTTTTGAATATGGTCAAAACATTTTACAGGATGTCTTTATTGGTGAAAAGGAACACCCGAACAAAAATGCATCAGATTTTATGAAAGTGAGGGCAACTGATGCACCCTAGTATCCGTGATATTCTACAATTTTTTGAGAAAGTCAAGTCAAGTATATTTACATAGCGCTTTTAACAATAGACATTGTCGCAAAGCAGCTTTACTTTACAGAAATTTAAAGACTTCAAACATGAGCTAATTGTATCCCTAATCTATCCCCAATGAGCAAGCCTGTGGCGACGGTGGCAAGGAAAAACTCCCTCAGACGACACGAGGAAGAAACCTCGAGAGGAACCAGACTCAAAAGGGAACCCATCCTCATTTGGGTGATAACAGATGGCGTGATTATAAATAACTCGCTTCTATAACAGTGTCCCATAGAGTCATAAAGTATAACTGTGTAACCAGGAAATTCATTATAGTTTTAACATGAAGTCTGTTTTGTTGATGTTATAAACTGTTCATTGATGGAAACTTGAGTGCAAAACTGTTCATAACAACTGCAGTCCTAAAGTTAGCGAGTTAACTGTAGTGTCCAGAGCGTCTTCCAAGTGCGTCTTTTGACTGTCCATATGGGACCGTCCTCCGCAGAGGCAATGTGAAGAGACTCCAGCTAGACGTAGGGTATCAGGATAGATCAGGCAGGTCTGAGGTCCAGGAAAAAAAAAACAAAAAAACATTTGTTCATTTTTCAAAGTTTCTCCAGGAGGTTTCTAGGATTTATACAATCAGACTAAAAGTTAACAATTATTAGCTATTTATTTTATTAATAACAGATCAATTGAAATGAGATCACGGCATTTCATCTAGAATGTTAGTCTCTATCGTATATCGAAAATGTTATCTGGAAAAGATATTGACGAACTAATTGTCAATGTATTTTGCGTGTGTAGCGTGTCTTGTTCTTATTGCTGTTAGCTAAAATAAAAATATACACTACCATTCAAAAGTTTGGGGTCACCCAGACAATTTTGTGTTTTCCATGAAAAGTCACACTTTTATTTACCACCATAAGTTGTAAAATGAATCGAAAATATAGTCAAGACATTTTTCTGGCCATTTTGAGCATTTAATCGACCCCACAAATGTGATGCTCCAGAAACTCAATCTGCTCAAAGGAAGGTCAGTTTTATAGCTTCTCTAAAGAGCTCAACTGTTTTCAGCTGTGCTAACATGATTGTACAAGGGTTTTCTAATCATCCATTAGCCTTCTGAGGCCCTGTCCACACGGCAACGGATTCAGGTGAATCTGATAAAATTGTTTATCGTTTCGGCCTGGCGTCCACACGGCACCGGCGTTTTGGGTGCCCCAAAACGAAATCTTTTGAGAACGGGTTCCAGAGTGAAAAAATCTGGCAACGGCGCCGTTGCGAAGTCGTCTGGATGAGTAGAACGGATTTGTTTACGATGACATCACAACCACATGACTGTGAGTGCTTCACGCCGGGTAGAAGTGTAACGAACTCGATGCGAGTTGTCAACAAATCCTATAACTTGGTTCATGAAACGCGCTTACAAAATATTTTCACTGTGAATATTTATTGTGTAATGGTGCAAAGTGAGAGAGAGAGAGAGAGAGAATAGCCCTTAGGGCAGAGTCTTTAGTCCAAACACTGCGGAAGCAGTACCAAACCGCGCACCGCCCGTGCGCTTTCCAAAAACAAAAACAATCCCGCCAGCAAACATCTCATCTCATCTCATTATCTCTAGCCGCTTTATCCTTCTACAGGGTCGCAGGCAAGCTGGAGCCTATCCCAGCTGACTACAGGCGAAAGGCGGGGTACACCCTGGACAAGTCGCCAGGTCATCACAGGGCTGACACATAGACACAGACAACCATTCACACTCACATTCACACCTACGCTCAATTTAGAGTCACCAGTTAACCTAACCTGCATGTCTTTGGACTGTGGGGGAAACCAGAGCACCCGGAGGAAACCCACGCGGACACGGGGAGAACATGCAAACTCCGCACAGAAAGGCCCTCGCCGGCCCCGGGGCTCGAACCCAGGACCTTCTTGCTGTGAGGCGACAGCGCTAACCACTACACCACCGTGCCGCCCGCCAGCAAACATAGGACAAAAAAAAAAAAAAGGAGCGATCTCACCTCTTCAGATGTTGGTTTAAGTCCGACAATACATTCCTCAAAAAGGGCGTAGAAGAACAAAGTAATCCATCAACGTGTAGCATTCAATTTATTCCGGACCATTAAAGAATTCTGGAGGATATCAGAATGTTGGCGTACCGGCTTCCATCTACCCCCATTCATTCCTCTTTCTGCGTCTTTCGTTTTACGCTACTGATTAATAATCAAAACTTTATGTGGCTGATGCTACAGAAGAAGGGGTTTATGCGCATGCGTCCTACTTCTTCTATTGTTCTGGTGTCTCCGATGGGACCGTCTTACAGCGCACGTAGTGGTGTGGCATGTGTATTGCATCGTTTTCAGCAAGCATTGCGTTGCCATATGTACCTGAAATTTTACTGATCCGTTGCCCATGTGGACGCGATATTTAAAAAAAAAATCTCGTTGCCGTTTTCGTGTGGATGTAGCCTGAGGCAATGAGCAAACACATTGTACCATTAGAACACTGGAGTGATAGTTGCTGGAAATGGGCCTCTATACACCTATGGAGATATTGCACCAAAAACCAGACATTTGCAGCTAGAATAGTCATTTACCACATTAGCAATGTATAGAGTGGATTTCTGATTAGTTTAAAGTGATCTTCGTTGAAAAGAACAGTGCTTTTCTTTCAAAAATAAGGACATTTCAAAGTGACCCCAAACTTTTGAACAGTAGTGTATATCAATTTAGCCTGTTATTAACTTGTTCGTTCTGCTTCATGGCTTAATTTCCGCATTTGATTTAATGACATTAAAAGTCACGAGTAAAACATTCTTGGTATTTTTGTTGCCGTTGTCGAGTGATTCAAAGTCCTTTTCACAGCTGGATCAAGAGTGAAGTGGTGTCCACGGATGTGTGCTGTCTTTTATTTCTCCCAGGTTTTGTCACTTCGGGGAAAAAAAAAAAAGAAAGAAAAAAAAGAAGAATTAAATATCGCTAATATCGCGAGTACAATTTCCTTAAGGAGAACAATTGCGAAAGGAAAGGTGGAGTGTAAATAACTCCAGCACAGACTGTTCTTCGAGCTCGTTGCCATGGTTACACCCTGACATGCTTACGTAGTATCAGGAGCATTGATGATCAATTAATAATAAGAATTCCTACGAGTGGAATTCACTCGATGTAGCGTAGAAGCAGAAACACCAGACTCGGTGTTGACCTTTGGAGGAGCTACAAGTTCAAGCTTCTCCTTGTGTGTCTCGTGCTCAGGAACGTGAGATCGTTTTACTACATTTATACCTTCTCTCATGTCTCCTACAGGCACTATTAGTGTCAGAGCATCTCTTTTTGGAGAAATAGACTGTGTGTGTGTGAGAAAGAGAGAAAGAGAGAATCGTGTGTTCTAGCTGTTCGAAGGTGGACTGTTCTTCATTACAGACTGGCACTGGCAGAAGGCAGGGTGTTTATTCAGACGCACTTCTACAGCCAGAAAAGGAAGGCGAGCTTTAGTGGGTTTGTGATTGTGCTCCAGCCGAGCGCAGACCTATTAACATTTACTCCTCCATTCGTCTTCTCAGCTCAGACATTGGCGAGGAACAGCTCCAACATGAACAGTTGAGGAGAACCGATTCGATTCAGGACTAGGGCAAGCTAGTTGGTATAAACGGGCTAGGGGGCTAAGCAGAACGTTTCCTTCAAGAAAAATGAAAGTGAGCCCGCATTATTTTTTTTTTGCCTTGAATACATTTCTTCTGTTATGAACCAGCGTGAAGTTACTGGATTGCTTTTACTTCAGTGGAATCATAAACAACAGCACCACCAATGGTCAGAAACAAAAATACACACAATTCTAAGAAGAGAAGAAAAATGTACCTGAGTTCTTTTCTAGACTGTAAATTTGCAGAAGAATGATGAAAAAAAAAAACTAGATTGATACTATGACTGGCGGCACGGTGCTGTAATGGTTAGCGCTGTCGCCTCACAGCAAGAAGGTCCGGGTTCGAGCCCCGCGGCTGACGAGGGCCTTTCTGTGCGGAGTTTGCATGTTCTCCCTGTGGGTTTCCTCCGGGTGCTCCGGTTTCCCCCACAGTCCAAAGACATGCAGGTTAGGTTAACTGGTGACTCTAAATTGACCGTAGGTGTGAATGTGAGTGTGAATGGTTGTCTGTGTCTATGTGTCAGCCCTGTGATGACCTGGCGACTTGTCCAGGGTGTACCCCGCCTTTCGCCCGTAGTCAGCTGGGATAGGCTCCAGCTTGCCAGCGATCCTGTAGGACAGGATAAAGCGGCTAGAGATAATGAGATGAGATGAGATGAGATGAGATGAGATGAGATGAGATGAGATACTATGATTAAAGTTGCAATAATTTGTGCTAGCTGTTACAAACTGGGACATCTGGTCACCGTACCCTATAGATCCAGAATGGTAAGAGATACAGAATGATGCTTAGTGAGGAAAAGCTGTGCCCTGCCACCCTGAACAAAGAATAAAAACAAGTGCGCTCTGAGAGCATAATATCCCCAGCAGGCAACTATATCTACGCTATAAGGTCATAGCTCTGGTAAAATGCGACTGAATTGAACGAAATTGCAATATGCGTATTAGCGACATATAACAAAGAATCTTGCCAAGTTTTGTGAAATTCCTCCAAAAATTGTACGAGGAGTTGATTTCAGAAGGTGAGTACCCTTCCAGGGATGGACAGATGGACGGACGGATGGACGGACATCACCACGATATAATCCCCCTTCAGGCCTTTCGGCCAGTGGGGGATAAAAAAAAAAAAAGATTTAAAAAATCATGAAAATTGACAGTTAGAAGTGATTGAAAAAAAATCCGTTTTTCATGGATCATTCCGATTCAGTGATCCAGATCAGCACCAAAAGTCACAGCAACGTAATTCAGCCCAGAGGGATTCTTCATGTGAAATTTGGTGATTAGTTGAAAACTGAGGGAGAAATACTGTCCTAAAAAAACGTTAGGAGAATAATAACTATCCATTCATCTATAGCTGCTTATCCTGTAATACAGGGTCATGGGTAAGCTGGAGCCTATCCCAGCTGACTATGGGCGCGAGGCGGGGTACACCCTGGAAAAGTCACCAGGTTATCGCAGGGCTGACACATAGACAAACAACCATTCACACTCACACCTACGGTCAATTGAGAGCCACCAATTAGCCTAACCTGCATGTCTTTGGATTGTGGGGGAAACCGGAGCACCCGGAGGAAACCCACACAGACATGGGGAGAACACGCAAACTCCGCACAGAAAGGCCCTCGCCAGCCGCTGGGCTCCAACCTAGGACCTTCTTGCTGTGAGGCGATAGTGCTAACCACTACACCACCGTGCCGCCGAGAACAATAACTAGATAAAGAATAAGAATAATAACTAGCTCTTACAAACCAGGACGTCTGGTCACCGTACCCTATAGATCTGGAACAGTAAGAGATAGAGAATGACGCTTAGGGAGGAAAAAAGCCTGTTTTTCATGGATCATTCTGATTCAGTGATCCAGATCAGCACCAAAAGTCACAGCAATGTAATTCAGCCCAGAGGGATTCTTCATGTGAAATTTGATGATTGGTTGAAAACTGAGGGAGAAATAGCGTCCTAAAAATATTAGGGTAATAATAATAATAATAATAATAATAATTAGATAGATACTGTGACTAAAATCACAGTGATTTGCGTGAGCTCTTACAAACCGGGACGTCTGGTCACTGTACCCTATAGATCCGGAATGGTAAGAGACAGAATGATGCTTAGGGAGAAAAAAGCCCGTTTTTCTTGGATCATTCCGATTCGGTGATCCAGATCAGCACCAAAAGTCACAGCAGCATAATTCAGCTCAGATGTAGTAACAATTTGCGACAGCGCTGCTAGCGCAAATTAAAAACCCTTGTGCTTGATTCGCTTAAACCCATTTCACTGATACAATGAGAACACGTCACAAGTAACAGAAAATCTTCTTATCATTAGGAGATCACGGGTTCAAATCACGGGTTTGATTATGGGTTCGAATCTCTTGGCCAGAGAGTAAAAATAATCTGGCCATGCACTTAGGTGGTGTTTACATTAGACCGTATCCGTCTCGTTTTCGTCGCGGATGCACTGTCCGTTCACATTAAAATGCCGGGAAATGACTCCACAGGCGGAACAACTTGAATCCGCCAGGGCCCACGTATTCAACCCAGTTCGTATCTGATCCGGTGCTGTGTAAACATTGAGGAACGCGGAAACGCTGTGCTGAGCTCTAGCTGACGTCGTCATTGGACAACATCACTGTGACATCCACCTTCCTGATTCGCTGGCGTTGGGATCACACACACAGCGGCTCAGTCCCGAATCACTGCTCGTGCGCTTCACTCGCGCGCTCTGTGAGCTGCGCAGGGCCGGAGTGCGCACCCTCCAGAGGGCACTCGCTGTTCAGGGCGGAGTGATTTGGAGCGCAGGAGGAAGCGCTGAGCCGCACTGAGGTTTATTTACACATTTCAACTTATTTACCTCCTTAAGGCGCTTAAACTCAGTGAGAACATGAACATCACAGCCAGGTGTGTTTATCTGCTGGAGAAGGTGTCCACTTGCCATCCTTCCACTTGCAAGTGGTGAGTGACTTGCGCATGCCCGATATGCACTGGGATCATGTGACGTGCCGTCTAATTAGTCATGTGATTAGCGTATCCGTGTACTGGCGTTGCTGTGTGCACGCGAATCGTGTATTGGCGTTGCTGTGTGCACGCGAATCGTTTTAAAAACGTTAATCTGATGAGCCACTGATACGGTCTAATGTAAACACCACCATAGAGTAGGAGGGATGGCATACTATCTCTACCCTGTCCATGACAGTAATATTCGCCAATCGAGGGCATCTGTAAGCTTGTGTATGTGGAAGAGGGCAGACAGCACTATCTTCAGAGTGCGTTCTACATGAACAGTAGTTTGAAAACATACACAGGTTGGCTTCATGTGTAACCAGGAAAGCATTTTTATCCCACTTTCCTTGATCAGTAGAGTTCAATCGTGGGTGTGAATTAGCGAGAAAACTGTAAAAAGACCTCGACTGTGCTTGCTATTCAGAAAAGACAGCCTGAAAAGCGAGGCAGTATGACCAGTGATGTGTTTTTCATTAAGTGTGTGTGTTCCTATGTGTATGAGTCATAGTGAGTCATGAGCTGATGCTATGAGGCTCAACCTTAATGGTTTCATCATAGTAACACTGAGATACCGATGAACAGAATTTGTTTAAGCCCGCCCATTCGATATCACAAACAGCCGTCACTGGTGTTTACACGACGAGGCGATAGGGATAAACATGAGGGTGTCTCGGAGAGGCCACGGCACAGACAAATGCAAGCGTGTTTTTTTGTTCTTGTGCTCTTCGGATGTGAAAATAATGAGTAAACGGAGGAAAGGTGAAACCCCGCCTTTCTCCTTCATCACTACAAGAAACATTTATAACATTTACAGAATTGAAAGCCATTTTATGCACTTTATACTGCCCTCATCTGTTTCCGTGCATGTGCGTATGTGTGTGTGTGTGTGTATGAGCGAGGGAGAGAACATGTGAGAAATGGCAAAGACTAAAATGTGTTAACTAGGGTCAGGAAGTAAATGTGCTGGCATCAGTTATATGCTTACGTGTGTTTGTGTGTGTGTGTGTGTGCATTCAGGTGTGTGTGTATGTACTGTATATCTTGTTGGGAATTGAGAACCAAATGTTCCCACAAGGATACAACTGTAGGTATATTTTATATTAATTACAAAAAGGAAAGTCAGGAGAAAAAAAGGTCCTCTTAAGGAAGTGTGTGTGTGTTATGCACAAAAAAAAAAAAAAAATTCCTTACAGGCAGGAATTAAGAGAACACGCAGGAAACGCAGGCATCCAGGAGCTCGCACAGCGAGGCATCTCCTCTCACTTCCTCTCATTGTGGCTGAGCTGAGCAGCACGGCGAGCTTCTGACAAAAGCCCAATAAATAGTTGATCCAGTGCATAATGTGCAGCGTGAAGCTTGGGGGAGAAGCAAAGAGGCACATCTCACGAGACTGCAGCTGCTTTGAATGCCTAATGACACTCCCGCTAATGTTTCAGGCACTGGAGAGGAGACGCAGGAGACTCCACACACAGGCGGTGAGGATACACACACACACATATATACACGTATCCACGAGGAAGAGCACAATGGCACCTTCCTCGATGATTACAACGTCCAAATGCACAAATAACGTCATACATCACTGCCTACGCCGACACAGAAACACACCGTAAACGTGTTAGCCTGTGTATCGGCTCACGCTGTGCACTCAGGGTGGGTATGGGATCGATTCAGTGAGCTCAGTCTACCATGAGGTCTCTTTTCAAGCAGGGCGACAACTTGGAAAGTGATATTCTCGCCTGAGTCTCTTTATCTTCTGCCAATCTCATCACATTGCATCAAAGCTTCATGATACCTAGCCTCAAAGATGGATGAATTGCTCATTTCTGAAAGCGTCGCGCTTGATGTTAATAATGCTGCATCTGTAGCATGCTAACATCTGGAAACACATACTGTATGTTATTCAAACACCAAAATCAGTCATATTTATTCATAATCAAGTCATAAGTTAGAACTCGACACTCTCTTTTTTTTCTCTCGAAGTTAGACAGAAAACGCAGCTTGTCATGTTCACTGAAACTGGAGCCAAAAAAAAAAAAAAAAGCACAACGTCCTCCATTACCAAGTTTCCCATGTTGGAAATCTGACTGTTACAAAGCGCTGACACAAGAAACTCCTTTTATAAAATGTTAAATAAACATCTCCTCGCAGAATCATGGAGCATCCATCATTCAAGTCCTTGTGTTGTTACTAAAAAAAAAAAACGATCACGCTTTAGAACGAGTGCAGTAATATCTTCTTCTTCCGGCTGCTCCCGTTCGGGGTCACCACAGCGGATCTATTCCGCATATTTGATTTGGCATAGGTTTTACACCAGATGTCTGATTTGAATTACCGCAAGAGCTACTGTTACAGAAAATGGTCAATCAGGATCGTGACTTCAGCAGCGCTGTGGTATAAACGTGCTAGCTTAGCAGTATTTGCTATAACAGCTGCGCTAATGTTTATATCATATGTATTTCTGGGGGCTAAGTATACAGTAGTTAGACCGGCAAGTCGGTCTAGTGGTTAGCGTGTCCACACCTGAACCAGGAGATTGTGAGATCTACTCGTGGTTGGGTCATACCAAGGACCATCATAACAATAATGCTCTGAGAGCACAATATCCCCCGCTGGCAAGTATGCCATAACTCTGGTAAAATATGACTGAATTGAACAAAATTGGAATATGCATATTACCAACAAAGAATTCTGCCATGTTTTGTGAAATTCCCCCAAATATTGTGAGAGGAGTTGATCTCAGAAGGTGAGTACCCTTCCCGGGATGGATGGATGGATGGATGGATGGACAGATATCACCATGACATAATCCCCCTTTGTGTCTTTTGGCCAGCGGGGGATAAAAATGGTACCTACTACCATCTGGCCTGCGATCTGGCCTAGTGGTTAGTGTGTCTGCCTCTCGATCAGGTGCTTCTGAGTTCTACTCACAGTTGGGTCATACCAAGGGCCATCATAAAAATGGTACCTACTGCTGTCTGGCAAGGCATGCTGCACTACAGATATGAGTAGGGAAGTCAAACTCTCGCAATTACCAGAGGACTAGTCCCCCACTGTAACCCTAGCTGTATAGGCGAGAGGCCGAGGGCTACGGAAATGGAGATCGGTACCACCCAATGCACCTTAATGGCCTGGTTAGTACTGGAATGGGAGACTACCTGGGAAGATCAGGGCATGGTGCGGGAAGGACTTTAGACTTTAGGCTGCCATCTGGTGAGGTATGCCACAAGACAGATGTGAGTAGGGTGTCAAACTCTTACGGTTACCAGAGGTCTGGCCCCACCACCACTGTAACCCTAGCTATGTAGTAGGCAAGAGGCTAAGGGCTACTGAAATGGAGATCGGTACCACCCAATGCACCTTAATGGCCTGGTTAATACTGGAATGGGAGACTACCTGGGAAGATCAGGGCATGGTGCGGGAAGGACTTTAGACTTTAGGCTGCCATCTGGTGAGGTATGCCGCAAGACAGATGTGAGTAGGGTGTCAAACTCTTACGGTTACCAGAGGTCTGGCCCCACCACCACTGTAACCCTAGCTATGTAGTAGGCAAGAGGCTAAGGGCTACTGAAATAGAGCTTAGTACTTGGTGGGAGACTGCCTGGGAAGACCAAGTGCTGGAACAGGAAGGAGTCTGACAGCAAGTGTTTATGATAGACCAGTCATAATATGTTTTCTATCACAACCACTGAAAAATACTAGTTACCTCCACTTGTTTGTCTGTTCCCAACATAACTCAAAACGTCTGAAGTCCTTCCCCTGGTTTTCCCAGGCAGTCTCCCATCCCTGTACTAACCAGGCCCGCAAGGCCCATTGAGCAGCACCAATCTCTGTTTCTGTAGCCCTCGGCCTCTCGCCTACTACACAGGGAGGGTTACAGTGGGGGGCTGGTCCTTTGGTAACCACAAGAGTTTGACTCCCCACTTGCATCTGTATTGCACCGTGCAGACAGCAATAGGTACCGTTTTTATGATGGTCTTTGGTATGACAAGTAGAACTCGCGATCTCCCAATCGAGAGGTGGACACGCTAACCACTAGGCCAGCTTGCCATAACTTAACAAGTAGTGGATGAAATTTGGTGGAAAGGTGATCCACAGGGCAAGAAACAATTGATTAGATTTTGATAGAAATCCAGATATGTATGCAAACCCAGGATTTTTTTTTGTATGTTCTTCATGTAACTCAAAACGTACTGAATGGATTTGGATGAAATTTGGTGTCCAGCTTTAGTAGGTTCCAGTGATTTTGATGTTGATAATACCGTATGTGGCTTGGTGGAGGTATACACTCTACCGTGTGTCCTTCTAGCTTCTAACTGTTTCAGTGTCATCATAGCTGGATTAGCTGTTTGCTGTCATGACATGCTACCTGTACATTCAGCACTAGTTTAATATTTTATGAGAATGAATACAATCAGAAGTTCATGAAAGAAAATATAGTACACTCTGTTTTGATAAAGTATAAGCCATATAACATCGGTCATAAAACACTTGTTTACTATGGCGCACTAAGCGAAATACTGTAAGCATGTGTTGTAAGAAGGCATGGCATCAAACTGGACACCGGACATAACAGTATAACATTTTCCATGACATATTTATGACAGTTGTGTCGCTCATAGTAAGCTACTATACTACCAAGTGATGTTATGATCTACTAATAGTAGATCACTGGGCTATGGGTAGCCATGGTTAAATGGTTAGAGAAGCAGCTTTGGGAACAAAAGGTTGCTGGTTTGATTCCCTGGACCAGCAGGAATGGCTGAAGTGCCCTTGAGCAAGGCACCTAACCCCCAACTGCTGCTCTGGGTATGTTGTATTTTGCTCTAGATAAGAGCGTCTGCTAAATGGCATTAATGTAATGTAACGTAACTAAAAGAATTTATTTACTGTTGAAAGACAAATATCAGATGATTAAAGATGGTCTTTGAAGGGAACGTAGGGATTTGGTTAGCTAGCTAGCTAGCTAAGTAAATAAGGTTTAAGAATTATAGAATAGAATGCCTTTATTGTCACTGCACAAATGTACAATGAAATTTAGTTCATCACAGGAGAGCAAAGCCGCTGCATACGTACGCGCCGCCACTCTTGGGCACTTCAGCCCAAGGCCGTCCTATGTTAACCTAACTGCATGTCTTTGGACTGTGGGGGAAACCGGAGCACCCGGAGGAAACCCACGCAGACACGGGGAGAACATGCAAACTCCACACAGAAAGGCCCTCGTCAGCCGCTGGGCTCGAACCCAGAACCTTCTTGCCGTGAGGCGACAGTGCTAGCCACTACACCACCATGTATACATAATTATTAATCATTTTACGAGTAGGCAGCACAGTGGTGTAGTGGTTAGCGCTGTTGCTTCACAGCAAGAAGGTCCGGGTTCGAGCCCCATGGCCGGCGAGGGCCTTTCTGTGCGGAGTTTGCATGTTCTCCCCGTGTCCGCGTGGGTTTCCTCCGGGTGCTCCGGTTTCCCCCACAGTCCAAAGACATGCAGGTTAGGTTAACTGGTGACTCTAAATTGACCGTAGGTGTGAATGTGAGTGTGAATGGTTGTCTGTGTCTATGTGTCAGCCCTGTGATGACCTGGCGACTTGTCCAGGGTGTACCCCGCCTTTCGCCCGTAGTCAGCTGGGATAGGCTCCAGCTTGCCTGCGACCCTGTAAAACAGGATAAAGCGACTAGAGATAATGAGATGAGAGGAGATTTTACGAGTACTAAAGTCTTTATTTTCACTGTTAAACTCAAAATTAAATCCAAATTCGTCCATACCAGAATTCATTCTTTTTCCACATGGCTATTCAAAGGAAAGCTTTTTCACCAGACTGATTTTATTTGTGTTTAGTCTGACCGCTGCCGTATACACACTAATTCAGTTCGACAGGTTTCAAAAACAAGCTCTTTTTGGACTAAACAAGTAAGAACATTGAGCAACATGACACCATTCTCGTCATTTTTCAGTCAAACATTCAAGGAACACATCATCCTCGCATGCTAATATGGCTCCCCAGACTTCTTAACACAGGTTTGTTTTGTTCACTAAAAGCATGTTAGGATTTTTAGCACAGAGAATACTTTTCCTCTCCCACCCTCTACTCATGACCCTGAATCGCTTTTCATTATCGTTGGCCATCTGGCCGAGGCGTGCTTAGCTTATTCTCTGTGTGCCATGATGAGAACGGGGAAAGGCACTTATTAAAAAGGCCACCTCGCAAGGGCCCTCGCAAAGGGGAAGGTTTTCCACAGAAGGACAGGAGGAAAGCAGCAGCTTCGGGGAAATGAGAGAGGAAATAATCTCCGCTGGGGAAGTGGACAGAGCATGGAGAGAGGACGTTTCTGGGAGTGACAGGATGTATTTCTGTAAGCGAGCTGGAGGCTTGCTGTGGTTAAGCTCACCTTTCTGTCTTTGTTACAAAAAAAAATAAATAAATCCCGAAAACGAGTTCTGTGGGATCGTTAAAGTTGCACTTTTCTCTCACTGTGTCTCGGTATAAGTACGGGGTCAAAATAAGGGCTTCTTCTTAAGAGCATGATGTCTCTCAAAAATATTTTTTAAATAATTTTCCCACAGGGAAGGAAACACAGCTAACATTCTCCATTGTATGACAGTGGGACCATTAGCGCAACCCGCTTCCACTACTTCCCACTTCTTCAGTGTCTTGAAAACAGATAATCTTATCACAACTTATCATTCTGCTTAGAAAAAAGGCTATTATTTCAAATTATTAAGCCGTTTGTTTATAGCGCAGTGCTTGACAATGTCATCAATCGCAGAAACTTGCAACAAGATAACGATACAAATAGAAATAATAACGCAATCCTACGATATGCTCCAGTGTTTAAACATTTCCCAAAGCAATCAATGGCAAAAGAATGGCTTTGTATCACGTCGGTCTCATTTTAAGACTTTACTGTTAGCTAGCTTCTTTGATTTAAAGAAAACAGTGAAGCAACATTACGAAAATAATCTGTGGTTTCGTTCTTAATTTTTCCCCAGAAAGAAGAGACGACACTCACCGGCCACTGTAATAGGAACTTGTTCTTGATTCTAAGATCCCTGTTCTTGGCTGCAGGACTGGAACCCAATGTGTTCTTCTGTTCTGCTGTTGCATGCTGAGATGCTTTTCTGCTCACCACGGTTGTAAAGAGTTGCTATGAGTTATTATATCCTTCCTGGCAAAAAAGCTCAAACCAATCTAGCCATTTTCCTCTGACCTCTCTTATCAACAAGGCGTTTGTTTCCACCTACAGAACTGCCGCTCACTTATTCATTCACTCGATGTTTTTTGTTTTTCGCACCATTCTGTGTTAGAGAGACCGTTGTGTGTGAAAACCCCAGGAGAAACCTTATGGAATCAATTTTGTGCTAAAATGTTCATACAATACTTTTGAAATATCAAACAAAAACGATACCGGTAAATCAAAATTCAAAAAAAAAAATTTTAAAAGTCAATTTTTTTTAAACTGGCAAACAAATTATTCGTGTAATCGTGCAAAATATCAGTCTATTACTCTTCAGAAACCTTTTATTTTTGTTCCGCGTCTTTCTCAGTTTTGTTTGATGTAATTTATTTTGGTTGCGATTCCAGCTTTCCCGTTTGCGCTCCCTGACTTTTTGCTTGCAGTTTTGGCACAAACTTCACGTGTGGGTGGGCTGTCCAGGAACGCATTCCCATTGGCTAACTTGTGTTTGACTGACAGCTGCGCTCAGCCATTCCCTACTCGGATTCTGGCGGACTGTTTGACGAGTGGCCGATCCATTGACGGTAAACAAGGATCGAGTGGACTTCAGTGGAGACTATGATATTGAATTAATTCAGCAAAGTGTAAGTGCGGGACAAATGTGTTGTATGTGTTGCAGTAGTGCACATTATGCAGGTGTTTCGTGGCAAGTCAAATGTTAGCCTCAGCTCCACCACCCAATATAATAGCTGTCTTGCTAACGTTAAACACGCCTGCATAATGTGCACTACTGCAACACACACAACACATTTGTCCCGTACTGACACTTTGTTGAATTAATTCAATATCATAGTCGCCACTGAAGTCCACTCCATCCTTGTTTACCGTCAATGGATCGGTCACTCGTCAAACAGTCCGCCAGAATCCGAGTAGGGAATGGCTGAGCGGAGCTGTCAGTCAAACACAAGTTACCCAATGGGAATGCGTTCCTGGACAGCCCGCCCACACGGGAAGTTTGTGCCAAAACTGCAAGCAAAAAGTCAGGGAGCGCAAACGAGAAAGCTGGAATCGCAACCAAAATAAATTACGTCAAACAAAACTGAGAAAGACGTGGAACAAAAATAAAAGGTTTCTGAAGAGTAATAGACTGATATTTTGCACCATTATACGAATAATTTGTTTGCCAGTCTAAAAAAACTGACTTTTTTTTTTTTTTATTTTGATTTATTGTTTTTGTTTGATATTTCAAAAGTATGAACATTTTGGCACAAAATTGATTCCATAAAACCTCAGCAGTTTCTGAAATACTCAAACCAGTATGTCTGGCTCAAACCAACACCCATGCCACAGTGAAAGAAAGTCGCACTTTGAGATCACAATTTTTCCCGTTCTGATGTTTGATGTGAGTGAAGATTAAAGCTAGACGGCCTTTCGATTTCATAAAATCGGTGAAATTTAGTTCCCTCTGAAATTTGGTCGTTGTGATAGATGTTTATTTCTGTAAAACCTCACAAAATATCAGGCCATTCTGTGGCTGGGAAGTTATTTAATTTGAGCGGATTCCCGAGCAAATAATGTGCATAAAATCGCTCGCTTTGGGTCCGTGTGTGTGCGCTGCGCATGCGCAGGTTTACCTTTGACCGTGCACTGACCGTTCCATCATTCTGCCGCTAAACGAACAGCTGATCACACCGAGGTGCTCGCTGAGCACCGATATTTATTAGTTTGGTCCTGCGTTTCCTTTGTATATAACATACCGTCTTTTCTTCTCGCTTTCTTTCCGTTACTGTAGTCGGTCTTTCACGTTTCATTCGCACACTCACGTCCTCCATTTTTCTCTCCTGGTTCAAATTTGTATCCCACAATGCCTTGCGCGAATGGGGAAAGCCCACCACATCATGCATGACGTAGTATCTTGAATTGGGTCATGGTGAAGCAGGAAAAAATAGCGGAGAATTTAGGGCCACGTGGCCTTAAATTCATTAATTGTTCTATTTTAAAAAAACTAATAAAATTGGAAGTCTGTGATTCGAATTCAGTAGCTTTCGGTCCACTAAACAAACATAATTAGGTGTCGGGGAAAATTATTTTTATGTCCTATACCTGAAAACTCCGAAAGGCAGTCTAGCTTTAACTGAAGCTCTTGATTTGTATCTGCATGATTTTATGCATCAAAGGATCAGCTGATTAGAGAACGGCATCAAAGAGCAGGTGGGTGTATGAGTGTTCCTAATAAAAGTGGCCGGTGAGTGTATATACTGAACACGCTTTTGGAGTCAATGTTTTATGTTTGTTTTTTATTAATTAAATACAGTTCACGTCTGAAAGTAACGATGGATGTCGTTTCTCTTTACTCAGTTGACCGGTTGGTTCTTGACATAATATGTACAGATTACTATAGTTGTGGTGTTGAATAGGGCTATTTTATGATTTGTATTTTTATTATTTATTAATATTTACTGCCTGATAACGTCAAACGCATTAAGAAGGAAAGAAACTCGTCCACTAATTAACTTTTGACGAGACACAGCTGTTAACTGAAAAGCGTTCCAGGTGACGACCTCATGAAGCTGGGTAAGATAACGCCAATAGTGTGCAAAGCGTCATCAAGGTAAACGCTGGATATGCTGAAGAATCTAAAATATGAAAAATAGTTTGTATTTTAACACTTTTTTTGTTTACCACATAATTCCACATACAGTGGTGCTTGAAAGTTTGTGAACCCTTTAGAATTGTCTATATTTCTGCATAAATATGACCGAAAACATCATCAGATTTTCACACAAGTCCTAAAAGTAGATAAAAAGAGAACCCAGTTAAACAAATGAGACAAAAACATTATACTTGGTCATTTATTTATTGAGGAAAATGATCCAATATTACATATCTGTGAGTGGCAAAAGTATGTAAACCTTTGCTTTCAGTATGTGGTGTGACCCCCTTGTGCAGCAATAACTGCAACTAAACGTTTGCGGTAACTGTTGATCAGTCCTGCACACCGGCTTGGAGGAATTTTAGCCCGTTCCTCCGTACAGAACAGCTTCAACTCTGGGGTGTTGGTGGGTTTCCTCACATGAACTGCTCGCTTCAGGTCCTTCCACAACATTTCCATTGGACTAAGGTCAGGACTTTGACTTGGCCATTCCAAAACATTAACTTTATTCTTCTTTAACCATTCTTTGGTAGAACAACTTGTGTGCTTAGGGTCGTTGTCTTGCTGCATGACCCACCTTCTCTTGAGATTCAGTTCATGGACAGATGTCCTGACATTTTCCTTTAGAATTTTCTGGTATAATTCAGAATTCATTGTTCCATCAATGATGGCAAGCCATCCTGGCCCAGATGCAGCAAAACAGTCCCAAACCATGATACTACCACCACCATGTTTCACAGATGGGATAAGGTTCTTATGCTGGAATGCAGTGTTTTCCTTTCTCCAAACATAACGCTTCTCATTTAAACCAAAAAGTTCTATTCTGGTCTCATCCGTCCACAAAACATTTTTCCAATAGCCTTCTGGCTTGTCCACGTGATCTTTATGGTGATGGTTTTGTCACCTTTTCCAGCCTGATGAGCATCAACAATGCTTTTTCTGAGCTCCTCAGAAATCTCCTTTGTTCGTGCCATGATACACTTCCACAAACATGCATTGTGAAGATCAGACTTTGATAGATCCCTGTTCTTTAAATAAAACAGGGTGCCCACTCACACCTGATTGTCATCCCATTGATTGAAAACACCTGACTCTAATTTCACCTTCAGATTAACTGCTAATCCTAGAGGTTCACATACTTTTGCCACTCACAGATATGTAACTTTGGGTCATTTTAGGACTTGTGTGAAAATCTGATGATGTTTTCGGTCATATTTATGCAGAAACATAGAAAATTCTAAAGGGTTCGCAAACTTTCAAGCACCACTGCATGGTCCTACAATGTGGGACACGATCAAAATACAGAAAAAAAAAAACTATGAAAGAGTAGAGTATGGGTGTACAAACTTTTGTCTTGTACTGTCTACTGTAGTTCGAGACAGTATTTTAAACTTAGCTTGAATTTTTGTTTTTAGTTTTCATTTTAGTTCGCTCATCAAGTGCCCGTAGACTTATTATCGGTGAGTTTTGAGTAAGTTCTCTAATATACAATACAGACGCAGTGGCTCGAGATGAAATTGAAAGAGGTTTCCTTTCACGCCGTCCCATTTACTGTTGAAACTGTTGCTCTTTCCTTGTGTCATATGACCAGAGAGAAAGTCGCCATGCCTCCTTCCCAACATAAACATTGGCATTTGCTTCCTGAGGATCCACAGACCCAGGAGAGAGTGCAGCTGGGACTGAAACGTGACTCCCAGCGTTAGGCCTCACCATTAATGCTAATCAGTTCTTGTAGTGCGTACCAGCCTTCGTGAGGAGTGTTTAGTCATCTCATTGTTTTTCCAGGTGTTAAAAGATGACAGCAATTAACAAGCATACTTGCTGGCTCTCAGTGTAGAGGAAAGGTGCTTGGTGTACTGTGCTCGGGGAGTCTCGAGTCTCTGAACTGGAATGTGCTCGGTAATGGCCAAGCATATCAATAAAAGTGCTGCTTACTTCTCGCATGCTGACGAGAGCGTACCAAGTGTTAAGTCTCCTAATGCAAAATCTGACTGGCACGGTACTGGATTTCTACCTCTTTTTTGAGAGACAGAGAATTTCTCTCTTCACAATGGTTTGGTTGAGATAATGGAGGCGAGAGGCAAGGATCTGACCTGAAACCTGCACCCAAATTACCCTGACCTTGATCAGACGTATGGATGAATGAGTATGACGGGACCTTAAAAAGCAGAAACCTGATCCGCAGCCGTCCCGGAGCCAGAGCCAGAGAGTACAGGAGGCTTTCAGGGGGTAAATATACCTCTGCTCTGTTTCCTCCACCTCTCCTGGGGAAAATTCCATCCACCCGACTCTGTCGAGTCTCTGGGGAGGCATTCCTGCAGCCCTGCCCAAGCATCTGGAGAGTCCCTGTTGAAGGGAGTGTGTGTGTGCGTAGAGGGGGTCGATACGAAGAAGACGAGAGTGGGAGGTGGGGTGCCGCAAGCATTCCTCCAGCCCTGCCCTAGTCGAAGATGGCCTGCTCCCTCGAGACAAATTCCTGCAGCATGTGCACCTCTCTTTTTCCCTTCCCCTCTCTCACTCTTCACTCTTTCTCACTCTCTCTCTGCCTTATCTTTCTTCCTCCGGCTCCTTCTGCAGTACAGCATTAACGCGATCAATAGCGCCGATCGCGGGAGGGACACGGGCCGATCCATACTCCACCGGTTCCCTTGGTGCAGGCCAGCGGTCGCGCCTTAAGTGCATGGAAGGTGATAAACCTCTCCCAGACTAGGCTAGACAAAGCCAGCCATTGATTGGGGTGACATGTTACATCTCTCTCTCTCTTTTTTTCCCCTTCTTTGTGTTTCTCTCACACTCTTGACATTCTGTAATGAAGGCATGTCCAGCCATTCCTTTTGTCCCACTCGAAAACCAGATTGAACGTTCGGCAATTAAAAATCAATTAGACATGCAGATCATAAAATGCTTTTTATAAAAGATCCATTTGCATCCGTTCTTTGGAGGAAAAAAAAAAACAACAACGCATTTTCAATGTACCTGTCTACTCAGTTCCCAAATGGCAATTATGTCCTTTTATTTGGCTTCCACAGAGGGTCTAATTCAAACCACTTTTCAAGCATTGTTCAATTAGAAGTTATTTGTCTAAGAGCTTGACGTTAATGAGGTCTTGCTCTAATGGCAAAGATGGCAGAAACATTTGAGGTCTGGGATCACAATCGAGAAAAATCAAACACCAACACCACCCTCCCCTCCCTTCCCCCCAATCCCTCATGACTCTATATTTAAAAATGACACTGTCACAGTGCTAGAGGTAAAACTAACCAGAGTGACTTAAATCAAACACTTAGTGAAACACGACGAACAACAAAACAAGCTTGTTTTAAAGGAACCTGGAACCAAATATGTGCTTATGTACAATTCCAAAAAAATTGGGACGCTGTGTAAAACAGAAATAAAAACAGAATGTGAAGATTTGCAAATCATGGAAACCCGATATTTCATTGAAAATAGTACAAAGACAGCATATCAAATGTTGAAACTGAGAAATTTGATTGTTTTTTGAAAAATATATGCTCATTTTGAATTTGATGTCACCAACACATTTCAGAAAAATTGACACAGGGGCAACAAAAGACTGAAAAAGTTGTGTAATGCTTAAAAAAAACAAAAACAAACAACTAATTTGGTTAATTGGCAGCAGGTCAGTAACATGACTGGGTATAAAAAGAGCATCCCAGATAGGCGGAGTCTCTCAGAAGTAAAGATGGGGAGGGGTTCACCACTCTGTGAAAGACTGCATGTTAGTGCAACAATTTAAGAATAACGAAACATTCTCAATGTAAAATTGCAAAGAATTTGTGGATCACATCATCTATGGTCCATAATATCATTAAAAGATTCAGAGAATCTGGAGAAACCTCTGTATGCAAGAGACAAGGCTGAAAACTGATATTGGATGCCTGTGATCTTCAGGCCCTCAGGAGACACTGCATTAAAAGCAGACACGTATCTGTAGTGGAAATCACTGTATGGGCTCAGGAACACTTCAGAAAACCATCGACTGTAAAAACACTTCATTACTGCATCCACAAATGCAAGTTAAAACCAGATATAAACAATATCCAGAAACACCGCCACCTTCTCTGGGCCCGAGCACTTTTACGATGGACTGAGGCGAAGTGGAAAATTGTCCCGAGGTCTGACGAATCAAAAGTAGAAATTCTTTTTAGAAATCATGGACATCCGGCTTGTTATCAGTACACAATTCAAAAGCCAGCATCTGTGATGGTATGAGTGGGCATTAGTGCACATGACATAGGTAGCTTGTACATCTGGGCAGGCGTCATTAATGCTGAATGATATATACACGTTTCAGAGCAATATGCAAGTAAAAGAGTCTGGGTGCTAAACTGGCCTGCCTGCAGTCCTGACCTGTCTCCTATTTAAAACATTTGGCGCATTCTGAAGTGCAAAATACGACAAAGGAGACCCTGAACTGTTGGGCAACTGAAATTGTAACTTAGATCAGGCAAGAATGGGACAACATTTCTCTTTCAAAACGACAACAATTGGTCTCCTCAGTTCCCAAACGTTTACAGAGTGTTGTTAAAAGTAGAGGTGATACAACACAGTGGTACATAAACATGCCCCGTCTCAACTTTTTTGAAATGTGTTGCTGACACCAAATAAAAAAAAAAAATGAGCATATATTTTTCAAAAAACAGTAAAATTTCTCAGTTTCAACATTTGATATGTTGTCTTTGTACTATTTTCAATGAAATATCGGGTTTCCATGATCTGCAAATTATTGCATTCTGTTTTTATTTACAGTTTATACAGCATCCAAACTTTTTTTTGTGTGTTTCGTGATTTTGCCACCTATTTGTTGCCTGGTGCTGGATTTGAATAATTCTTGTGAGAAGCTAGCTCCTAAAAATAAATAAAAGACCAAGAGCTTCTTTATTCACTCACCATTTTCGAATGAGTTTAAATCTGCATGACAGCTGGATAAACAAAAGGATTAAAGCTTTCTTTAGTCGCGATGTCAAGACAGCTAAATCTCACTGCACCGCCATCAGGAAATCGTCGAACGGCATTGCAGGTAATAAAGGTAAACGTTAAAGAAAGGTGTTTATAAAGCTTGGGTGTCATTGCGGATGATATTGTAATTCTAAGAATGAAGATTCAAGTCGTTCATGGTGAATTTTTTATCCTTTAAGTCTAGACAGTATTATTAGTTCCAACCTGCTCGTGGTGTCTGTATTTCACAAATGAATAAAACAATATGACTGATCACAGACATTGTTCATTCCGTTTGCGCACGCACACACACACTACCACATGTGCAATGTGTTCGTAAAATCTATTCCCTCACAAATCAAGGAGCTCCCAGAGAATGGAAAGTCTTCGTAATATTCCGATGGGATATCTTTCTGGTTGTCTAGACACGGGAGACCAATCCAAATCATTCATGCCCTGTAATTTGTGGTTAGATACAAGAGAATTTTGATCACTCGCACATTGCACATATGCGAACCACTCTCTCTTGCGCTCTCTCTCATACAGAGCTCTTATACATTTCAGATGAAAAGCCACACAAAGGCTTATTGTCGCTGCTAAAATAAATCTGGCCTACAGGGAAGAGGAGGTGCTTGGCTCGCTGGTCTAAAGCTGCACTCAGAACCTATACTGCTTCCTATTGAAAATATTTATTTAACAATTGCTTTTTGGCCAGATACACTTATTTCTCCATAGTTTTTGAATCAGTCATGGTTTTTTTAAAAGAATAAATGAAGAGCTTAGTTCCAAAATGCTATATATCCAATTCCATTGTTTCGAGAAAAATCACTTTTTCTGATTACGCTACGTGATAAAAGGAAAACCACCGTATCCTGTTTTTAAATGTATTGACTAACTGCTTAATGATGATAAATTTCAAAAATGAAATCCAGAACTAATTAACAGCTTTTAACTGAACCAAGTAATTATTTTTTGTCAAGTCGCTACATATCCACACCATGGCATTTTTCTCCAAAATGCTACGTATGCCTTTCTATTAAAAGTGCATTTAACTGTGTTCTTTCATGGCAGATTATTTTATTTTATCAAAATTTTTTTAGATTATTTTATCAAACTTATTCATAATTCAGTGTGAAATTGTCCAATAAATGCAAGAAGTGCCGAAGCGATTTCCTACTTCATGGACGCAGCCATCTTAGAAGACTTCACGCCAATGGCGGCCTCTGATTGGCCAAATGGACATGTCTGGTTTTGAGAAAAATCAGCGATGGCGCTTGTTGCGTTTTGGAACGAAAGGCCGTAATGCAGTGTGCAAATCAATGGCAGATATCATGTTTTGGCGAGAACTGAATATGGTACGAGTAGATTAGATCTGTCCCTCTGAGTTACATGTTGATCCTGGGATTGAGATGCTGGCCTCTTCTGCCCCTCGGACCTGCTTGATCCATCCTGGTGCCCTGTGTCTGGTCGGAGTTTTATCGCACCGCTCCTGTGAAGGACGGCCCCATGAGGACAGTTGAGGGTTATACCTGTTAAAACTGTTAATATTATAGTCAGGCTGTCTGTTGTTGCCCAAATGAGGATGGGTTCCCTTTTGAGTCTGGTTCCTCTCGAGGTTTCTTCCTCATGTCGTCTGAGGGAGTTTTTCCTTGCCACCGTCGCCACAGGCTTGCTCATTGGGGATAGATTAGGGATAAAATTAGCTCATGTTTTAAGTCGTTCAAATTCTGTAAAGCTGCTCTGCGACAATGTTTATTGTTAAAAGCACTATACAAATAAACTTCATTTGATTTGATTAGATATGATAATTGCTGATGGTTTGGTGGCGGGAGTTTCAATTTTTCAAATTTGGCGTTTATCACGTTTTGGAACCAAACTCTTCAAATTTTGTTCGAAGCAAAATGAAAACCACAGCGCTGTGGAATTCTCAATTCTGATTGGTCACAAGGCGTGGATTAATTTCCAAGAACAGCAGCTCTGACAATATTACATTTCTATAGTAAGAGCTTGTTCATGGGACTTGTGAGACAAATCACGTAATTATATCATCGAAGACTAATAATAAACAGATGTAATAATCTATTGTTGTTTCTCAATTAAATATCGTGAGGTTTTCCGTGAGGAAACATTTTTCTTATTTTGTTGCGTACGTTACATACACAGCCCGTGTTTTTACTTTTTTTTACTTAGATATATTTTTATATACTTTTTTATTTAATACTTTTATTGCACTCTATTTTTTGTTACTGTTCATTCCTGACTCTTTTCTATCCATGAGTTGCTGAAACATGTAAATTTCCACACCGAGGGAATTTTTAAAGTTTATCTTATCTTTTCTTTTCTTTAACATTTATGGAAAGAGTCTCCAGTTCCCAGTATGCCCAGTGCTGCTTGTCTTCACTTTTCCTTGTGCTTTTGGTTTCATTTTTTGCAACTTTAAAAAGATAAAAGTAATTCTGCTTTGGGTCGGGCTGAATTGCATCACCACGTTGTTGATTATTTTAAGGCAACGGCATGATCCCAAGTGTTTTATTCCTTACTTATTGTACGAAGCATTGAGCTACAGTGTCGTGCAAAAGTCTTGGCACCCTATTATTATATATTTTTTTCCCTATACAAACTTTGTTATAGATTTCTATTTTATGACATCAACATTATCGAGTCAAAACGTTACAAAAACATTTTAGAGTTCCAAACGTTCACATTTTTTTTTTCAGCGCAAAATTAAATGTTGTAGAGAAAAAGAAATTGTATCCAAGCAGCATATTACACAAGAGAGCACTTTTCAGATTAAAAAAGAAAACATAATGAAGGCTGCTGGGTTTTGGTGCAAAATGAAGAAGCGAGTGTGACAGTCAAAGTGTCCAGAAGAACTGCGGCTGGTTCTGTAAGATGCTCAGTAAAACCTACAGCTCATTTCCGCATAAAACTGCACTCATTGGACCTCAGACTACTATTTTTTTTTTTAAGCAAAGGATCGTCTCACACCAAATACTGACTTCATTTCATTTATTAGTGTTTACTGCTGTTGATAGTGTTTCTTTTTTTCAATCTAGAAACATAATAGAAAAAAAATAACTTCATTATTTCTGAAGCCATCTTTGCTCTACAACATTGCTTAAAGTGCCATTCCACCATTGGATGTATTTTTTTGGCATAAAATACAATATATTTTATGACAACATGACTAGACAGAGAAATCTTTTAGCTTCAAAATGATATATCAAACATAATTTTTTGACAACGACAAGTATATTAATTTTGCGACCAAAGTCACCTACCCTTTTAATTTCCGCGCGGTAATGAAACGTGATGTCATCGGCAGGTTCCCCTTCGTGTGTACGTGGCACAGATTATCAGCAATGGCGGATAGAACGCGATTTCCACTTGTCGATTGCTGTGCCGATATTCACCATCGACCGTCTCCTTTGGGCATCACTTGCTATTTTCCTTCGCTTCTTTTCCGAAGCTGACAATCGCGTTCTATCCGCCATTGCTGATAATCTGTGCCACGTCACACGTGACGTGGTACACAAGAAGGGGAACCTGCCGATGACATCACGTTTCACTACCGCGCGGAAATTAAAAGGGTAGGTGACTTTGGTCGCAAAATTAATATACTTGTCGTTGTCAAAAAATTATGTTTGATATATCATTTTGAAGCTAAAAGATTTCTCTGTCTAGTCATGTTGTCATAAAATATATTGTATTTTATGCCAAAGAATACATCCAATGGTGGAATGGCACTTTAAAGAAAGAAAGAAAGAAAGAAAGAAAGAAAGAAAGAAAGAAAGAAAGAAAGAAAGAAATGTTGAAAGATGACGTATTTAAAAAAGTAATTCCTTTTTAAAAATGCTTTAAAATATTTTTTTTTAAATGCTTATTTATTATTTATTTCAACTAATTTTAAAAAACATATATTTTATCTTTTTAAAAAATTGAAAGTAAATATGCTTGTTTCATTTATTATGGCTTACTGCTTACTGTTTATAGTATTTTTTTTATGCTGAAATATTTCATTTAATTATTTTAAGCCATTTTTGGTCAACAGTATTTAAGTCTTCGACTTTTGTTTGTTTCTGAGATTTTTTTCGGCTCTTAGTACTTGTATAGCCCAAATCTGAAATATCAGGAAGGCTGCAATTGTTGACACAAGCAAAAGAAGCCTCAGGTTACAGATTTCAAGCCTGTCCAAGAAATACTTATTGATGGTGATCACTGGGAAACTACAGTGGGGTTTACATTAGACCGTATCAGCGGATCATCAGATTAACGTTTTTAAAACGATTAGCGTGCACACAGCAACACCAATACACGATTCGCGTGCACATAGCAACGCCAATACACAGATACGCTCGGCTCCGCAGGCATCCTGCGCTCCAAATCACTCCGCCCTGAACAGCGAGTGCCCTATGGAGGGTGCGCACTCCGGCCCTGCGCAGCTCACAGAGCGTGCGAGTGGAGCACGCGAGCAGTGATTCGGGACTGAGCCGCTGTGTGTGTGATCCCAGCGCATATCACTTTACACTTGCAAGTGGAAGGATGGCAAGCCTAAAGACAATCATAACTACACAATGGGCAGTATTTGCATCAGTATTTGCAGTATTTTCATACTTTTATACTCTTTAATGAAAGGTGATACAAGGCGGAAGTCCGCGCCGTTTTTCAGCAGTCGCGTCACATGACCAACGCCAGCGAATCAGGAAGGTGGATGTCACAGTGACGTTGTCCAATGACGACGCCAGCTAGAGCTCAGCACAGCGTATCCGCGTATTCTCAATGTTTACACAGCACCGGACCAGACACGATCTGGATTGAATACGTGGACCCTGGCGGATTCCCGTTTCCCGGCGTTTCCAGGCGGTTTAATGTAAACGGACAGTGCATCCGCGAAGAAAACGAGACAGATACGGTCTAATGTAAACTTGGCCTACCACAATTGTCCCTGATTGACACCATTCATTAAGGTTAATACTTCATTCAAAAATACATGGACTTTTTTTTCTTTTGGTGATCCACCAATAATAGAACATCATGTTTTCTCAAAGAGGAATAATTTCCCATGGAAGAGAATTACTCTCCAACTGGCAAGTATGCAAAATATATTTTCATGATAAGTTATGAAATTAAAAAAAACAGGATGAATGTGAAACCATATGAACTCCAGTAACCTAGATCCGTTATAAAGTTACTGGAAGCTAGTCTAACATAAAGAGGACGCCCAGTCCACCAAAAGCCTTTAGCTGATATCATTAGCTCTCCCAGCCCTCGCTGTCAGTGTATTTTTAGCTGTGTTAATACATCAGACAAGAAATGACACTCATCTTCCAGTGACCCTCAGACACTCATTGGATATTCGTCAAGCTCCGGAATATTGCAGGAGGAAGTCATTAACCAAACTCCGTGGCTGAAGTGTTTCTGTTTGAGAGATGTCATTTATTCCTAATTATGATGTGCCGTGTTAATCTGAGGACAGATTCTCAGAACTGAGGGAGTATCTTTCAACCGAAACCAAGAAAGGCAAAGGACAGAGGACATACAAGGCCCAAGAGGCAGGTTTTGGTGCTGCTATGTGTTAAGCTAGGCTATAAGCTAAGAGGAATGGAGTGAGCATTATTTACCTGTCAGCTGGCATTGATTAATCTTGTGTTGGCTAAGATCGCTCGCTGAGTCGAAAACCTGGTGGCAGGAACGGCAGCTGTGCTCCTCGTCTTCCTCCTCCCCCTCGTCCCCTTCCCCGGGAGAACACCTCCTCCTCGTCAGACGCCCGTCCTCGGCATCCTCACACACCGTGTCGGGGGCACACTCGCGATCTGTGGTGGAAAACAACGGAAAAACAGCACGCCATGGTCACTGCTGGGTGCTGCGTCCACTGGGACAACTGGTGCAAGAGTTATTAGCTAAGAGTCATGGAAGTATAAAATTGGATAAATTTAGGTTAATGAAAATTTTAATCCATTTAAACATTAAAACTGACTCGTTATTGTATTCGTTATCTCTATATGTCTCCATGGCTTTTAGCTAAGCACTGGAAGAAAAAAAAAAAAAAAAGACTCTCAGCGTTAGACCAACTGTGTGATACTTGTAATAGGGATGTGATTCCACCTTAAATATTCCACCTTAAGTAATAAATACATTATCAATCTCCAGAATGTTATTCCCTCCAGTTACCTCTGCCATATTTTTCCAATTGTTTAATTAAAGTTAGTCAAAATGTGTACCCCAAGAATGGTCCTAAGCATTGTGTGATACTGGTAGTCCAGAGACGTGATGGTCCTTACAAGACCAGTTATGAATACAGATCAAAAGATTCCACCTTAAATCACAGCGAAATGATTTATTTTATAGTATTCATCACTACAATGACAATTCACTTCCTTAAAACAAACCCAGAAAGAACAGGAACCTAACCCGACTTCTTGAAGCCAAATGTACAGAGTCTGCCTCTTATGCAGTCCCAAAAGTTACATTACATAAGATGGCATCATATTGTCTTCTACAGTGTGTGAAAAAAAAAATGTTTGAGATGAACTCAGAACCCCTGCATTGAACATGGTGTCTGCCAATTCAACGGATCAGAAGACAAAGCGAGACAAAGCATGCAAAGCTGAGATTGGTGTGTGTTACACTCCTCAATGTGACACACTTCCCTGAATAATTCAGCCTTGCTTGCAGGCAGCTACGGGTCGCAGACATCAATATTCTCGTATCTGCAGTGTTGTCTTTCAAAGGCGAACCAGGTCTGCAATGGCGCTGGCTATCAATCTTGAGGCTCTGCAGTGGCCATCTAATTCATAAAATGGAACAAGCCTTCTAGGCCAATTCTTACATCAACCTTGTCTCGAAATGGAGCTGACAGTCATGAAACAAATGGAAGGCACTGTATGCACATCCAAAGCCTCATCTGTCAAACACCTTCCTCATAATGTCACAGTGATGAATAATCAATGGCAATTGCCGCAAACAAGTGTTTCCTAAATGTCCATGTTCATTTAAAACACAATGACTATGGTTTTAATACATTTAATTGAGAACTTTCCTGCTGACCCGTCTTGGCAACAAATATGCAACACACTGTGGAATGAATCAAATTAATGCATTGTTGCCAATGGTGAAGGATTTTATTCATTAAAAAATATCAAGCTCTGGAATGATATATTGTCTCAAATTATCTCCGGGTATCATATTTTATCCAAGAACTGAGTCAGAAATGTGTAAGCTTTAAGAGGTAAAAAGAAGAATGAAAAAGGTTATATCTACTATATTAGAAGTCCTTCATTTTGTCATCGAACCACAAGTTGGCCTAATGTCTGCCTCTCGACCGGGAGACTGTGAGTTCTACTTGCGGTTGGGTCATAACAAAGATCATCATACCTACTACCATGGCATGCCATACCTACCTACAAGGTACCTACTGCCATGGCATGCTGCAATACAGATGTGAGTAGGAAGTCAAACTGTCACGGTTACCACAGGACTAGCCCCCCACTGTCTTCTTATTTTGGCTGCTCAAGTTAGGGGTCACCACAGCAGATCTGTTCCGCATATTTGATTTGGCATACCGGTAGGTTTCACACCGGACACCCTTCCTGACGCAACCCTCCCCAGTCTATCTGGGCTTGAGACCGGCACTAAGTATGCACTGGCTTGTACAACCCCAATGGCTGGGTATTTTACCTATTCTGCATGTCTTTGAACTGTGGGGGAAACCTGAGAACCCTGAGGAAACCCGAGAACCCTGAGGAAACCCATGCAGACAACATGCAAACTCCACAGGCCCCCGTTGGTTGTGAGGTTCGGACCCGGAACCTTCTTGCGACAGTGCTTACCACTACACCATAATGCCGCCCTACTAGCCCCCCCACCCACCCACCCACCCACCCACACACACACTGTAACCCTAGCTATGTAGTAGGTGAGAGGCTGAGGGCTAGTGAAATGGAAATTGACGATGTGCCTTGTGGCATGGGAAGGACTTTGACTTGACTTTGATTTTGGCATAAAAGTAACCCTTAAATATTCTTTGAGGAACCATAAAAATAGTGTTTCCCGTTCAAAAAAGAAGCCGAGCCTTATTAGAACTCTAGCCACCCAAAGAATGGAGATGTGTCATTCCTTAAAAATTCAGTTATATCGCACAAAAGAATCCACATGAAATCAAAGGCTTTCCTTTTCAGAAAAGCCGAAACAGCTAACCAATCCAAAGACCCCATGAGTATCCCTGCAATGTCATATTATACAGGACCAACATCAACAACTAGCTTTTAGAGTTTTAATATTCTCAGATCTGAGGTTATTTTAATCTGTGTCTTTTATGTGAATTTATACCATTGTTCATTGAAAAACCAAAACAAGCCAGTAGAATGCACAAGGATAAAGAGTTGAAACATGATTAGCGAGATTAGTGACACCACCTAACTCATTGGGAATGTCACCAAAGGATTCTGGAGGTTTTGGCCCACCCAATAAATTAATCTGTTCATCTTCAACAACTGCTTTATCCTGGTCAGGGTTGTAGGATCCCAGTGTATCCCAGGAAAACTGTGCATAAAGTAGGAATACATTACTTTAATGGCGTTTAGCAGACACTCTTATCCAGAGAGATATATAACATACCCAGGGCAGCCTGGGGAGCAGTTGGGGGTTAGGTGCCTTGCTCAATGGCACTTCAGCCATTCCTGCTGATCCAAGGAATCAAACCAGTGACCTTTTGGTCCTAAAGCTGCTTCTTGTACCATTAGACCATGGTTCCCCCCAGATGGGGGGAGCCATACATCTTGAATAGGACGTCCAATCCTCACCCCATAAATCTATGGCTAAATATTTGAACAGTCCTTAATTTTGCTGCTGATCTCACAAGGTATCCAAGTTTGGTCCTGTTCTTATAGTTTGGATATATTCTTATTTTTAAGCTTAGAAATCTATAAGTTTGTTTCAGGTATATAAATATACCATGACTTAAGGAGACTGCTTTTTTCCAACCAAGATAAGTCATAAAGTTTCAAAGATTAGTTCTGAAACTAGTGTGTACCAACAACTAACTACTGAGGGTGGAAAGGCTGCCATCTTGGAATAAGAATAAAAAACATTTTCCTTACAATTGTATAATCCACAGTGTCTTATTATAGCAGGTCACATTGAAGACATAAAGTTCCAGGCACTGTCGTTCTCCAGAACTTCAGGTGTTCTGATGCATTCAGCACGCTTCATTTTGTTAGATTATAGTCCCTAGTCCAGGCTGGTTCTTGTACAATATTCAAAAATCCAAAATTACATCTACTTCAATGACGGATTCAAAGAAACATCCCATGGTGCGTAACAATCTACACCCACATTAGGATCTCAGAAAGATCTAGATGTACAAAACCTTCCATTTATGCTGTATTTCAGAAAGAGGGGGTGTACCACATGGGTGTGAAATTCCTTAAGGAGCACCGTTTGAGAACTCATCAAGGCCACCCAGGATTCTTTCCTCTCCTAACTCCCTGTGCCTGAATGCCAAGTACTGATGTAACCCAACACCCTCCATTGTCATTCTCTCATGGTGATGGAGGCTTGTGGAACATACCCTCTAAAAATATCAGTGTACCGATCCCCTGGGGGGTTCTTGCAGAAGCAAGCAGGAGGTGGTGGGAGAAGATGAAAATCCCAGCCTGCTCCAGGCAGATGCATGGCCAACAGAGCTGAAGGAAGCTTGGGACAGGGGCCAGTTATGCCAAGCATGGTCACCCGAACACCAGCAAACCTCAAAGGGCATGAGCACAGCAATTCATGTCTTTTTCTAGACTGTCAGGCGTGTAACGGGAGAGTGGCAGCTTGCTCAAAGTGCAACTCTTTGCTTGGTTCAGAATGGTTTGCTCATGTTCATTTCAGTTTCTTTGGCTTTACTATAACTAGGCTAGAGTTATTACGTATATCTATTAAATATTTAGATTTCAAAGCATTTAGAATAGTCTGTGAAACAACTAAAAAACATTTTTAATCAGTGTTTTCTGATTGCTGTGGTTTCACACTTGGCCTGAATAGTTGGCCTGAATACCAGGTCTTATTCTCTGCGTTTGTCTGAGCCAGGTTTGGTTTCACATAGAGTTCCTTCTGAGCCATAGATTGATTTCACACTTCCATACATCACTTTTGTGAACGCAGGCTTGCAAAATGGTAAGCATTAAATTAATCCGTTTGCATTTTCCTATGGTACCAACACTCAAGCAACGAAGAACGGTGCTTTTGGATATATAGCATGGCATGGTGCAGGAATATCTGCAAAAACAATGCAGATGTTCACAATGTTGTCAGTGCAAGCGCTCACACCACCAAGGTAAGCTAAATGCAGTGCTCCAGTCCTGCAAAGGTCTGGCTGAAACAGGAAACTTGAAACAGGGAGTACACACCTGATGTAGACCAAACCATAGTTTGGTTGAAGCAGGCTCTAGCCACCATTTTCAAGAAGACCAGGAATCAGTTCTTTGGCCACACCCGGGCTCAAAACAGCTTTCTCCAAATATTACCAAACTCTCAAGGAAGAAAAGGAAATTGTTGGAGTGAAAATAACCTTCAGACCTAATCACTGCTCTAAAACGTCTTCTTAGTTCCTTTAGTAGTCTAGCAAGACCCACTGAGATTATTCATTACGCTCATGGGCTTGCTCCTTCACACAAGCTGTTTTTTGGCGCTGTCAGGATAAACAGTGTGGGTGCTCAGCAAGAAGCAAGGTCATGGAGATCCAAGGGATTAGAGCTCAAAGTCAATACCAGGTTGCTCTCCACCCAGGTTTAGACCCATTAATCCATTAGATCTAGACATTCTCCTACCTGAATTCCCCAAAGAGTGGACAAGGGATCAATGGCACTGTGCTTAAGCTAACTGGCAGCCAGGAGTCATGCTTCTCTATCAGTTTTTTTTTTTAGCACAGGGTAAGACGAATAACGAAATACAAAGAGCAGTTTGCTAAGCTTAGAGAAAACAGACTGGACGTAATTGCTTTTCAAAGTCCGGATATGTTCACATCACTGTTATGCAAAAGTAATAAGCCATATTTTGTTTGAAACAAATTGATGGATCAACATAAAAGAGCTTGCAAAACGGCATAAGACAATCTCTTTAAATACTGGTCATACCCTTGCAGGTTCTATGAGCAGATGTTCACCTGTTCACCAGGGGACTTGATCATTGTTTTCTGATTTAATTCTGTCCTCCAAAGACACTGAATGATGCCATTTAAAGTAAACCCTGCAATATCATGTGCATCCTTTTGGTCATTCGTCAATGTCTGGCAAGACTGCTTGCGGCAGAGACATTCTGGTGACATTTATCACTCCAGGACGTTCATCTGGGGGTCAGGCTCTGACACCTCCCTGACCTAATATTATTGAATCTTTTCTGCACTTAAATATTTATAGTGGTTTAATTGATGTTCTCTTCTCAGCTATGGAGAGCTCCTGCTGTGGGGCCCCAGACCCCCGACTGAGCTCGCTCGCTGATTTCCCTCTATGGAGCCTCCCGCTGGGACCGAATGTTGAAGAGGAGGAGGAGGCTGTCTTTGGCCTGGACTGCAGCGCCAATCTGTCAAACCACCAGAGAGGGGGACGACGGAGAGAGACGGAGTAAAGCGTGAGAGGAAAAAAGAGACGAATGGACAGACTGGAAGAAGGATATAAGTCTATGAAGGGTTTTTTTTTTACTTATTAGCTAACTAGTAGGCATTTCAGCCTGGATATAAAGCCAGAATGCTAAACAGAATTATAGCATGCTTAGAGCAAAATAAAAAATATGTGAACATCCTGCCTGCAACACCATGTGGTTCATTTTTATTTCATACATTATGCTGTATTGGATCTCTCTCTCTCTCTCATTTTATATATATATATATATATATATATATATATATATATATATATATATATATATATATATGGCATTGTCTGATGTAACATTGCAAATAAGTTCCCAATAGGTAGGTAGGATAAATAAATAAATAAATAAATCACCCATTTTTCATCCGAAAATCAAATGAAAAAAAAATATTTTTCTGCGACTTAATTTTTTGCTGCCCTTTGTGACCTGAAGACGAATGTAAATAATAATAATCATAATTTTACAAATGTGTGTGTGTGTGTGCGTTTCTAATCAGCGATGAAGTCAAGCCAGTTCGTGGCAGTGCTCTCAGACTTCTAGGCTCTACTGTATTATGCCACTCCAGTATATCTAGCAGCAGCCATTAGTTCCAGAAATTTGACCCGGCTGTGCCATGAGCTGGAGTCCAGCATTAACAGCCCTTGAGCTGCAGTTCCTGAGAAAGCCCCGGGGAATCCACCATTGTATCTGGTGTGCACTACTCCATCTAGCTAGCACTGCAGCTGATCAATAACCGCCAGAGCCAGATTCAAACAATCAGTATGAATACAGACCAGATCATGAGCTGCAGCCCAGCCCATCCACTACACACACACAGTTTATTTAACCCATATGCTCAGTTCTGGTCACTATATATATATATATATATATATATATATATATATATATATATATATATATATATGTATGGGTCTGTCTCAGAAACTGGGTACTGTGGGGGTACCCCACTAAATATACTCACAGTCAATAAACTATACGGTTTTGAATGATGTTGGTTTTAATTTGAAATAAAATGATGAAAGAAATAATACAGATAAAACTAAATCTTTGATGTGAATACGCTATTCAGAATTTGTCAAAAATTCTGCAAATTTGTGGAAAAATGGCAGCTTGATCTGGGACATGATAAACGGTCGACTACATCGCGTTCCCTTAAAAAGGTTGTAGTCCATTGAAAAGTCTACAGTTATCACTAATTGTATTTTAAGTTGTAACTTTATCCATCTAAGGATTGGTGCGCTCACAGAATAATCATAACCGTAATAAAACATCATGCGAAATATTTGATCACCGTTGTAACTCCATTTTCCGCAAACCCAAAACCAATACGATCGTGTGTTTTGATCTAAACGGAAAGCCTCAGGGTCAAGGTCACGACCTCACCAAAAGTAGTAACTTAAAATCACTACGCCATATAAAAATTTAGTTATAAATCTGCGATTTTGTTTTTTAAAACGAAAGCTGAAAGTTCGGTATAGAATATGTTTCTTACAGAATGTGTTACGATGGTAGCTGGTCTTGTATGAATTTCTGAGCTATAAAATGAGTTGTGGTCTATTTTTTACCGTAGCGTGTTATTTGTGTGCGGGGAAGGACACGCATTAACAATTTGCATGTGTAGAATGGAATTTTCCACTCCAGCAGTTAGAAGTTGATCGTGCTTCCATTTGCGGTCTTTCTGTTACGCGGGTGATCTGTTCGGACGTTATCACTGAAAAGGTGAGTTTTGACAGTTTTATTTTGTTTTAGTCTTGCAGTATAAGGCAATAGAATGTTTCTTTTTCATCTCACTTTCATATTTCGTAGTGTTTGCATATTTTTGGCCAATATTTTGCAACCATGGTCAATTTAGATTTAACTTTTGATAGAATCTACAGCCAGTCATTTTGCCCCGCCCCCGCCTCGCGCTCCGTCCGGTGCAGTAGTGATGTCCCGTTGCTCGCACGCCGTAGCAGAGACCCGCGCGATCTTCAGCCGGTACAGTCGCTGTTCTTTTACCAGCGCCGTTATTCTCATCTTTCCGGTGTGTTCTTGATTTTTCCATTGTGTCCTATTTCGCCATATCAAATACCCAAAATGTATCATATTATTCATATTTAAGTGAATAATCAATTCAGTCATCATAACTTGGCATTTTTAACTTAAGCAATCAAAAAGAGGAAATTTATTCAATATTTTCACTCATCTGTGAAGGAGGGGCTTTAATTCTTCATGATGGAGTTATTTTATATGGAAATCAATTTTACAAAAGCATTTGAATTGTAATCAAAAAAAAATTTCCACAGTGGAGGCCAGATAAAGCAAGATGCTATCTTTATTCTTATTAAACATGACAAAAGAAACATTGAGTGTTAGGTAAATGCAAAAAAAAAAAGTAAAATTAGAAAATTTATTTTTTGACCATAATGTCCCAAATGAGAGACCAGTTTCTGAGACGGACCCATATATTATATATGTATGTGTGTGTGTGTGTGTGTGTGTGTATATATGTGTGTATGTATATACAGTGAGGCAAAAAAGTATTTAGTCACCAATTGTGCAAGTTCTCCCACTTAAAAAGATGAGAGGCCTGTAATTTTCATCATAAATATACCTCAACTATGAGACAAAATGAGAAAAAAAAATCCAGAAAATCACATTGTCTGATTTTTAAAGAATTTATTTGCAAATTATGGTGGAAAATAAGTATTTGGTCAATAACAAAAGTTAATCTCAATACTTTGTTATATACCCTTTGCTGGCAATGGCAGAGGTCAAACGTTTTCTGTAAGTCTTCACAAGGTTTTCACACACTGTTGCTGGTATTTTGGCCCATTCCTCCATGCAGATCTCCTCTAGAGCAGTGATGTTTTGGGGCTGTCGCTGGGCAACACGGACTTTCAACTCCCTCCAAAGATTTTCTATGGGGTTGAGATCTGGAGACTGGCTAGGCCACTCCAGGACCTTGAAATGCTTCTTACGAAGCCACTCCTTCGTTGCCCGGGCGGTGTGTTTGGGATCATTGCCATGCTGAAAGACCCAGCCACGTTTCATCTTCAATGCCCTTGCTGATGGAAGGAGGTTTTCACTCGAAATACACGCCCCATTCATTCTTTCCTTTACACGGATCAGTCGTCCTGGTCCCTTTGCAGAAAAACAGCTCCAAAACATGATGTTTCCACCCCCATGCTTCACAGTAGGTATGGTGTTCTTTGGATGCAACTCAGCATTCTTTCTCCTCCAAACACGACAAGTTGAGTTTTTACCAAAAAGTTCTATTTTGGTTTCTTTGACGATAGAAGCTTCTTTGCTACCATGGGAAATTGTACCTCAACATAAATGTCCTTGACCTGTGGCGTCCCCCAGGGGTCGATCCTTGGACCATTACTATTCAACCTTTATATGCTCCCACTTGGACAAATTATCAAGAACAACTCAATTTTGTATCACTGCTATGCAGATGACACCCAAATTTATTTTGCTCCGTCACCTAATGATTATGCCCCCCTTGAATGTCTCTACCAGTGTATCGATCAAATCAACAACTGGATGTCACAAAATTTTCTTCAGCTGAACACAGATAAAACAGAAGTAATTCTATTTGGGAAAAAAGATGAAAGACTCAGGATTACCACTATTCTTGACACAAATGGGATTAAAACAAAAGATATGGTTAAAAATCTTGGTGTTTTCACTGACAGCGAGCTAAACTTTGACAGTCACATGAAAGCAATCACTAAATCGGCATTTTATCACCTAAAAAACATTTCCAAACTAAGAGGACTTATGTCAAAAAATGATCTGGAAAAACTTATACATGCCTTCATCTCTAGTAGGGTTGACTACTGCAATGGCCTTTTCACAGGCCTGCCAAAAAAGACCATCAAACGACTTCAGCTGGTTCAAAATGCAGCGGCTAGGGTTCTCACACGAACAAAAAGAACAGAGCACATTACTCCAATTCTAAGGTCCCTTCACTGGCTTCCAGTAAGCTACAGAATTGACATTAAAGCATTGCTGCTGGTGTACAAATCTCTAAATGGTACAGGGCCCAATTACCTCTCTGATATGTTGCAGCGGCCTAACCCAATCAGATCTACCAGATCGCAGCAGCAACATTTACTGGTAAAACCTGTTGTTAAAACAAAGTGTGGTGAAGCAGCTTTTAGCTACTATGCAGTACAGCTATGGAACCAACTGCCAGAGGACATTAAAAATGCTCCTGCTGTTGGCAGCTTCAAATCTAGACTAAAGACCAAGCTGTTCTCAGATGCTTTCTGCTAACTGATAAATATCATCATCTTTACATGTTTTAAACTTTACTTAACTTTTATTCCATTTTATTCTGCTGTTTTTTACTGAACATTTACTTCATTTTATTACTTTATTTCTACTATTGTTTAATTCTTAGATTATTTTTATTTTTCTCTCTTCTTCCCCCTTTATTTTATGTAATTTTATTTTCTATTGTTTACTGTTTTGCCTTTACCTCTGTAAAGCACATTGAACTGCCACTGTGTATGAAATTCGCTATATAAATAAACTTGCCTTGCCTTGCCCTTCATCTGACCATATGACATTCTTCCAATCCTCTTCTGGATCATCCAAATGCTCTCTAGCAAACTTCAGACGGGCCTGGACATGTACTGGCTTAAGCAGGGGGACACGTCTGGCACTGCAGGATTTGAGTCCCTGGCGGCGTAGTGTGTTACTGATGGTAGCCTTTGTTGCTTTGGTCCCAGCTCTCTGCAGGTCATTCACTAGGTCCCCCCGTGTGGTTCTGGGATTTTTGCTCACCGTTCTTGTGATCATTTTGACCCCACGGGGTGAGATCTTGCATGGAGCCCCAGATCGAGGGAGATTATCAGTGTCTTCCATTTTCTAATAATTGCTCCCACAGTTGATTTCTTCACACCAAGCTGCTTACCTATTGCAGATTCAGTCTTCCCAGCCTGGTGCAGGTCTACAGTTTTGTTTCTGGTGTCCTTTGACAGCTCTTTGGTCTTGACCATAGTGGAGTTTGGAGTGTGACTGTTTGAGGTTGTGGACAGGTGTCTTTTATACTGATAACGAGTTCAAACAGGTGCCATTAATACAGGTAACGAGTGGAGGACAGAGGAGCCTCTTAAAGAAGAAGTTACAGGTCTGTGAGAGCCAGAAATCTTGCTTGTTTGTAGGTGACCAAATACTTATTTTACTGAGGAATTTACCAATTAATTCATTAAAAATCCTACAATGTGATTTCCTGGATTCTTTCCCCCCATTCTGTCTCTCAAAGTTGAAGTGTACCTATGATGAAAATTACAGGCCTCTCTCATCTTTTTAAGGGGGAGAACTTGCACAATTGGTGGCTGACTAAATACTTTTTTGCCCCACTGTATATATAGGGTGTTGTTCAAAAAATTTGATATAATTTCACAATCTAATAACTTTGCCAATTCTTGTTCAACTGACCTCAAATTTTAACCGCATGTATGGGAACAGGTCAAAATTTTATCTTTCATGCTTTTTGTTTTTATCTTTTCAGTATAGAAATGCCATTCACTTGGAAAGAAAATGAGTTTTGTGTGTCCGAGTGCCGTGTCTCAGGCAGCGCGAATATTGAAAATTTGTGAAATTGTTCATGGAATCCACATACCTTTGAATTCCTCATTCAAATTTTGAGGAATAAATCTTATCTTGTTCAACATTAAGTCTGTTCAGTTTCACTTGCCTAGACTATGTAGTTTCTGGGATATTTGCATCTCAAATAATATCTAATTTTTTTTTTAAACACCCTGTATATTACTACGCATGAAACATATTAAAATGACTTTTCCAACAGGAAAAAAATTTCTCAAATTAGCAGAAACAATCAATCAATTTAAAGGAGAACTGAAGGCAAATTTTTTATGATCAAAATTCTCTCATTTTATTAAATATCAGAATGCATTTTTGATCGCTATTTTGTCGCTGCTGTAGCAAGTTATGAGTGTTTGAAATATGCTATGTAATATATCAGTCCATATGTCAAAGCGATGGCCGTAAACGAGATTCGTTGAGACCTGCGCGAGACATCGTAGGACGGAAGTAAAACGTACAGCGGAAATCAAAGCGACCAACATCTGCCAACGTTGGCAAAAGACGCGCGCGTCCTCTTTCGAATGCTGATGTCATCGAGCCGGAAGTTTTGTTTGTTTTGATAGCAATCAGGAAAGTTTGAAAAAAAGTAGGCAGTAATCGTCATTTAAACTCGTTTTTGTGCAATATTTCGTTTGGAAAACAGTTTTCAAAATCGCGGCACTGACACCTGGCTGACTCTTCACGTTTCCAAGTCTCACATAAGTCTCGTGAAGATCGCGCGGATAAGCGACGCCTGCCGTGGACCAAACGAACTAAATTCAACACGGCTAAAAACTGAATAGGCCGATAAGTATAATATTTCATTGCAATTAGTTGATAATACGAGTCACAATATAAGGTTACTAAAACCGAAAACGTAATTGAATAACACGCTAATTAAGACATAAAGCGAGTTTAAAAATGACTTCAATTCCCCTTTAAAAAATCATAAATCACAAAGTTCATCTGGATTTATTTAATCAATTAATTAATTACATAGAGCATCCCAGAACTCTGGATCCAGAAGCATTTTTCCTGACATGAAATCGAAAATTTTTCTTTTTATTTCAGATCCATTGCAACTTCACAACTAACAATAGAAAACCAAACTGAACTATATTTTGTGTGTACCAGGCTTCTTGTCCTCGAGTCCGGCTCATGCCCTAATTTTAACGACTTGTGACTTGACTCAGACTCGGACTCGGACTCATGCATGAACTGCATTCGGACTCGTAAATTAGAGACTCAGACTCGGATTTTTTCTTTATTTTTTGTGACATGCCATAATAATTTGCCATAAAACATTTATATCTTATGTCCCACCAGCCTTTTCCAAAATAATCCTGACAGAAGACGTCTTTTTATATGAATTTATTATCGGCTATGGTATGGGACGTACATCTTCACACTACTCACAGCTATCAATGTGGTTTTGAGAGTGCGTGTGTGACAGCTGTGTCATTTGTGTCGGACTCGACTCGGATCAATAGTGGACTCAACTCTAAATTTTCTTTCATGGCTTGGACTTGACTTGAACGCTGGGGACTCGAGGTTCAATGACTCGACTACAACACTAGTGTGTCAATTTGAGCATTTGTTCTGATATCTGTATTTACATAAATGATTACCTGGATCAATGGATCAAAAATTTTGGAACACCCTATATAAGAAGCTGCTGTTGGTTCCCCTATTTATTGTCTATTCATATTTATTCCATTTCTTATTTATATTATTATACATTTGGTGGTACAATTGTTTGTCACTTAGAAGGTGCAGTGCCTACAAAGGTACTTATTTGTATCTTTGGGAACATGTGTGTACCTTTTTGGCCCTAAAAAGGTACACATGGTTTCCTTGAGGTCCAGTACTGAGCCCGAGAAGGTACATTAGTGAAGACTGTATGTTGTGGGACAGAAATGGACTCCTCGTGGAGCGAATAAGTGCACATTTTTACTTTTTCCTCTCTCATTTTCTCAAACATTACACAAGTAGTGAACTCCCTCTCGCAACTTTGCCCCAACCCGCTCAACTCCCTCCTTCCCTCCCCCCGCCCGAGCTCAAATTAAGAATTTATTTTAACCGGCGTACAGCTCGACTCGACACATGTTGGCGTCTCCTGATCAAAGGTGTCTGCGTTCCTTTTATTGCAGTCAGGGAGAGCTGACACACACTCGAGAGGACATTAAGATTGAATAACCTTCTCACCAACACCCACTTCTCGTTATGGGAGGAAAAAAAGAATTAAAAAATAAAAAGGCAGAACGAGAGAAAAGTCATAAAACTTCTAAGCGCCATTCACCCATGTGGGTCACCGCGTAGCACGACAGAGAACGACGCGGAGGCAGTGAGGTTCTGACTGCTGAATTTCAGCACTTCCATATCCTTAAATCCCTTCAGATTTTATAAGCAGACGTGGAATTAAAATTTATTTTAAAATGCATTCATGTAACTATAAATATGACATGGAGGACATGGTTTCATATTTACAAACCTGTTTTGTGATAAGAAAAAAGTTTAACCTTTTTTTTTTGATTAGTCGAAAAACATGACATTGATATACATTTAGAAAAATTATTTTCTCTTCCTGGTTCTGATGGTGTCGGTTTAGGACTTTAGTGTGGTTTTTCATTTCTAAAAGTTGTTTCCAGACCAGTAATAATCATATCATTAATTTCAATTAAGAACTCTGCAATAAAGGTTTCTATTGAAAATTTTTCTGGCCCAGAAATGAGCTCCGCCCACAGCCAGAGCAGTATGTGGTTACAACAGAAAATGTGGGGTTGGATGATGTTATGGGAAAAGCTCCTCTTTGCAAATTTAACTCACATGCAGCAGAGAGCTCTAAAACTACATATTGCTCCTTTAATGTCTTTAATCAGTTCTTTACACGTACAGCTTGGGTACCTTGGACAAGCAGATTTCATCATATCAGAACAAATAAAAGACTTTTATTCTGACTTGCCTGGTGTTTGAGTAGGTTCACCAACTAGAAAAGAAAATACTCCTTAATGACTTATTAATTGTATATACACATTTTTAAGTAAAGTGTACTTCATGGTCCTAACAACACACAGCCGATCTACACTCACCCGCCACTTTAATATGAACTTGTTGCTGACTCTAAGATTCCTGTTCTTAGCTGCAAGACTGGAACCCAATATGGTCTTCTGCTGTTGCATGCTGAGATGCTTTTCTGCTCACCACGTTTGTAAAGAGTTGCTATGAGTTACTATATCCTTCCTGGCAGCTCAACCTGATCTGGCCGTTTTCCTCTGACCCTCTCTTACCAACAAGGTCCGACTCGTGCCTTAATTTTAAGGACTGGTGACTCGATTTGGACTTGAGCACTGATGACTCGGACTCGTGCATTAACTGCATTCGGACTCGTAAAATGGAGACGAGGACTTGGATTTTTTCTTTATTTCCTGTAACATGCCATAATAATTTGGAACAAGATATTTATATCTACATTAATTTTGTACTATTTAGTGCAAGACTGTCACACCTGCGCGCCTTGGTGCGTGCATCAGATAGACTCTCGGGCGCGCTCCGGACAGCGCATGCACCAAGCGGACTCTGTCTTGCGCACCGTAAACAATTCGCACCTGCACAGGATTAAGGCGCAGTCAGCACATGGATATAAAAACTGTGAAAACACACTTACTTTGCGAAGTATTGAGTTGCATTGCTGACATGTTACCGAGTCTTATTTCCTTGTTTGGTTTCCTGATTTCCTGTTTCTCGTCTTTGATTCTGCCGAGTCTACGATAGCCTGTTTGTGCCTCGCATGACCTATTGCCTGTTTCACACACCTTCTGCACTTAAATCCATCTCCCAACCATCTCTGACAAAATACTTCGCACTCCCTGACAAAGAGAAGCACATTCACCTGTTCATACGTCATGTTCAAGAACAAACTAATGTTAATGGCGCTGAAACAGCCACCGTCAAATGGTGCGGTTGGAGTCTTGTTCTCGGACTTGACTCGGATCAATAGCGGACCAAACTCGGACTCAACTTGGATCGATAGTGGACTCAACTCGAATCAACAGCAGCCTCGACTTGGATGATGGTGGCCTCGACTCAGATCGATAGCGGACTCGACTCGGATGATAGCAGACTCGACTTGGACTCAACTTGGAGTGATAGTGGACTCGACTCAGACTCGACTCGGATCAATAGCGGACTCGACTCGGATGATAGCGAACTCAACTCGGAGCAATAGCGGACTCGACTCAGTCTCGACTTGGATCAATAGCAGACTCGACCCAGACTCAACTCGGATTGATAGCGGACTCGACTCAGACTCGGCTCGGATCAATAGTGAACTCGACTCGGACTCGTCTCGGATTGATAGCAGACTCGACTCGGACTTGGCTCGGATCGATAGCAGACTCGACTCAGACTTGACTCGGATCGAAAGTGGACTTGACTCGGACTCAACTCGGCTCGATAGTGGACTCGACTCGGATCAATAGCGGACTCAACTCGGATGATAGCAGACTCAACTTGGACTCGACTTGGAGTGATAGTGGACTCGACTCAGACTCGACTCGGATCAGTAGCGGACTCGACTCGGATGATAGCGAACTCGACTCAGAGCAATAGCGGACTCGACTCAGTCTCGACTTGGATCAATAGCAGACTCGACCCAGACTCGACTCGGCTCAATAGCGGACTTGACTCAGACTCGACTCGGCTCAATAGCAGACTCGACTCGGACTCGACTCGGATCGATAGCAGACTCGACTCGGACTCGGCTCGGATCGATAACGGACTCGACTCGGACTCGACTCGGATCGATAGTGGACTCGACTCGGATCAATAGCGGACTCGACTCGGATCGAAAGCGGACTTGACTCGGACTCAACTCTGATCGATAGTGGACTCGACTCGGATCGATAGCGGACTCGACTCAGATCGATAGCGGACTCAACTCGGACTCGACTCGGATCAATAGCGGACTCGACTCGGATTGATAGCGGACTCGACTCGGATCGATAGCGGACTCGACTCTGACTCAACTCGAATTTTTTTTAATGACTTGGATTTGAACACTGGGGACTCAAGACTGGACTCGGACTCGAGGTTTAGTGACTCGACTACAACACTGGCTTCCACCCACAGAACTGTCGCTCACTCACTCGATGTTTTTTTGTTTTTCGCACCATTCTGTGTAAACTCTAGAGACTGTTGTGTGTGAAAACCCCAGGAGATCAGCAGTTTCTGAAATACTCAAACCAGTCCATCTGGCTCAAACCAACACACTTTCATGCCACAGTGAAAGTCACAATAGTTTGAGATCACAATTTTCCCTATTCTGATGTCTGAACATTAATGAACTGAAGCTTTTGATTTGTATCTGCATGATTTTATGCATCGAGCGATTGACTGATTAGAGAACCACATCAAACAGCAGGTGGATGTATGGGTGTTCCAATAAAAGGAGTGTAGTTATTTACAAATTAAATAAAAATAATAATAAAATAATTTCAGAGTCATATAAAAACAGCCCATCAACCTTGCAGTTCATAACACAAATTTGATTCTGATTCTTGATTTGATTTATTATTATTTTGTTTAATTTTTCACCAAGCTAAGACGAACTTGACTGGACTTATTCAACAAATCAGAAACCATGCGCATGCCTGCATGAACAAATCCTTGAAACGAATCCCAGATATAAGCTGAGTTCAGATTCAGAGTCAGTGCACCTGATTCATTCAATTCATTCAGTGCGTAATTATTAGCCGGTCAGTCTAATCACCAGTGTTTCGAGTAGCGAAGAAGAACTGCAGGATGGCGACTGAACAATGCTATATGTCTGGCTCCAGGCAAGTGGGCTATCACATGGGAAGGATGCAGGAAAAATATAGCAGGTACAACTGTGATCTCTGACAAAGTTCTGGTCAGAACATCTTGAGTGAATGCCAGCTGTGTACAGTATGTAGTTTGTTCACCGTTCAAGAAGCGATAAATGTATCAAGTAACCCTTTAAAACAAAGAGTGAAAAAAAAATCGTCCGTACTTCTGTATTTGAAACAGATCGCTCTGTGTCATCCTACATATGGATGGTGTTAAAGCTTCTCCTCCCATCGCAAAGGCAAGAGAGAGAAAAAGAGAGAGAAGAAAAACGCAACTATCAAAGCCATCAGGATGAAACCTGGCAGGACCTCGGCTTTCTCCAGCTCACGTCCTCACTCTTACAGGAAGGAGATATACTACGGGACGAAGAGTCTTGCCGTGGCGCGGTCGCACAACAAAGGAAATGAATAATAGAGAGGCTGATTTCAGCAGAGCTGAAGGAGAGCAAGCTTCCCTCTCTATTCCCTCCCTCGCTCTTTCTTTCCTCTGGCAGCGGCACATTGATCTCTCGCTTCTCCATCTCTCGTTCTTACTCCATATTCCTTTCTCCCTCTCTCGGCACCTTGTATTCAGCTAACATGAATACAAGTCGATCCACTCTGGTTTAGCTAAAACTGACATCCTATTTTACAGAATATCTCGAGCCTGATGTAGTCAGGGTAGGGGAAAAAAACAAAAAAACGAGGGAGCATGAAAAGAAAAGAAAAGAAAAGAAAAGAAAAGAAAAGAAAAGAAAAGAAAAGAAAAGAAAAGGGGGTTATAGTGGTGCAGAAGATGCATGTGGTTATAATTACAGCCAGACAGCACAGTACTCCAGCCAAGCTCTGGATCTTAAACACGCCTGACTTTGGAAAGAAGAAATAAGAGAGAGAGAGAGAGAGAGAGAGAGAGAAATATCTGAAAAAGAGAAAGTCTCATTAAATCCCTGATGCTACACTGCTCCTGAGCCTCGTGCTAGCAAGCGTGCACACTTTTCCAGAACGGTTTCTTTTGTGACTAATTTTGCTTTTCTTCTGGGCACGTGTCAAGCAACAATATGAGCTTTAGGCTCTTTTCTTCTCTTTTTTTTTCTCTTGCTTTTCTCTCAAACTCGCACAAAGGCCACGGACGTACCTGGAGGCCAATTTATGAAATTCTTCTTACCAGCAGGAGACTGAGCTGCGTGTCTAAAGAAACTTTTTTTTTTCCACTGTACAAAAGTGCCAAAACTTTTTTTTTTACTTATTAGAAAACTGAAACTGTGCTTTTCTTCATTTTTTCCCCCCATGGCTTCTGCACCAGTTACAAAGTTTCCTCTTCAAGATTTGTGCCATTTGGGATTGTTACTGATTAGGTCATATTAATAATCATAATGAAAAGAAGAGGAGGAAGATGATGATGATGAAGACAAAGAAGAAGATGATGAAGAAGAAAAAGATGATGATGAAGAAGATGAAGAGGAAGAAGAAGAAAACGTAAATGATGAAAAAGAAGAAGAAATAGGAAATGAGGAAGAAGATGAAGATGAAGAAGAAGAAAAAGATGATGATGAGGAGGAGGAGGATGAAGTTGAAGAAGAAAAAGGTGATGAAGATGAAGATGAAAATGATGATAACAATGATGATGATGATGATAAAGCTGAAGAAGCACAAGAAGATGAAGAAGAAAAAGATGATGATGAAGAAGATGATGATGAAGACGAAGAAGAAGAAGATGATGATGATGATGAAGACAAAGAAGAAGAAGACAAAGAAGTAGTTGATGATGATGACGAAGTTGATGATGATGATGAAGACAGACAAAGAAGAAAAAGTTGATGATGATGATGATGATGATGATGATGAAGACGAAGAAGTTAATGATGTGATCATGATGATGCTGAAGAAGTTGTTGATGATGATGATAATGATAATGATGATGAAGACGAAGAAGAAGTTGTTGATGATGATGATGATGATGATAATGATAATGATGATGAAGACGAAGAAGTTGTTGATGATGGTGATCATGATGATGATGAAGACAAAGAAGAAGAAGAAGAAGTTGATGATGATCAGAATCAGAATTACTTTATTAGTCCCCGGAGGAAAATTCAAAATTTGCAACCAAGCTCCTGAATCAAGGAAGAAGTAAACATGTCTAAAAATAGAAGATAAAATAGTCTTTAAAAAAGAATAAATAAAAATAAAATAAGTTCAATAACTTAAGTAAAAGCAAAATGAAGTGATTTTATACACAATGATGAAGACAAAGAAGTTGATGATGATGAAGACAAAGAGGAAGTTGTTGATGATGATGATGATGATGATGAAGAAAAAGATGATGAAGAGGAAGAAGAAAACGTAAATGATGAAAAAGAAGAAGAAATAGGAAATGAGGAAGAAGATGAAGATGAAGAAGAAGAAAAAGATGATGATGAGGAGGAGGATGAAGTTGAAGAAGAAAAAGGTGATGAAGATGAAGATGAAAATGATGATAAAAATGATGATGATGATGATGATGATGATGATGATAGAGCTGAAGAAGCACAAGAAGATGAAGAAGAAAAAGATGATGATGATGATGATGAAGACGAAGAAGCTGATGATGATGAAGACAAAGAAGAAGAAGACAAAGAAGTAGTTGATGATGATGATGATGATGATGAAGACAAAGAAGAAGTTGTTGATGATGATGATGATGATGATGATGATGAAGAAAAAGATGATGAAGAGGAAGAAGAAAACGTAAATGATGAAAAAGAAGAAGAAATAGGAAATGAGGAAGAAGATGAAGACGAAGAAGAAGAAAAAGATGATGATGAGGAGGATGAAGTTGAAGAAGAAAAAGGTGATGAAGATGAAGATAAAGATGATGATGATGATGATGAAGAAGAAGAAGAAGAAGAAGAAGAAGAAGCTGATGATGATGAAGACAAAGAAGAAGAAGACAAAGAAGTAGTTGATGATGATGATGAAGACAAAGAAGAAGTTGTTGATGATGATGATGATGAAGACAAAGAAGAAGTTGTTGATGATGATGATGATGATGATGATGATGATGATGATGATGAAGCTGATGATGATGATGATGATGATGAAGAAGAAGAAAAAGAAGAACACTATATAAAAACACTATCAGAAATAAGAAAGGGTAGTATGTGTGTGGGGGGGGATTTGGTTCATGGAGCAATAACACATGCCTCAAAAGTGTTTGGCTTTTCAAGAACTTCCTGAATAAAATCACACCCTCAAATATCACCAATAAGAACAGACCCGCCCACCAGGGCACTGCTTAAAGACGCTTCCTGTTCTCTCCAGAGAAAACACATTTATTAAAACACTTTTAAACTGGCAGGGTGATGCAACTCTATGGCCTGAGATCCACCAATTAGCAATTACTGTGTTGTAATTATCACTTTCAGTACATCGTTCATCATCACACACTTCAAACTGCGCCGGGTTGTCAAGTGAGCTCAAGAAAGCACGTGGTGGTTTCTGACACGGTAAAACCTACTGGTGTTCATAACTTCATCCAGAATGATATTACTGTAAACCCCAGAATCACAAATCAGTTGTTACTCGACATCCAGGAAGAACTTTAAACATGATATGACTGTCATGACATGACACGGCGTAATAAAAGAACCAGAATTTAATAAAAACAAAAAAACAAGTGAGATTCACTGGATCCTGCTAGTTATCTGTTCATTGCTAGCATCTAAACTACTCCTCCGTTAGAGCAGTCTGCTGAGGCTACGGTCACATGACAGCTCGCGATGGGTTACTGATGAAAATGAGGCGTTTGGTGGCGATGTTTTGACAAGCTTTGGGAAGTAATCCCAAACCCATCTGCGAGTATTTGATGCTTAGTTTGCTGATGAAAACATCGCCACCAAATTTCAATGAAGTTTTTGATGACCAAAAAAAAAAAAAGTCATGAAGCTCGGAGAACATTCAGCATGCATGGTACGATTGGTGGCGATGCGGTCAATTTTTTTTAATCGCCAAGTATTTGTGTGACCAGGGCCTTAGTTTCACTTCATTCCTTCTGATTTGAGTGTTAAATTAAATTTCATGCTCATTCCTTTCATGTTTTTTTTTTTAGAGATTTCTACATGAGCCACAACGTATCAAAAGAAAGCGGTGATGAGAAGACCGGTGATTTGAGGAGAAACATCGGTTAGCGTTTTCAGTCTTTGACTTTAAATAGGTAAACCGCAAAAACCTCCTGAGGCTCGTATTGTCTCTGTGTTTCTGTGTCAAAAACCTCAACACAACACTGCATCGGCCATTTTTCAGCGGCGGCCAGCAGAAAACAAAGCACCGATGGTTTTCGCTCGACGGCGATGCCAGGCTTTAAGAAGGGGCCGTTGGTCCCTGGTGCCTGCTGGGCGAAGTCATCCATATCAGGTTTAAAATAACCACACATGAGACCTAACCTTTCCATGAGACAAATGAAAGAAGAGCCGGGCTCGGCGCACGTCAGGAGCAGGCCTCATTCAGAGGCGCTTCGGCCGAACGCGTGACCTGGATTAAAGCTCGCTGCCTGGAGGCCAACGATGAATGTCACATGAGCATTCATCTAGTAAAATGCTGACACTGCAGCATCAAGATGAGACAAGAGAGCCGCGGAGGCTGACACGCTCTGGTACACACGGTCGTCTTATGCACAAGAGCATCGGAGTTTGTTAGCATAGCGAAATGAAATGCAAACAGGTGTATGAGTTCGATTAGCTTACACCATGGTGATGGCGAATACTCAATTCTGGAAATCTGAATGGATAAACAGGATGATGTATCACCGCTGTGGTGTAAGAGGAATAAAACACTTCATTACAGGACAATAATCACCTTTGCAGTCATAATCATCATAACCATCATAACCATCAGGAGTCAGGTTCTACTGTTGTCTTTGATGCGATTTATTTTCATTTATTCGGATTCATCAGATTTTCACACAAGTCCTAAAAGTAGATAAAGAGAACCCAGTTAAACAAATGAGACAAAAAATATTATACTTGGTCATTTATTTATTGAGGAAAATGATCCAATATTACATATCTGTGAGTGGCAAAAATATGTGAACCTTTGCTTTCAGTATCTGGTGTGACCCCCTTGTGCAGCAATAACCACAGCTAAACGTTTCCGGTAACTGTTGACCAGTCCTGCACACCGGCTTGGAGGAATTTTAGCCCATTCCTCTGTACAGAACAGCTTCGACTCTGGGATGTTGGTGGGTTTCCTCACATGAACTGCTCGCTTCAGGTCCTTCCACAACATTTCAATTGGATTAAGGTCAGGACTTTGACTTGGCCATTCCAAAACATTCACTTTATTCTTCTTTAGCCATTCTTTGGTAGAACGACTTGTGTGCTTCGGGCCGTTGTCTTGCTGCATGACCCACCTTCTCTCGAGATTCAGTTCATGGACAGATGTCCTGACATTTTCCTTTAGAATTTGCTGGTATAATTCAGAATTCATTGTTCCATCAATGATGGCAAGCCGTCCTGGCCCAGATGCAGCAAAACAGGCCCAAACCATGATACTACCACCACCATGTTTCACAGATGGGATAAGGTTCTTATGCTGGAATGCAGTGTTTTCCTTTCTCCAAACATAACGCTTCTCATTTCAACCAAAAAGTTCTATTTTGGTCTCATCCATCCACAAAACATTTTTCCAATAGCCTTCTGGCTTGTCCACATGATCTTTAGCAAACTGCAGACGAGCAGCAATGTTCTTTTTGGAGAGCAGTGGCTTTCTCCTTGCAACCCTGCCATGCACACCATTGTTGTTCAGTGTTCTCCTGATGGTGGACTCATGAACATTAACATTAGCCAATGTGAGAGAGGCCTTCAGTTGCTTAGAAGTTACCCTGGTGTCCTTTGTGACCTCGCCAACTGTTACGTATCTTGCTCTTGGAGTGATCTTTGTTGGTCGACCACTCCTGGTGAGGGTAACAATGGTCTTGAATTTCCTCCATTTATACACAATCTGTCTGACTGTGGATTGGTGGAGTCCAAACTCTTTAGAGATGGTTTTGTAACCTTTTCCAGCCTGATGAGCATCAACAACGCTTTTTCTGAGGTCCTCAGAAATCTCCTTTGTTCGTGCCATGATACACTTCCACAAACATGTGTTGTGAAGATCAGACTTTGATAGATCCCTGTTCTTTAAATAAAACAGGGTGCCCACTCACACCTGATTGTCATCCCATTGATTGAAAACACCTGACTCTAATTTCACCTTCAAATTAACTGCTAATCCTAGAGGTTCACATACTTTTGCCACTCACAGATATGTAATATTGGATCATTTTCCTCAATAAATAAATGGCCAAGTATAATATTTTTGTCTCATTTGTTTAACTGGGTTCTCTTTATCTACTTTTAGGACTTGTGTGAAAATCTGATGTTGTTTTAGGTCATATTTATGCAGAAATATAGAAAATTCTAAAGGGTTCACAAACTTTCAAGCACCACTGTACTACAGATATAAGAATTTCCTCCTGAATTTGCTATAAACAAACGATGTTTATAGCAACATTTCCTGCGCAAAAAGCTTCGATCCCAGTCAAGCGGAAAGTCTTCAGGACCGCAGTCGAAAACAGTTTGTTTACTAAATCGGGAAAATCTCAACATGTTCAAAAACATCAATGGTGCCAAAAGTAGGCTTGACAGTGCAGCGTTGTGATGATTTTTTTTTTTTTTTACGTTGTGTAACGTAGTACACCAAACTCACAGGCGCTGCCATCTTGGGTTTTTTAGTGATATTCGTCACCGGTCCGTGTGTTTTTGTTGCTGTTGCTTCCAGCTCACTCGCTCACTGTTGGTTCAATCAGCTTGAAACTCATGATTCACACCTAGTGGTCAAATCCCTCATGTTGGCTTGTTTTTCCAATAAAATCAACCAAACACTTTGCTGTCTAGCGCCCACGAAAGATCGGATCACTCAGAGAATTTTGTATCCTTTCAAAAAATTGGTGATTTTCCTAATATGGTTTTTCATGGAGAAAAAATGAGAAGGTATATAACTATCAGTGATACTGTTTGAAAGAGAATTAACCAAAGATTGAGCCTCTTCTACACAGCACATTTGATCACCGCCATCATTAGTCATACTCGGCATCGACAATTTAAAGGAACAGTCCACCGTACTTCCATAATGAAATATGCTCTTATCTGAATTGAGACGAGCTGCTCCGTACCTCTCCGAGCTTTGCGCGACCTCCCAGTCAGTCAGACGCAGTCAGACGCGCTGTCACTCCTGTTAGCAATGTAGCTAGGCTCAGTATGGCCAATGGTATTTTTTGGAGCTGTAGTTAGATGCGACCAAACTCTTCCACGTTTTTCCTGTTTACATAGGTTTATATGACCAGTGATATGAAACAAGTTCAGTTACACAAATTGAAACGTAGCGATTTTCTATGCTATGGAAAGTCCGCACTATAATGACAGGCGTACTAACACCTTCTGCACGCTTCGGCAGCGCATTAATATCTGAGCTCCGTATCAATGCGCTGTCGAAGCGCGCAGAAGGTGTTAGTACGCCTGTCATTATAGTGCGGACTTTCCATAGCATAGAAAATCGCTACGTTTCAATTTGTGTAACTGAACTTGTTTCATATCACTGGTCATATAAACCTATGTAAACAGGAAAAACGCGGAAGAGTTTGGTCACATCTAACTACAGCCCCAAAAAATACCATTGGCCATGCTGAGCCTAGCTACATTGCTAACAGGAGTGACAGCGCGTCTGACTGCGTCTGACTGACTGGGAGGTCGCGCAAAGCTCGGAGAGGTACGGAGCAGCTCGTCTCAATTCAGATAAGAGCATATTTCATTATGGAAGTACGGTGGACTGTTCCTTTAAAGCGAACACACCGGGTAAATTCTGGCTTTTATGCTTAAACCCAAAGGATGGACCGATTTCAGTGATGCATTACTTTTAAGCCTTTGAGGTGCAGAATTGTGATCTAGAAGAAGAAGAAGCCTCTATCTGTAATTCTTACCCTGATACTCAAAACTCTAAATCTCATTATTTTTGTTTTTTTCTCATGAATGGAAAATTAAACCAGTGGAAAATAGTTGCTGGTTTGTGACCGGGGCCAATGGACCTAAATGGAAATTTTATAAAACACTGGATTTTCAACTGTTCATAACTTTGAGTGTTTTTTAAGACATACTTACAAAATTAAACAATTTTCCAATTCAGATCTTCATACTCTTTTACACTACGTTCAGACTGCAACCTGAAACGACCCATATCCGATTTGTTGTGAAATCCGATTTTTTTGTTAGGCCGTTCACATTACCAATTATATGAGACTTGTATGCGATCTCCAATATGAACGGAAAACGACCCAAAAGTGTCCCGCATGTGCAAATTGACACGTAATAAGCACATCTACGTAATACGTAAACAAAAAAAAAAGCGCACTCTTCAAGTTTGCAAGTAAAGCATGGAGATGAGGCGAGACCTGGCGATGTGGTTTTTGTGGCGGCGGCGGAACTCACACAATAATCTGATTAATGTGGGCAGCAGACTAATGAGACCGAAGGTGTCAAATTACTGGAAATTTCCAGAACAATCTTATAATCTTGTAATACAGGATGGTTTAACATCCAGGTCCCTACCAAATCCACCATTAGCTTGATCAATTCTATAAAAGTCTATTTAAATTCTGAAAACTGTACAAATGTTGTTGTTTTCCACCAAAGAGGCGGGATTAGCCAACGCAGAATAGTGACGTTTGTCTCTTGTTGATGACGTGTAGGTCGCATGAATGCGACCTGTCCGGTCAGACTGCAGTCGCATGTGAAAATAATGGATATGCATCGGATTTAGGACCACATATCCAAGCGGCCTGGGTCGCATGTGAAAAAATCGGATCTGTGTCGTTCAGATTGTCAATAACAAATCGGATACAGGTCGCATATGGGCAAAAAAATCGGATATGGGTCGTTTCAGGATGCAGTCTGAACGTAGTCTTATTTGATACATTACAAAACACTATGACCACTACTTTAAAAAACAGGTACCCTATGAGTCCATGCTTATAAATAAAATTGTTTTCTGATCCCATGTCCATACAGTAAATACAGCATCTACATTCTCTATGAGACAGTCGCCACAAAAATTAAGCATGATCCAAAAATGAACAATTTAAAAATCACAGAAGTAAAATATACCAAGTGTTTGTACTTTATATTATTCTACTCTTACAGTTTTCGAAACTGAAACCTCCGTACCGAGGCTGACACACACATGCTATCGCCATGACCGAAACTCTTATTTCCTGGAAATGGCCCGGCGCTAGAGCTCAGTGGAACGCACTGCCCCTCTGTAAGAAAAGGCCCCCACCGGCCGCGAACCCAGAACCTTCTTGCTGTGAGGCGACAGTGCTAGCCACTACATCACCGTGCCGCCAATAATATGTATTATGAACATGCAGCAGCCATTTCACCATGAAATATTGATTTTGGCTTATAATACACTAATCTAGTCCACTACCCACCCCAAACATGTACCCGTTCTACCAGAATCAAGCTTCAAATTTGATCTTTGACCTACTTTTCGAGGTCATTTTCTGTTTCTGACTGTACTATTTTCAAAAAATCATAAACAATAGTTGAAGATTTACATTTACAATGAGCTTGTATTTTTTCTTTCGTGCACATTCTTTTGTAGATTACTGACAAACTGATATTTTTTTATGACTATCGCTTAAAACTTCGCGTTGGTGTTTTCGCCCAAACTATCACGTCTAAAGAAATGAAATATAGAATTTACGCGCACATACTCTTTTTCTATTTGTATTGTCAAATCCAATGACTCTAATATTTTCAGGACAAAAGTCTGAAAAACTCAAAATAGACAAAAACATACACTACCGTTCAAAAGTTTGGGGTCACCCAGACAATTTTGTGTTTTCCATGAAAAGTCGCACTTTTATTTACCACCATAAGTTGTAAAATGAATAGAAAATATAGTCAAGACACTTTTCTGGCCATTTTGAGCAGTTTCCGTTTCCGCTTGAGAGTACGTCGTGCGCGTTCTGGCTGCCGCTTCTCACCGGAGCTTTTTTGTTTTATTTTATTTCTTTTTCTATTTTTTTTGTGTGTGTGTTTGTGTAGTTTGATGTTTGTTTGAGTGTTTAGTCCGCCAGTTGTGGTGTAGCTCCGGACCTAGTTTTGGGCGTCGGTTCCCTCCAGGCCTTGGTTCGCCGTGGGTGATGCCTGTGCTCCCAGCTGTGGACTGCAGTGAGCTCGTTGCTCATTTTACATCGTGGTTGTCCAGCGCTCTGCGCTTTAACGCTTGGCGTGATGTTCCGAGCGATGTTGCTTGGTGGTGTCGCGGCGGCTGTGCAGGCGGTTTGGGACACACCAGCGCTTTGCGTGGCGGTGCTTCTCTGCTTGCTTTGTGGATCCATGGCGTGATGTTCTGAGCAATGTTGCTGACGGCGTCACGGCGGCGGTGCTGGAGATGTGGGACTTGTTTTCATGCACCTTTTCGTGGGACTGTGGCTGCTACACCACGGGAATTACATCCTGACCCCTACTTGGTGGACTTTTTACTTTTTTTTTTAATTATTATTATATATATATTTTTTTTTCTTTCTTTGTCTACTATTGTAAAGCGTCCTTGGGTTTCTTGAAAGGCGCTATATAAATTTAACTTCTTCTTCTTATTATTATTATTATTATTATTATTAATCGACCCCACAAATGTGATGCTCCAGAAACTCAATCTGCTCAAAGGAAGGTCAGTTTTATAGCTTCTCTAAAGAGCTCAACTGTTTTCAGCTGTGCTAACATGATTGTACAAGGGTTTTCTAATCATCCATTAGCCTTCTGAGGCAATGAGCAAACACATTGTACCATTAGAACACTGGAGTGAGAGTTGCTGGAAATGGGCCTCTATACACCTATGGAGATATTGCACCAAAAACCAGACATTTGCAGCTAGAATAGTCATTTACCACATTAGCAATGTATAGAGTGGATTTCTGATTAGTTTAAAGTGATCTTCATTGAAAAGAACAGTGCTTTTCTTTCAAAAATAAGGACATTTCAAAGTGTCCCCAAACTTTTGAACAGTAGTGTATCTCATTTTCACCATGAAATGATGCTTTTGCCGAATAGCACGCAACACTAAACTACCCCAAATATACACCCATTCTACCCGAATCAACCGTCAGATTTGACATTTGACCTTTGAGGTCAGGTAGATCATTTTCAGTTTCTGATGCACTAATTGCATGTTCTCCCCGTGTCTGCGTGGGTTTCCTCCGGGTGCTCCCGGAGGAAGGTACGCTTTGATTAGGCAAAGACATGCAGGTTAGGTGAATTGGTGACCTGGCGACTTCTCCAGGGTGTACCCCGCCTCTCGCCCATAGTCACCTGGGATCGGACCCTGTACAGGATAATCGGTTACGGATAATGGATGGATAGATGGATAATTTCATCAGCTGTTTACATGTCCAGACACTTTAGGGAGTAAACCCAATCTTCAGTGCATATTGTAATGGAAATGCATGGCAAACAGATGGAGGTTTTTTTTTTTTAAATGATATATAACAGGAAAGTTCTCTTTAAAACCTTTCCTGTTATGTATCAGATGTGGTTGTCAGTATGTAAGAAGAGAAGAGAAGTCGTCATCAGGCTTTTAAAAAGTCTAGAGCTGTGAAAGTGTCGATCGGATGGAGTGTAAATGTATTGTAAGAAGAGTAACATTACAGAACTGTGTGTGTGTGTGTGTGTGTGTGTGTGTGTGATTCGCTAGGTGAATGTCGCTCGGCACGAGGCTGTTCACGTTAACGCTGTCAGTTTACGTTTGAAATCGACGAAGACTTGAAATTGTCAGTGAGAATTTCAGATTTCTATTTTTTTTTTAAATTGCGTTCTTGATTATTTTCCTCCAGTTTTACATGCCCGAGTATTCCGTTCCTTACGCAGCTGTTTTGATCAACAGTTTTACAGCAGATGGACAAACTGATGGCAACAGTCTGACAAAGCCAAAGGATGAAGAAAATAAAATAGAATAAAATAAAAAAAAACATAGGAAGACGTGACAAAATCCAAACACAATTGATTTATTACCGCTTTGAATGGCAGCCTGCCCAGGAGTGTGCTGTTCCTCCGTCACATTGTCTTCTACTGCCATGGAGGAAAGAGAGACACACAGAGACAGAGAGAAAAACACAGAATAAATTAGTCACCAAACACGCAAGCCCAGAAATCCTTGGCTAAACAATCTCATCCTAATCTTCTGGAATCTCTTAAGCACAGCTTCGGCGTGTTGTGATGGATTTTGCATTGATATGCAGCCTGAGCTTTTCTTTTAATGCTATTTTCTGTTTGGTTGTCGTTTTTTTCAGCCTGATTCGGCTCGTTCGCATGCAGCAGGTTTTGCAGGGAGGCCGGCAGCCAGCCACATAAATCACTTATTGAGTTCAGTTGAGTAATAATGCGATGAATTATAAAAAAATCCCCCCCAAAACAAAGATTTCGCCGCATGGCGTGGCCTGCTGTCCAATACATGAATAACTCATCGGGTTTAGTCTCGCAACAATGCGCTAACATTCTAATCATGAACCTGGATGCTGCAAAGAGCTACGAGGAGCTGGAGAAGAAAAAAAAAATTGTGAGGTTGTCAGAGGTAACACTGCGCATCCTGTCTGTCTGAAGCCTCGTCAGTCACCTGCAGCACTTCTGCCTCCAGTCTTTCCATTAGCCGAGCCATGTCTGTGCATCCTAATGATTCTCAGCAACTACTCGAGAAGCTACGCCGGTCCACAAATGAACCCCCCTGCTTGTTGGCTATTTAGACAAATTCATTACACGGCAATCGAGCGCTCTTTGACGAGTGTATGGGGCGCCGGTTGTGGTTGCTTGCTGTAAAACTGTTTCATTAGAGGCTCCTTGCCTCACCGGCTAAAACTGGAAGCACTCCTTGTCTGTATGTCAGGTGCGGCGAGCTAAATGGATTTTAGCAGCAGGATGAGAACAAAAGACTCCCACCTGCTCCATGGAAAATGAGGGTCTCCGGGAGGAGGCCTGCAGTCCTCGCCACTCCTCTCCTGCCGTCGGAAAGCCGGCCTCCATTATGCCTCGTTCCCCATCTACCCTTTCATTTCCCAAGCGCACAGAGTGGGAGTCGTGACAAGAGGGCCCTGCTGGGGGCCACCGGCCGCGCAGGAGGCCGTCTTGAACAGAGCCTTTTTAAAAAGTCCTCCATTTGACATAATTAAGTCAGAGGCTAGCGGCGCAGGAGTAGGTGGGCTGTACGGAGGGGAAAAAAAAAAAAAACGACAGGGTAGCGGCAGGCAAGCTGCGTCAAACTCGCTTTTCCTCCGAAAAGCTCGGCGGGATCTTGAGTCAAAGCTTGCTGAGGAGAGCAATCAAAATTCTGACTGGTTGGATCATTACAGTGTTTTTTCTGCCATGTTAGTGCCAGGCTGAGTGCAGCCATTCAAAAGCTCGAAGAAGTCTCATTTAAGTGAAGCCAACTTTTCGACAGGGAAAGTTAGGAAGCTCTTCGAAAGCTATGTCACAGTAGAAAGCAAAGCACCACTAAAGGGTTCTCAGTGGAACCCAGGGGTCTGTGGAGCAGGCTGTGCGTCATTTAGCCTAGTGGTCGAAGTTATTTTCATGAATTACGAAATCTTATTTCGTGAATGCAAAGGTCTACGGATAAAATAGTCAAAAATTATTATGCACAAATAACGAGGCAAATATTTAAATCCCTGGAATATAGGACTGTGTAAAAGTCTTAAGGCCAATTTATGCTGACAACCCAGTCCTCGCAGATGGCGTCGCAGATGGCGTCTGCGTAGCCCCCCCACCTTCGCAGACGCTCTGCGCGCACCTCCCAAAAATTGTGGCCACCGCAGAAGCCTCACAGACAGCGTCGCAGACAAGAGGGCTCTGATTGGTCCACTCTACATCCGCTGTACACGCACTTCCGCTTCCCTACTTTCACGGTTTGGTTTGTTTTCACGACCGCCATTTTTAAAAACACGAGCGAAGATGGAGCAGCACGAAGAGCGGTTGATCGAGGAAGTGAGGAAGTACGTACATCTATACGACTCCAGTTCTAGTCATTATAAGTAACCGGAGGATAAACACTCCACTAACCACACCCACCAACTACTCCTAGCGATTTCGTGACTTCGCGCCCCCTTGCGTTGTGCCGGTGAATAACATCGCGCACGCCTATTACTCCCCGCTCAACGATAAATTACAACTGTCTGCAAAAAGCTATCTGCGAAAGCCTTGTCGCAAGAGCATGCAGAGGCCTTTAGGCACATGGAAAGAAATGCTGTAGAGCAAAAATGGCTTAAAAATAATGAAATTAAACTTTTCGTACTATAAACGGTCAATATTCGGTGTGAGACGACCCTTCGCTTCAGTCTTAGGTCCAGTGAGTGCAGTTTTATGCGGAAATGAGCTGTAGGTTTTACTGAGCATCTTACAGAACCAGCTACAGTTCTTCTGGACACTTTGACTGTCAAACTCGCTTCTTCATGTTGCACCAAAACCATGCTGCTCAGATACAAACATTTAATTTTGTGCTGGAAAAAAAAAACGTTTGGAACTCTAAAATGTTTCTGTCATGTTTTGACTCGATAATGTAGAAGTCATAAAATAGAAATCTATAACAAAGTTTGAATGGGGAAAAAAAAAAGGGTGCGTAAGGCTTTTGCACAGTGCTGTATATATAATGAGGCAAATATTTGAACAGTTGGAATCGGAGGGGAACCGTCAGAGCCTTCTGGGCCTTCAGAGAAGCCCAAAAATATCAGAATTTCAAATGTTATATTTAATTTCTTTCATCCTTTCATAATGATTATTCTCTTCTGATTCGAATTCGGCCTCGTTTTCTATTAAATTTGCTTCGGGAATGAAAGGACAGAAATTACTGTCCTGAAAACATTAAAATCGAGTCATCCAATGAGGTTGTTTTTGTTTGTTGTGTCTAGGCTGAGAAGAGTTTAGAGCTGCTCACTCATTGGTTAGGACTTCATTGTTGGGACAGAAGGCCATGGCAGTGTATGTTTATGTAGGAAGTGACAGATGAATGAATTAACCAATCAGATTTTGATTTATAATGAATAAAGGTCTCATCCTAGACCTTCTCGAAGGCCAACGTGAGCTTAACTGCGAGTCGGCACCATCAGCACAGCAGTGAAGGCACCTTCCAACCAGTGTAGCATTCATCAGTAGTGTTAGCGAATGCTAATAAACCAGTCAAGCCAGTGCTATCTATCGAGAGCAAGTGGCACAGGCTAACAACTGAGAAACTACGATTTCTGTCTCCGGACTCGTCTTTCACGCTACAGTATTTTTCACTCAGACTTAAGTCTTCATTTCTCTGTGTAATTTAAAATCAACATCGATAAGGCCATTATTAAAAAATGTTCTGTTTCCGGTCCACCGGCCGGGTGAGTGCCGTTTGTGCGGTTGAAATGTTTTTTTAACGCCGTTTTTTCGACATTTTTTTCAGGTTCGTAAATCTAAAATCGAACTTGACATTTCCACATTCCCAGAGCTTTCCACTAAGGCTCATACTAGCCAGCCATGACAAATAAGTAGCCAGCCGGGAGGAGTAAACACAAAATAAACTCCTGTGCACGCAGTTCCCAGGATTAAATGTATTTTCCACAGACCATTTATTTATTCACTTTACTCAAATACAAAGTAAAATGGCAGTAAATCTAATTTCTTTTCTTGCGTATTGCATCATGAGGCGTTCCTGGCTTGTAAATCTCTTATTTTCGGTGCATGACACATTCACGCAACTGAGCATGCTATGAATTAACAACGACAACGGTCTGCAGTGGGGCTACACAATTACACACTCAGCGAACATTTCTCCATTTGTGTATGAAAATACACTCCAACCACTCAGTTTGGCTTCATTTACAACCAACGGTGTCTTTTGATGCCAGCACGTAATTGAACGAGAGAAGACTGGTTTACCGGAGACAAAATAAGCGTCATCTCTGCTTCTGTTCCCTCCGACACACTACTGCCTCCGCCGAGTGCGCACACACACCGCATGTCGGGGCCGTGGATGAGTTACTCTCCCCTGATCAACGAAGTCGGCGGGGAATTTGTGGTTATTATCGGTACAAACAGCGCGAATCACAACTTAAATGAGTGCGGTTCAGTTTGACATTATTGTCAGTCCGTTAGATAAACATTTAATTTTATTAAAATCGAAAATTAATATTTAGAGCCTGTGGGCTACAAAAATAATAGTCATTAAAGTAGTCGGCTGTACGGCCGGCAGCCGGCGCTCGTGGAAAGCCCTGCATTCCGCGCAGAATATAGAATTGAATCAGCTCTGCGCATGCGCCGTGCGGCACAAAAAAACGGCAGCCACCATGAAGGAAGGAGATCCGGAGTTTTCAGACATTTGCTTAAGTGTGAAATCGCAAAATGGTATTCTAGCGAACAACAAAATAGTAAAGATTCAGAAAAACAAATCATTCAGTGATCATTTTAATAGTGTAATTTCATCCGAACTCGGCCTAACGCTCGATTTAGAACTACAAAAAGTCCGTGTGTCGGACATTTTAAGTACCTTTGTAAAAGTTTTGCAAATGTTGCAGTCAGCATTTAAAATGCTAACTTAAAGTTTTTGTACAAGTTTCAGTTGATTAAACTGTCATATTTTATTAAATGTGTCTGCTTTTGTAATAAAAAAAGTACTGAAAGAAAAAGCAAACACAGCATTGCGATTTCTTATCCATCCATAAAAAAAAAAAATCCCTCCCTCCCGACTGAAAATTTTTTTTGCTCACCCGGTGGACAGGAAACGGATTTTTTTTAAAGTTTGGCCTAACTACACACAACAGAGCGACCTGGCAGCCTGCCGCTAATCCTTTACCCTGTTGCTGAGCTCAAATCCCAGCTCTAATAGTAACGGTTCACTGCTGGTTGGAATACATATGGAAAATAATCACAATATTAACAATCATCATCATCATCATCATCATAATACATAAGAGCATTCAGTGTGACAAATCTAGCCATTTATAAGATACACTTATGCAAATTATGTACCTAAGGGCGTATTCACACCTACGTTGTTTGGTCCGGACCAAACGAACCAAATTTCCCTTGGTCCGGACCTTTTGGGTTGGTCTGAATACAAACCACCGAACTCTGGTCCGGACCAAACAAGCGGACCGAGACCGAGCTGCAAGGTCCAAAGGAACCCTGGTGCGGATCTTTTGGAGGTGTGAAAACAGACCGGACCTAATCCGACAGTTTTGCTTTTTTGTACCTCGGGAGCTTCCGTCGTTTTTCGAGCATTATGGGAAACAGAGTCTTGACACTCCACCGCAAAGTGCAAACACTGTTTCGGTTGTCAAGGGTCGTTCAGTCACCAGTGGTAGGCGAGTACAAAAAATGAGTAGGGGGCAAACGTGGGCCGAGGAAGAAACGCGCACCCTTGTGTATATATGGGCAGATGTCCACATATCTGAGCTTTTGGAGAGAACGCACAAAAATGCCGACGTGTTTGCTGTATTCAGTGAGAAAATGAAGGAGAAGGGGTTCACGCGCTCCCCAGAACAATGTCGGCTAAAAGTGAAGAAACTCCGTCAGACCTACATTAAAATCAGGGACATTCTTTCAAAAAGTGGCGGTACTAGCGACGCAAAAAAGAAATTCATCTATTGCGTAAAGAGCCAGAACTGTCCCAACATGATGTGCGCTCATCAGCGCTATCCTCCGTAGCCGCCTTGCCCTTTGTCGTCGTCGTTGATAAATTACTTGTACAACAGCATAGTAATCGCACAATTGTGAAAACAGTAAAAACTGGAAAAAACATATAGCTTTGATGACATTAAAAAGAATAACAGCACGGAAAGCCTCCATGACTACTTTTGAACTTAACGCTTTGTGCGCGTGTCGTCTCTGACCAATAGCTGAACGGCCTCAGGGCGCGTGGCTTTGTTGACAGATTTTGGTCCGCTTACTAAAATGTACAGTGTGAAAGCGAACCGCACCAAAATGAAAAAAAAAAAAAATTTGGTTCGGACCAAAGCAAGTGAACTATCGAACTATCCTGGTCTGAATACACCCTAAAAGGCAGCTCATTGGATCTCCTAGCTCTCTCTGCTCTGATTCGTGACGTGACAACTTTATTTATTTATTTATTTATTTATTTATTTAGACCAGTGGTTCTCAACCGGGGGGGCGAGGTACTCCAGGGGGGTCGCGAGTAGGCTTCATGTATGGAGGAAAAAAAAAAATCTGGGGCTAACAGGCTATAGTAGCTAAGCAGATGCAACACATTTACCCATGTCAAAATGCAGGACATTGGACTATTACATACAAATCAATACTATTATAAAATCTATCATCAATCTATCATAAAATCTTGTGTGTAGGTTATTTTAAGCCCGTGACGCGAACATGACGCAACGTCACGTGAGTGAGTCTGCATACCGTGGCCACCGTGTGAGTGCTTGCCACACACACACTAGTCTGGTTTCTTGCCGAGTTAACTCGTGCCGACTCTCGCTAGTCTACTATCATCAATCCATCGATACAGCGCAAAACCCAAACAGTCTTTTTAAAGACTACTACCCCACACTGTATTTTTGCTTTCCCCATTTCAGCTCTACCCAAATAATTTGTTGTTTTTGTTGTTTTCTTACTGCTAGTCTACTATGGATAATGCTACTACTGCTGCTACTGCTACTACTACTACTAATAATAATAATAATAATAATAATAATAATAATAATAATGATAATAATAATAATAATAATAATCTAGCCCAGGGCTATCTATCTATCTATCTATCTATCTATCTATCTATCTATCTATCTATTATCGGTCGATATAAGGTGCTGTAGGTCGGGTGGCGTCACTGCGGGTGAGTGTGTTTGGGGGGGGGGGGGATGGGGCGGGGCGAGAAGAGGGGCCCCCAACTGCAATGAACCAGCTTTGGTGGGGCCCAGGTTGCAAAAGGTTGAGAACCCCTGATTTAGACAAAACGAAAGCAGAAGGTGACATTAGCCTGTTTACCTGGTCACATGACTTGAACTGTACGCCTGTACGCAGACCTAACGTGTTCTGTCAGTGGAAATTCTCCAGAATAAAACACTCCATAGCTGTAATAAATCTCTAAAACATTACTGTACACATTTAACTAATGAGCCTAATATTTGCATTCCATGGATTATATCCGTAGGGGTTTGGCGAGATTTATTTTACAGATAAAAAGGGTCCCTGTCGGCAAAAAGTTTGCGAAGCCCTTCACCGCACAGTGTGAGCTATCTTGTAATTGGTCATCAGTTCTATACAAAAGCAGGAAACCAGTCATGAGCAAAGTTATGACACAAATTGAGACCGGCTTGATGTCCAAATATTCCTCGGCGAAAACAGACGCACAGCTTGCGCACGTTCACGTGAGCTAAATGAATTTCTGTGGCGCGCCGGAGATGGAGCGCACGCAGGAGCATTTTCAATCCGGACAGGAGGGGGGTTCTTAATAAATCCCCCACAGCCAAATGGGAGATGGGAGTACGGGGAGTTCATAGTTTTGTTTTGATTACCATCCCTGTTGGTGAGACCCGGGGAGTTCAGGCAGAAAATTCCTTTTAATGACACGATCAGAACTTTTGCATTACGGCGGCAGAAACAGTCATTTGTCACCACGGCGCTCTCATTAAAAAAGTTTCTGTCGTTTCGACTGAACTGCGTATTTTCGTTTTTTTAGGGCTGCATTTTTTATATACAGCACATAAATTCCTTCTCGGTTGGATGTTGTGATGGTTTATCCTGCTGGGGAAGTGATTAGCCATTAACAGTAGTGACGATAAAGACTACTGCACAACCTGCCATACTGTCTTACGCCATCGCTGGGCACACGTGGAGTTATGAATATGAAACCTGAGGCACAGGCGCAGCACTGACAAGAGCGAGCAGCGCATTCGAGAACAGGAAGTAAAATAATGTTGGGATTTGAGGGACTAAATACAAAGAAAATGCAAAATGTCTTCCCAGGAAATGTCTGATATGGTGTAAAATGAAGAAACAATTCGGTTCATGATTCACTGCTCTGATGAAATGAATGAAAAGGATTCATGTTCGATATCTTCGCTTCATAAACCTGGAAACAGAATGAAGTTCCATGGTATTTAAAAAAAAAAAAAAAAAAAAGGAAACGCGTTTACGGGTTTCCATCAGGGGTCGCTAACGTCTGGAAAGCGTTTTAGTGAACAGAACTGAATTCAATGGGTGAAAAATTTGGCTGTGGTTCAGCGACTCTAGTTTTTTAAACATCTCAGGTCTTCTTGACCAGTTTATCCAACCACACGTGTCAGCGTAAACTGTTCAGCTGAAGTTGCCGACAAAAACGGAACGATTAAAGATGACTGGATGGAAAACTATGCGTCTATTCATGACTTCGACTTCAGAACAAATGCGTCTCATCCCTGTGATGCTTCGTGACATGATATATCATGATATATTGATACACCGCTAACTACAAGCTGGGGAATGAGATCATAACCTGTAACTTACACACACACACACACACACACACACACACACACACTCATATCCGCTCCCTGAGTAACTTGCTGGACTTTTTTTTTCCTGGATGTAGCCACTCTTTCAGCTGTACAGCATGACGCGAGTGATTTTCCTGCACAGCAACAAAGCTTTGTTTCTTTATTTGACATGTTTCTGATGATTAAAATGTTGCCTCGCCCATGCAATTGATATCAAAACACAACCCCGATTCCAAAAAAGTTGGGACAAAGTACAAATTGTAAATAAAAATGGAATGCATCTCATCTCATCATCTCTAGCCGCTTTATCCTTCTACAGGGTCGCAGGCAAGCTGGAGCCTATCCCAGCTGACTACGGGCGAAAGGCGGGGTACACCCTGGACAAGTCGCCAGGTCATCACAGGGCTGACACATAGACACAGACAACCATTCACACTCACATTCACACCTACGGTCAATTTAGAGTCACCAGTTAACCTAACCTGCATGTCTTTGGACTGTGGGGGAAACCGGAGCACCCGGAGGAAACCCACGCGGACACGGGGAGAACATGCAAACTCCACACAGAAAGGCCCTCGCCGGCCCCGGGGCTCGAACCCAGGACCTTCTTGCTGTGAGGCGACAGCGCTAACCACTACACCACCGTGCCGCCCAAACGGAATGCAATAATTTACAAATCTCAAAAACTGATATTGTATTCACAATAGAACATAGACAACATATCAAATGTCGAAAGCGAGACATTTTGAAATTTCATGCCAAATATTGGTTCATTTGAAATTTCATGACAGCAACACATCTCAAAAAAGTTGGGACAGGGGCAATAAGAGGCTGGAAAAGTTAAAGGTACAAAAAAGGAACAGCTGGAGGACCAAATTGCAACTCATTATGTCAATTGGCAATAGGTCATTAACATGACTGGGTATAAAAAGAGCATCTTGGAGTGGCAGCGGCTCTCAGAAGTAAAGATGGGAAGAGGATCACCAATCCCCCTAATTCTGCGCCGACAAATAGTGGAGCAATATCAGAAAGGAGTTCGACAGTGTAAAATTGCAAAGAGTTTGAACATATCATCATCTACAGTGCATAATATCATCAAAAGATTCAGAGAATCTGGAAGAATCTCTGTGCGTAAGGGTCAAGGCCGGAAAACCATACTGGGTGCCCGTGATCTTCGGGCCCTTAGACGGCACTGCGTCACATACAGGCATGCTTCTGTATTGGAAATCACAAAATGGGCTCAGGAATATTTCCAGAGAACATTATCTGTGAGCACAATTCACCGTGCCATCCGCCGTTGCCAGCTAAAACTCTATAGTTCAAAGAAGAAGCCGTATCTAAACGTGATCCAGAAGCGCAGACGTCTTCTCTGGGCCAAGACTCATTTAAAATGGACTGTGGCAAAGTGGAAAACTGTTCTGTGGTCAGACGAATCAAAATTTGAAGTTCTTTATGGAAATCAGGGACGCCGTGTCATTCGGACTAAAGAGGAGAAGGACGACCCAAGTTGTTATCAGCGCTCAGTTCAGAAGCCTGCACCTCTGATGGTATGGGGTTGCATTAGTGCGTGTGGCATGGGCAGCTTACACATCTGGAAAGACACCATCAATGCTGAAAGGTATATCCAGGTTCTAGAGCTACATATGCTCCCATCCAGACGACGTCTCTTTCAGGGAAGACCTTGCATTTTCCAACATGACAATGCCAAACCACATACTGCATCAATTACAGCATCATGGCTGCGTAGAAGAAGGGTCCGGGTACTGAACTGGCCAGCCTGCAGTCCAGATCTTTCACCCATAGAAAACATTTGGCGCATCATAAAACGGAAGATACGACAAAAAAGACCTAAGACAGTTGAGCAACTAGAATCCTACATTAGACAAGAATGGGTTAACATTCCTATCCCTAAACTTGAGCAACTTGTCTCCTCAGTCCCCAGACGTTTACAGACTGTTGTAAAGAGAAAAGGGGATGTCTCACAGTGGTAAACATGGCCTTGTCCCAACTTTTTTGAGATGTGTTGTTGTCATGAAATTTAAAATCACCTAATTTTTCTCTTTAAATGATACATTTTCTCAGTTTAAACATTTGATATGTCATCTATGTTCTATTCTGAATAAAATATGGAATTTTGAAACTTCCACATCATTGCATTCCGTTTTTATTTACAATTTGTACTTTGTCCCAACTTTTTTGGAATCGGGGTTGTAAAAAAAGAAAGAAAGAAAAGACATCATTCCCTTATCTCCGTTCACGTCTTGATATTTACAGGCTCCCGAAGTCGAAAAAAGCTTTATAAAATATATCAAATATTCGTCACGGTTATTTTGGTCCCTGGAAAGTTTCAGTAATTAAAGGATTAAAGGTGCGATCAGTGATTTTAACCCATCAGTCTTTTCTCCAAAGCCACACCCTCAAATTACAGGCTCGAAGCCCTGAACTCAAATACAACAAAGGTGACAGGTTAAATATTGATACGCCACAATATTGGTTGTTTTTTTGGTTGGTTTTACAGAACCCAGGGATCTACAGCGACTACGGGTTCGCCTTCATATTGATACTTTAAAGAAGCTGCCTAAGTGTGAGGACAAGCTTCACTGACGATTTGAAAAATTTTTTTGATTTTTTTTTTTTGGCCATTTAACCCATTGAAAAAAAACCCCACTGACTCTACCTTTAAAACATTTACGTCTGATGCTTAAAAATAAAAAAATTAAAAAAATAAAAAAAGCCTGGTATTTAGAGTCTTCGTGTCATGTTTCTTCTCACTTCTCTGGTCTGGAGTTTGAAGTAGTATAAGATGTTTAAATAATAAGCAATGATCGGACAATGCTGAACAAAATATCTTGACTTGTTACGGTCGAGCAAGTGTCAATTATTTACTATGCCGAATGCCAAATTTTGTGAAAACCGAGTTCAAGAATTGTTTCATCGTTCAATTATTTTAAAAAAAAATACTGATTATTAAGTTCACGCGAGGGGCGGGACAGTGGTGTAGTGGTTAGCGCTGTCGCCTCACAGCAAGAAGGTCCTGGGTTCGAGCCCCGTGGCCGGCGAGGGCCTTTCTGTGTGGAGTTTGCATGTTCTCCCCGTGTCCGCGTGGGTTTCCTCCGGGTGCTCCGGTTTCCCCCACAGTCCAAAGACATGCAGGTTAGGTTAACTGGTGACTCTAAATTGACCGTAGGTGTGAATGTGAGTGTGAATGGTTGTCTGTGTCTATGTGTCAGCCCTGTGATGACCTGGCGACTTGTCCAGGGTGTACCCCGCCTTTCACCCATAGTCAGCTGGGATAGGCTCCAGCTTGCCTGCGACCCTGTAGAAGGATAAAGCGGCTACAGATAATGAGATGAGATGAATACAACCTGTGTGTTTAATTCTATCTATTTTATAAAGTTTCATAAAACAACCTGCATTTTTATATTTTCTATAAGCTGAGATGGTGAACAGACCCAAATTCTCAAATGTACTCAAGTAAACGTACGGTTGCACAAAGAGTATTTAATAGCTATTCCACGAAATCAAGTCGTACATGAGCTGATAATTGATGATAATCCGTGTACGACGAGATTGAGTGGAATAACTGCTTTATTCTATCTACATTCACTGGATTTTGAGAAACGGAGCATTTTTATGTTTATTTTTTGCAAATTTGATCAATAAAAACTTTATACAAAACGTCTGACAAAATCGTGTAAACAAACCGGCGAAATGACCGGAGCAATTTGTGAAAAATTATTATTGAAAAATAAAAAAGATCCGTTCTGACCATCAAATACTTTCATTCCATATTTTCTCGCTTTTTTGGGGGGTTCTGTTTTCGAGTAGAGTTTTTATTTCGTCCTCGGTTGGTTCAGCAACACGCACCGCCATTTTGTTTTTCCTCTACTCACGGTATATGAGCTGATATCCTTGGAGTAGAGTAGCCAATCAGAGCGCACGATTGCTCATATCCAGTGAACGTGGATCGAATAAAAATTGTTGGAAGTAGAAGAAAGATTCACAGAAGAAAAAGATAAAGATATCTTGCTTAAAACACACACTGATTTTAGTCTGTGGTGGTAAATCCGTGCCTCTTTCACCAAGGAATGTTGGAAAACTTTGTTCCGAGTCTCTCACAAGTTAGCTAGCATGCTAATAGCTCTGCCATATAAACGAGCGGAACGCTTTTCGCGAGCTGTTACGATACAAACTGCGTGAACATGGCAGAACGTTATGATGTGTCCTGCATAAACTCTCATACTCGCTGTCACGCCTGTTAGCATTTAGATTTATTTTGATCAACTCTTTGGAGCGAAATGCTAAATGCTAAAAACAAAAGAGTCAGCGTATGATATGAGTTTTCAATAGGATGGAAACATGTTGTGAAGCAAATTCTCAAAAGTAAGAGTCATATACCCTGTCCACACTAGGGATTTTGTACCGATACAAAACTACTTTCGTACCGCAACACCTGTCCACACTAGCAACTCTACCGGTACTGTAGCGGTATAACTGTATCGGTACGAAACCCACAAATGTATGGGTTTCGTACCGGTACAGGATCGGTACTGTAGCGCTTCGCTGTAGTGTGGACAGATGAAGCAGTTCTGTATCGATACGAATATAATGGGCATGCGCAAAGTCACACACCTCAATCGATGTCTTCGCTGAATAAAATAGTGAAGAACGGAGATTCGTTTGTTTCTTTCTCGCGCGTTTTATACGATTCGACTGAATAAATGACCACCGGAAATACAGACTGTACATTGACAACAAAAAGCACACACACGTTGTTTCATCCGTACGGAAGCCGAGAGAGGCCCTTCATATAATCCTTTTTTTTATTCACCTTGTTATCCCGAGATAACGACATAATTAATTCAGGATCTCGAGAAAACAACACAACTAATTCGAGATCTCGAGAAAACAAAACAATTATTCCGTGATCTCGAGTAAACAGCTGAGAAATGGTTCATTCAGGTGCGCCAAGAGACTTGTGATATGCTGACTTTGGGGCTATTTCTCATTCTGTATAGACGCAACTTTGGTCATTAGAATGTCTGGAATAATCGATCACCTAATAAGGCAATATTTTGATCAGGGGTTGACACAGGGAGAGATTGCATTAAGTCTTTTAATAAGGGATAATTTCAAAATTAGTCCGCGGCACCTCCGCAGAAGACTGGCCCGGCTTCGTTTCTACCGACGGAGATACAGTGATCCAGCTGAGATCATGAAATAATTGTTTTGTTTTCTCGAGATCTCGAAATCACGGATGCCATATATTCTCGGAAGGAAATTACTCGGTAACCACGGAAACATTTCGCACATGCGCATTTCAACTACCGTGAAAGAAAACCGCAAACATTTCTCGCTAGTGTGGACAGATGCACTAAACAGAGAACAGTTTAAGGTCCTACAGGTTGACCTGAATGTGAACTTGGAGTGCCTGGGACTAAATGTAATACTTTCACCAAACATGAAATTCAACATAATTGCACTGTATAATCCTCCATCCTGCGGTGTATATTTTTACAATGATCTGAAAAATCTTTTGAATGTTGTTGATACCTCTTGTGAATGTATGTTGTTTGGAGATTTTAATATTAATTGGATAGACAAAAAGGGGAAAACAAAACTCAAATCAACGATGGACAAATTTAAATACAAACAGCTGATTGATAGACCTACACGGATTACTAGAAAGAGTGAAACACTTATTGACCTGATTTTTACAAATAGACCAGAGAGAATAATAAAGCTGTATAATCTCATTACTGGTCTTTCAGATCACAACATGACACTGATTATAAGGAAATTAACCAAAAAGCGTCTAGTCCATCACAACAAAATACAAAATCGAATTTCAACAACTGGAATCCCCAAGTCAAAAATGGCTGATTTTGAACATGATCTGAAAGAAGTCAACTGGGAGATGACAATGAAAGAGTCAAATATAGATCATAGTGCGGACATTTTTGCATCTACCCTTAACGACATAATAACCAGGCATACAAAATCCTGGAAAAGTAAACCGAAGAAAAACTCTCTCCCATGGTTTAACAGTGATATTTTAAAGCTCACCAAAGAGCGCGACCTTGCTCTCAAAAGGTCATTGATTACTAAAACTAACACTGACCACCTTACTTACACCAGTTTAAGAAACAAAGTAGTGTCTGAGCTGCGCAAAGCAAAGACCAATTATTTTCACAAACTTATTGAAGAGGCCAATGGAAACAGCTCTAAATTGTGGCAACAGATAAATAGATTAACTAACACAAGTAAGCACAAACATTTAAACATGAACAAAATATTCAATAAACCTACTGATAGCAATGAATCAATTGCAAATGATTTTAATATTTTTTTTATTGAATCTGTAAGAGAATTAGCAAAACATTTCAAATATACTGGTCCGCCTCCTGTCCAGTTTGACTACGACGACACAGACTCCTTTCGCATAAAAGAAATATCTCAGGACAAAGTTAAAAAGGTGATTGCAAACCTGAGAAACTCTATGGCAAAGGACAACCAGAATTTAAACACTGCTTTTATAAAGAAATATCACAGTTGTCTGGTGGAACCAATTACTTATTTAGTGAATTTGTCAATTCAAACTTACACTTTCCCTGAGAGCTGGAAAATGGCAACAATCACTCCAGTCTACAAATCAGGAGAAAAGGACTTAGTAAGCAACTACAGGCCTATTGCCATTCTTCCTGTAGTATCTAAAGTTCTAGAAAAAATTGTAGCTGAACAATTAATGGAGCATCTGGAGTCTAACCAACTGCTTTATTCACAGCAGTTTGGATTTAGACAGAAACATTCTACAGAATCAGCAAATGTTTATCTAATTGAGAAGATCAAAACTTCACTTGACAAAGGAAATGTTGTAGGGGCAGTGTTCCTGGATTTAAAAAAAGCTTTTGACACTGTGAATCACAAAGTTCTACTGAACAAATTAAATCAGTTCAAAATGTCAGCTGACGCCATGAAGTGGTTTAAATCATATCTGGAGGGAAGACAGCAGTGTGTTAGGATTAATGGGGTAAAGTCTGATGTACATGGAAGCAGCATGGGTGTACCACAGGGATCAGTGCTGGGCCCATTGCTGTTTTCCATGTATATCAATGACCTACCAAGCTGCTGCCCAGGTGTTAACTGCCAGATGTATGCTGATGACACAATTATCTATGTGTCTGCCAAAACACCCAGTCTGGCTAGCGAACGCCTGACGCAGGCTTTGGTTCATATATCTGAGTGGCTTGAGCTATCTCATTTAACCCTTAATGTTAAAAAAACTGTGACCATATGTTTTTCCATCCATAATAACCCCTCTAACCATGATGCATTTAAGGTCATGATCAAGGGAGAAATCATTGATGCTGTAAATGAGGTGAGGTATCTAGGTATTATCCTGGACAAATATTTAAAATTTGATAGTCAGGTTAAACACATTTGTGATAAGGTCAAACCAAATCTGAACTGCTTCCGCCTTATTAGAAGAAACCTGTCAATGAAAGCTGCAAAGCTATACATGCATGCAAGGATTTTCTCTCATTTATCATACTGTATTACCTCATGGTCACAGGCGTCCTCTACCACTATAAAACCCATAGTCTCAATATTTAAGCAAACAATTAAAATCATGGACCAGAAACAAGTGAAATGGCATCATTGCCACATATTAAAGAAACATAAGCTTTTTACCTTTGATAATTTTATTAATTTTAATATTCTTACATTCTTCTTCAAATGCTTAAATAATTATTTGCCAACACTGTTCTCTGAGTTGGCCATTAGGTGCCAGAGTTCTCACAGAGTTACGAGAGCTGTCACTAGTGGGGATTGTTTAGTTCCAAGATGCAGGACTTCTTTCTGTCAGTCTGCCCTCTCTGTAAAGGGGGCAAAACTCTGGAATTCTCTACCCACAGAGTTGAAGCTGGAAACAAATAGAAATGTTTTTTACAAAGGACTAAAACAATGGCTAAAATGTACACAACAGTGTACACATTAAGTCTTGTAGTTGGCTGACTGGTTTGTTCAAAATGTCTTTGCTTCGAAATTTGTTTCTCTTTTTCTCTTTTATCTCTTTCCTGGTTGTTTTTTTTTTTTTTTTTTTTCATATTTGAATGTTTTTATTTTTATAAAAGCCTCCTGTGGACTGGTGTTGTAAATTAGCACTTGTGCTAAAACACTCAAACAATGCATCTGGTTTGTCCAATGTTATTGCTATGTCCATATCAAATAAACATTTAATAAAAAAAATAATAAACCAGGGCTTTTCAAAGTGTGGGGTGCGCCTCCCCTGGGGGGCGCCAGAGTTCTTCAGGGGGGGCGCAACGTGAGGGAACATAAACCAGAATAAGTTACTATTGCGGACATTTAGCGAACTTCAGCTAGCCTTTACCAGAGACAAAATGGATCGATTTTTAGTACCTAAAGCTACAGTGAGTGAGGAGACAGAGTCTGGGCCAAGCAAAAAAACAGAGCCTCCAGGATGTTGCGATTTGCAACTTCAAAGCAAATTAAACCAATCCCCGCGAATTCAGGGCGGTGTTGCAATTATATCCAATCACCGCAACCTTCCCGCAAATTTGACCAATCGTTGACGTCGTCTTGAGGTGACGTCGACAAACTACCTTCCGCCTTACTTCCGTGTATACGTTCAAGAGAAGCAGCATGCGCGCAGTGTTGCCAGATTGGGCGGTTTCAAGTGCATTTTGGTGGGTTTTGAACATATTTTGGACTGGAAAACGTCAGCAGTATCTGGCAACATTGCATGATGGCAACATTGCATGAGTCAGTGTTTATATAGGCTTAAATTCTGTTACTGAAAGTGTGTTATGTTTACAATGAAGGACTGTGTGCACTTTATTTTTTTTTACTTAATACAAGAAAGTAATGGATGCCAACATTTTTGCCAAAATGATATTTTATTTTCCATTGTTTAGGCAGCTTCAGCATCATACTGTGAGATTCTGTTCAAATTGTTTTTTTTTCTTCTATGAAGCCTGAGCCATTTATTTTATTAGTTTATAATTATTGTTTAATTTAGTCTTCAGGAGAGACTGCCTGCACACAGTACTAGTATTAATAGTTTTTTTTTCTTACATGAAAGCTGAGGCATTTATATTCTATTTTAAGGTAACTTCATGTTGTGCTGTGAGGTTCTCTGCACTTTAACTTTTGAACCAACAGGTGCATTTGGATAAGTAAAGCCTATTTTTCTGCATTTTTGTAGTCCTGGTAATCTTTTATATTGGTAAAGTTGTTTACAGGACCATTTCTCAGTGTCTTTGTTTTTTTAATCAATAGTTTTTCGGTAATAACTTAATATTTAACATATCACTCAATTTTAATCACAAAAAGAGAAAATCGCAACAATTTCTCGCAACTTTCACTTCCTCCCGCAATGTAATCGCAACAAAAACCTTAAAAACACCGCAATTTTCATCGCAATTTTTTGGAAAACCCCCCCACACACAACATCAGACATTTTAGCCCGCAACAATCACAGAAAAGGCCCGCGGAATCCTGGGGGGACTGGAAAAAGAAGGAAGTATGACCACGATTATTTAAAGTTTGGATTTTCATGGACTGGATCTGAAGATGCTCCACTGCCACAGTGTGTTGTCTGCCAAGAGGTGCTAGCTAACGATGCTATGAGATGTTTAAAATGTGTAAAACAAGATGTTTTAAAAAGCGCAGATGTTTAAAATGTGAAAAAGAAAAAAATAAAAATGTGTACAACAACCATTTTTTTTTAAAAATACGAATGGAACATTAAGTATAGCAACAACAAAAATTGTAAGGGGGGCGCTGTTGTTTATTTGCTCTCTGAGGGGGGGCTGACTCTCCCACACTTTGAAAACCCCTGCACTAAACTGTACCGGTATACTTTGTATCGATACAGTTATACCACTTTCGTACCGGTATAAGTGTGAACACAGCATACATGTCAACCTATACGGAATGTCCGTATTTTATACGGATTTGATTCAATAAACGTAGTATACGGGCGTATAAATAAAGTTATACGGATTCTTTAAAAAAACTTCAATATTTATTTAGCGCTATAATCAATTCCTACGACAGCCAGTAAAGAGTCTTATGAAATCGCGCGTTATCTTGTGGTAGCGAGACTTCGTTCCACTTTTGATCATGCGCACACCGCATTGCGAGAATCCCGCCAACCCGGAAGTCATAGACATATAAACATAGACGCCGCCCTCTGCGTAGAATCATACGTCATCCTCGCCGCCATATTGGATGTGGCAAAGTGGAGATTCTGAGAATAAAGATGCCTCATTCATGTGCTGCATTTAACTGTACCAACAGGTTTACCGTCCAAACGAGATCACATGGGATTACCTTTCACAGGTGAGACTGGAAAAATACTTTTCATTGTATTTGGTCATTATAACGTAATTTTACGAACAGATTTTCCTGACTTTGTGGCTAATATGAAGTCTCGCGCATAACAGCCGCTCGGTGAAACCTGTCTCCAAACAACGAAGTATTTCCTTCGTAACTACGCTGATAACACTTTGTGTTTTTGTCAAACATTGGAGCTTTGTATTCATTCTGAAGGTTTATTGTTATTAATATTGAATAAAAAGTAACTGGGATATATCATTGTTGATTATCATTCAAATTTGAGGTAAATTATTTTAATTTGCATCTTATACGGATTTTATAAGGGAAATACGGATTTTGGAGGTTGGTTATACAGGTTTGATTGACCAAAGGTTGACATGTATGAAACAGCAATAATCAAGAAACGATGAAACTGAATGTGTGACGGACAAAGAGAGAGAGAGAGAGAGAGAGAGAGAGAGAGAGAGCAGTTGCTTTACTGAATGCCGAGTTAGCATGCTAAGAAAATTCTTGCTAGCTTCAAGCAACACGCTACATTTCTGAGGGAATTTTTTTTTTTTTTTAATTCTGTGAGAGTGTAGGGGAAGATAAACATCACAAGATGTCCTCATGTGCCTGATTAAGGTAAAAACAGGTCCGGTTTTGAGTTTAAACATGACAAACTGCAGCCATCTCAGGACCGCTATCTTACACTAAATCCTTGTCAGAAAGACATCGAGCTGCCCTTCACACCCGAGACACGCTAATACAGCTGTTTTGAAATAATAAGGGATGTTAGCCGAGCTGAACAGCGGGAAAATGGTGGTGTCGAACCAGAAGACTGACCACGAGAGAAACCCCCACGAGGCAAATCACCACTCAATTTAGAGCAGGGCATGACGGGTCACGCTGCCTCAATTAAGACTCGGAGCTAAGACGCCAAAAACAGGACATCCTGACAAGTAGCTATGGAATTACTGAAAGAAAAAAAGGGACAAAAAAAGAAACTAGCCTGCAATTATGCACATTATACATCATGGTAATTGGTGCCTAGTACAATAATCACCTTTTTTCCTCATTAGCGTGTCAGTATTTATGTCTTTTTCCGTTCCTGTAAATCCTTTTCTTTTCTTTTTTAAATATACATGTGATAATCATGAGGACATTCTGTGGTCCTGTAATAATAGGTGTTAAAGAGACGCATTGACCTTCATGGTAAGCAATATTAAAGGTTATTATTTCATCGAATGCAAATAAAGCCAACGCCAAACGAGCGAATTCATTATTAATTCATACCAATCTCATTAGCAGCCATAATAAAACCGACAACAAGATATTTTACCATATTTGTTAAGATGATCGCTCTTAATTACTACGCGTTACACGAACACACACACTCACAGCTGGACCAGTGAGAGATTAAAAAAATAATAATTTGGGGAAAAAAAAAAAACAGCCACCTAGAATGACAAAAAAGAAATAAACTTAAAAAAAAAAAGAAAAATCGGCCAGCTCCCGAGACACCATGAACAACTTACAGAGGCGGGTGTCATGAGAAGTGACAGCTCTGCTAATGGGATTTTTTAAAGGTTCTCTGACAGTTTTCTTAATGACAATGATGGGTTTTTTTCTGTAATATTAAAGAATACTGATGGATGGTGTTATAAGTACATGCATAAACTCCATGAATACCTACATCCAGATTCGAAAGCATGCGAAGACAATCGCGCATTAAACTCTGAATGAGCACTAAGTTCGATATTAACCCTTAACTTGGGTTTAGTTTTTCATCACATTAGGAATAAAACACTGTAGCTTAGTTTGGTTATAGGAAAATAATCAATCATACTCTCGGAAAATAAAGTACATTATTGTACCGTTAGGGGTACAACAGCTTGTCACTGGTACAGTACCCTCCAAGGTACTTATTTGTACCCTTTATATCCTGCTTAAGAACATATATGTACCTTTTTGGCTTGAAAAAGGTACACATAGTTACCTTGAGGGCCAATAATGGGCCCTAGGGGGTACATTAGTGTAGGTAGATTGTACCTTGGGGGACAGAAATGGACTCCTCCTGTACCCCTGTTTCTGATAGTGCTTGGAGTTAAGTGATAACATTTGATCAGGAGATTATTTTTTTAAAAAAAAAGCACGAAGCAGCAGTTTACCATGTTGTAGGATATATATATATATGAGTGATTCCACGCTTATGGGTACTGAAATGGGGACATGAACTTATTCACCTAAAACCATTTCTTTTTTTACCATCAGGTCACAAAACATGTAATCTTTAATGAATGATATGTTAAAAGATAACTTTAATTTTCTGAGATGTAATAAAAACATATTTATATGCCAAAGTCAAGCCTATGAGTTCCAAAATGATGTCTGTTCCATTACTTCTGTTACGATTGTCCGTCTCGCGTCTGTTACAAATTAATTACAATCTAGCTATATACCATGTTAATCTTATTGAAAGAATGTGTATGTTTATTCTACTACACATGTTTATTAATTATATTTGCTAAAACATCACCTTCCTATGTTTCAAAAAGTAATTCTACATTGTTAAAATTGAGAATATATATGTCCACAACACTTCTGTTACGTTCTGACTTTGGCATTTAAATATGTTTTTATTACATCTCAGAAAATTAAAGTTATCTTTTAACATATCATTCATTAAAGATTACATGTTTTGTGACCTGATGGTAAAAAAAGAAATGGTTTTAGGTGAATTTTTAAAAATAAGTTCATGTCCCCATTTCAGTACCCATAAGCGTGGAATCACTCATATATATTAGTGCTGTCAAAGTTAACGCGATAATAACGCGTTAACGCGATCTCAGTTTATCGCGATTAAAAAAAATAGTGCCGTTAACGCAAATTCTAATTTGGCCCTGCGAGTCACCCATAGTTCCTGTTGAGGCTTGTCGTGCGCTGCTTCAATAAGAGTACGTGTGAGTGATGGAGAAAGGCATAGACATATAAACATCCTCGCCGCCATATTGGATGGGGCAAAGTGGAGATTCTTCAGCCGTCTCTGGTATAGCGTCTAGACAGTAGCCGAGAATAAAGATGCCTCATTCATGTGCTGCGTTTAACTGTACCAACAGGTTTACCGTCCAAACGAGATCACATGGGATTACCTTTCACAGGTGAGACTGGAAAAATACTTTTCAATACTGTTCCTTCAGTCTTCAGTTTCCCAGCTCATCTCCACCGGGGGGGTGTAGAGTTATAAGCAGTGAGAATTAGAGAATACAGCGCCACACTATGATGAACGTTTTTGAACGTATGATGAATATTTTTATTTTTGTTATCTGTTTTTTTCTTCTTTTATGGCAAATACTTCTCTTCAAAAGAAACTAACGAAGAGTAAAATAAAACATTTTTTTATTTTCCCAGTGATATGCACTTTATTTTTCATCCCTTGGTTTTCTCATCTAATATGGAAGTTATGGATGTCAGTGGCTGTGACAAGACGTGTTATGCTCTGCAATAAAAAAAAAAAAAACATTGGTACAAAGCAAGCCCATTCACTTTTTTATGCTGATAAGAGAATTACAATGTATTTTTCATGTGACAAAAATGTGCGATTAAATGCGAGTTAACTATGACAGTCGCAACATTAATCGCGATTAAATATTTTAATCGCTTGACAGCACTAATATATATATATATATATATATATATATATATATATATATATATATATTAGGGCTGTAACGATACACCCAACTCACGATTCGATTCATATCGCGATTTTTGACCCACGATTCGATACGCCCACGATTTTTTTTAAAATGTTTTTTTAAAGTAGTAAATTTGACTTATTAACATTTACTTACTTACATTAACTATTTAATAACAAATAATTCAGACCACTGCAGAGAATGAGTAATATGTATGCAAAAATGAACAAATGTATATCCAAAGATTGTTTTATTTCTCAAAATAATACTGTTGAGCCGGAAGCTCTGTTTTTTTCGGTTCTGAAAAAGTCATTTTTCAAAATCGTGTAAATCCGTTAAGATTTTTTTTTGGGGGGGGGGGGGGCTCTCTCACTGTCTCACTCTCATAGGGCCAATGATTTTCTGTGATCGCGGAAAACAGATGGAAATTACGGAATTTTTATGGTGAAACATTGCTCGCGTGTCAAAATGTAACTGCCACAGAAGGCTTCCGCCCAAGCAGACATGCCTTCAGTGTTGCCAGATATTGCTAACGTTTTCCACCCCAAAATATGTTCAAAACCAGCCAAAAAGCACCTAAACCCGCCCAATCTGGCAACACTGCATGCCTTTCCGATCAAGTGATTGTGATTGGCTTGTGGCACACCTAGCCAGCCAATGAGCTGCTTGTTTACAGATTCGCTCCCCGCGTCGCAACCAGAATGGCGACCGCTTCAAAGAAATGAATGCTCTGCCAGTGGCGAGTGTGGACGTTGCGTGACTCGCAGAAGATTGTCGCAGGTCGGTGAAAAAACGACTTACTAATAGATATAAAAAAATAAAAGTAATTTAAGTAAGTTTAAAATGTAATTTAAATAAAAAGTAAAGTATTCATAAATTGAAGTTTGGAAGCGCCTCTGTTTTTGGGCTGAGGAGAAGTTTGAAAGGGTGTACCGCGATTCTGCCTTCTTGTATCGCGACACGGATCGTGGCTCTGCGTATCGCGATTTCGATACGCATATTGTTACAGCCCTAATATATATATATATATATATATATATATATATATATATATATATATATATATATATATCGCACTCTCTGATTGGCTACTCTACTACTAGGATATCAGCTCATATACCATGAGTAGAGAAAAACAAAATGGCGGAGCGTGTTACTGAATCAACCGAGGACGAAATAAAAACTCTACTCGAAAACAAACCCCCCCCAAAAAAAAGCGCAACAAAATATAGAATAAAAGTATTTGATTGTAAGAACGTATCTTTTTTTTTTTTCAAGAATTGTTATTATTATTCTAACATTTTTCGCCGGTTTGTTTACATTCTAAGCGGAAATGATTTTGCCGGACGTTTTGTATAAAGTTTTTATTGATCTAATTCGCAAAAAATAAAAATAAAAATGCTCCGTTTCTCAAAACCCAGTGAATGTGGAGAGAATAAAACAGTTATTCCACTCAATCTCATCGTACATGGATTATAGCCGACTCGGCATGGGCTATCAGTTAACGTACGGCTCGATTTCTTGGAATAACTATTAAATATATAAAGTACAACACTTTGCACTTTTTTATTCATATACCAGTAGAGTTATATTTTAAGTTGTGGAACATCTACAAAACAAATTTAGTTCCTGTTCTCACTAACATTAAAGCAGCGGTCATGTTACCAGACGTCCCGAATGAAGACTTTCCCACAGAGGAAAACCTCCTGAGTGTTACAACACGCTAACACTGGAGACTCCTTCCATCAGGAAAACAGTAGATTTCATCATTGCTATTTGATATGATAGAAGTAAATGATATTTTATTGGAACGAGCACATTAATATATACTGTAAAGTATATATTAAAGTAATTTATATTGAATTACTCGGTGTTAGGAACGATTAAATGATTAGGAAAGGGCTATAAAGGGCAAGGAAAGTAAATTTGGACCAACCAACATGTCTTGGGAGTTAAAGAGGTTAAGAATTAGTGCGCAGAATAAAACAAACTGTGAGTACTCACTGTAGAATTTTAAAAAATGTAAAAATGTATGGAAAAGAAATCTTCCAACCAGAAATCAACAGGAATCGGAACACTAAACTATAAATGCATGTTGGTGTTCAAGTACAAAATGTGACGTTTCTGCTTTAAGACTTTTAAAAATCTGTAAGACTCTTCAGCTGTTCAACGGACATCACAATAAACCTCAAGTTGTTCACCTCACTGCATTAACAGCCTTACAGAAAACTCACATTAGTGTTCACATGCGATTTTCCGTCATGATTCATTTATTTCAAGTGATTTTCTTCTGTGAATCATTCTTCATACGAGATTTTGTCATGTGATTTGTTTATTTTCACATGCGATTCTCAAGATGTATTGATTTTCCAATCGGATTTTCTCACGAGTCATTTCCTTTCGCATTTGTGATTCTTGATGATTCACTTATTTCAACATGCACATTTTCACATTCGCTTGTTTTCGCATTTTTTCCATTGAGTAATTTTCACATGCAATTCTCATGTGATTCGTTTATTTCAGTGGGATTTTTTTTTAAGTTATTCTTTTTTGCATGTGATCCTCATGTGATTCTTTTTTCAAATGTGACTCAGATGCAATTAATTTGTTTCCGTATGTGATTCTCATGTGATTTGTTTAATTCAATGTGACTTTCTTTTACAATTCCTTTATTTTCATGTGATTCTCATTTGATTCCTTTTTTCCCCTCATTTATATTCACGTGATTCTCATGCGATTCATTTATTTTCACATGTGATTCTCATGAGATTCATTTATTTTTATGTGACTTTTTTATAATTCCTTCATTTTCACATGTGATTCTTATGTTATTCATTTTCCCCATGTGATTTCCATGTGATTCATTTATTTTCGCATATGATTCTCATGTGATTCGTTTATTTTCACATATTCTCATCTGATTCATTTATTTTTACGTGATTTTTTTTACAATTCCTTAATTTTCACGTGATTCTTATGTGATTCATTTTCCCCCATGTGATTTCCATGTGATTCATTTATTTTCGCATATAATTCTCATGTGATTCGTTTATTTTCACATATTCTTATGTGATTCATTTATTTTTACGTGATTTTTTTTTACAGTTCCTTCACTTCCCCATGTGATTTTCATGTGATTCATTTATATTCACATATGATTCTCATGCAATTCATTTATTTCTGCATACGATTCTCATGTGATTCATTTCTTTACAAATATGATTCTCATGCGATTTATTTATTTTTATGTGACTTTTTTTTTACAATTCCTTCATTTTCACATGTGATTCTTATGTGATTCGTTTTTCCCCTTGTGTGATTTTCATGTGATTCAATTATATTCACATATGATTCTCATGTGATTCATTTATTTTCAAATATGATTCTTATGGGATTTGTTTATTTTTGCACATGATTCTCATGTGATTCATTTATTTTCACATATGATTCATTTATTTTTGTGACTTTTTTTTTACAATTCCTTTATTTTCACATGTGATTCTTACGTGATTCATTTTTCCTTGTGTGATTTTCATGTGATTCAACTATATTCACATATGATTCGTTTACTTTCACATATGATTCACATGTGATTCGTTTATTTTCATGCGATTCTCGTATGATTCTTTTCCCATCTGATTTTCTCACGATTCGTTGACTTTTCTCACACGATGGATTAATATTTTTTTCATGTGTAAGGAATGTCTTTATTTTTCACACAGTCGCATATTAAATGTGAAAGAACATTTCAGTGCAACGGCACACATGGTGTGCACAATATACTGTAGCACAATAATACAGCATCACCCATGCCGTAATGTGAGGATCCTAAAGCCTGACCTTTCCTGTTTAACGCTGAACGTTTTTAGCTTCGGTCTCTGTGCACGCTGTGAATAGAAGCGGCATATTTTTCAGGTGCATACGACACCGGAGTGATTTCATGGCACCCAAGATACAGGAGATAAATGACGCAGAAAATATATTTATGTATGGAGGATTCCCTGCCAATAAAACCTGAGTGGTCTGGCGGAGACGCATTGGTGGACGGAGACGCACGCTGGTGTCCGGTGATCACACGCCACAGCTGCGTTCCAGTAAGAAACAGAAGTGAGAGAGAAGGGATAGAGGAGAAAGAGAAAGAGCAACGTGGCAGGCGTCACACGTTCCAGAGCGACACAGAAGATCCAACTTGGCGACAGAGCACCGGAAAAACAGAATGACAGGAAGTATGTATGTTTGAGCGATGCAGAAAGGCAGGACAGGGTAAATGTCAGACGCCGAGGTTGAAGTGTTTGCATACAAGTGTGTATGTATGGCCTCCGTCTGTGCCATTTATTCCCTCAAGCAATAACGCCATCGCCTCTGTCTCACACATGATATTGAAAAAAAATGGCTTTTGGAATTTCACTGGGATCCACATGTGCAGCCTGGGAGGCTCGGGGTCGTGTTTCACGTCCAACTTTCTTTCAGCTCAGAGATGTGCTTTATTCCATAACGTCTGGTTCAGGAGTGCTGAAACTTATTCCATGGTCATTTTGAAATGAATATTTATTTGCTTTACTCCTGAACTTCTCACCATTTGGATTGGACCTAAGAAATCACGCAATAATAAAATATAATATGATAATCGTGTGTTATATTGTGAGTCTGACCCCTGTTGGACCCTCCCTTTCCCCCCGCCCCAACCCACTTTCAGAATCGACGTTTTAACCTCACTGGAATCTGAATAAACTGAGTCCAAAATCAGAACTTTAAATGTACTGATGATGAGTTTCGGATCCCTTTCCAAGCACACGTTGTCACGTAAACAACTCAATTAAGATATAAAACCAACAACAACAACAAAAAATGCCAGAGAACGGATCAAGGAACGATTAACCAGCGTGACGCGTTATTGGACGTGAGCCTTGGATCTCTGAACGATGCTACAAATGTACCGAGCAGATGAAATTCCTGCAGCGTGTGCCTGCTGTCCGTCAACACGGTTCGTGTACGGACGGAAAGATGCGATCCCGGTTGTGTTCTTGTCTCCCCCGAGGCATTGATTTAAAATGGTGGATGGAAGAACACACCGCAGACCGCGTCGCCTAATCTTCCCTTCAGGTGATGACTTCCGAGAACGAAAAGGAGTGTCCAGGGAAGGAAGGAAGGAATAAATAAATAGCAGAAAGAGAGAGAGCAGGCAGACCACAAGCTGGGAATGTGAAATCGCGGACAATTATTTGCTGAGCGAAATACAAAGCCTGCCAGATGAACTGGAGCTTAGCCATGAATACCAGTGGCTACCCTCAAAGGCTACAGGGGGGAAAAAGTCTGCATTCAATTTACTTTACTGCCTGCGTATGTGTGTGTACGATTAAACAGAAGTTTTGTTCGCAAACGTGTGATTATGCCCAAGTCCTTAAAGCCTGTGTTTGCATCTAGATAAGTTTAAAAAAATAATAATAATCGACAGCTACGTATCTGTTTACACACAACTCTTTCCCAACATGCAGCCCAGTAAACGTCACATGGCTCCGTCGACGTGTTTGGAACCCTTCGTTAGACCTCCTATATCCAGACTCGCTCGTGATCAATCACTCACGACCCAAAACCACTCACTCACACTTCCATTAATTTTGTTCATCCTTGAAAAATGATCTTCACCAAAACTCCCAAACCGAACTCTCCATCCGAGCACAGCTTAGACCATCTCACCTTTCCTCACACAGCTCATCGGCTGGAAATCACCAAAGTGTTGGAGCAAAAAGGCGTGCTTGAAAAGAAAAGAAAAGAAAAAAGAAAAGAAATGTGATGATCCTTGTGCAAATTGAAGGGTTCACCTTTGGAGGAATTAAGACCTCCTGAAAGTTTTCTTGAGTTCAGGGGAAGAAATTCAAAAAAATGTTCTAAATTGAAAACACCATATCAAAGTTGTAAAGTCCTACTTTGGTGAAGATCTTATTGGGGTGAAATGATGCAACACGCACAGCCTTTACGCAACGCGCGTCGCGTCGCCTCGAACCTGAAACCAACCCAAACCAACCCAAACCAGTGCGCGTCTGTGTGCGCTCTCAAACGGCGCCCGGTAAACCGTTCCACCGCATGCATTCAGGTGCAGAACACACAGAGAGAGAGAGAGAGAGAGAGAGAGAAGGAAGGAGAAGGAGACAGGTTCGATGTCCGCGGCGGAAAAGCGGCACTTACCTCTCAGGGATCTTGGCTTGGCTTGCTTGCGGCGCGACATCCTACAGAGCAGCTCGGCCAGGAGAAGCAGATCGGCGCACAATTTAGCGCAAGAACATCGCAGAGAAACGCAAGCGGCTCGCGGACGCAGGGATTCGACCGCACACTCAGTGGACGCCTTGTTGGTTTGTTTGGTTAGAAAGATCCAAACGCGCACGCATGCACACAGCCTATTTGGGGAAAAGTGCGGGCGCGGAAAAGTGTCGGAGAACCAATCCGTCGTGCGCCTCCATGTCCTCTGCGGAAACGCGCTGATTCCCGACAATAATGATGTGATTGACGCAAGGAGTTGTAGCTTTACGCGCGGAGTCTTGGCACAGCGCGCAAAAAGACAGGGGGGAAAAAAGGAAAGGGGGGAAAAAAAAACAAACAGGCTATGTGTATTTAAAAAGAAAAAGCAAACATGATTGTTTTCCTCCTTTCCTTACAAGTCCTGAAAACTATCTTGTTTTCTTTCTCTCTCTAATGCACAATAATCTATAATAATCTATAATAACCTATAATAATAATCTATCAGATTAAGAAGCGAGGGTTTTAAAGAAAAAAAACTGCGCCTTAATTGCTTTTTTTCTTTTAAAAAAAACAGAGCAGGAAAAGAGGCAGATAGATAAATAGAGAGAGAGATAGATAGATAGACAGATAGATAGATAGAGAGAGAGAGAGAGGAGAGGAGAGGAAGAAGACTGCGCGCTCGCTCGCTCGCTCGTCACCAACCTGCGAGGTGTCGGACTGCGCCGCCGCTCCGGTAGTCCGGTACATCATAATGGAAAATGGAAGCGAGGCCCCCAAAGCCATGAGGACGGCTCCAGAGGGGGCCCGAGCCCACAGGGACGCGCGCGCTGCGTAATCACGGAGGAAATCATTGTCGGCCTGCCTGCCTGCCTGCGCTCGCGCACGCACACACACACACACACACACACACACAAGAGTCTACACACTTTCACACACACACACACACACATTCAGAGAGAGGGCATGATTAAAATCCAAGGGGTGGCTCCAAAACCCGGACTCATGGATTCCGATCCGGATCAGGACTCGGCTCAGGGGCGCACTCGGGTTGCCAGATTGAGATTTTTGTTAGAAAAGTAAAAATCTCATCTCATTATCTCTAGCCGGCCAGTTAACCTAACCTGCATGTCTTTGGACTGTGGGGGAAACCGGAGCACCCGGAGGAAACCCACGCGGACAACATGCAAACTCCGCACAGAAAGGCCCTCGCCGGCCACGGGGCTCGAACCCGGACCTTCTTGCTGTGAGGCGACAGCGCTAACCACTACACCACCGTGCCACCCCAGTGCTACCCTATTATTATTATTATTATTATCCATCCATCCATTATCTCTAGCCGCTTATCCTGTTCTACAGGGTCGCAGGCAAGCTGGAGCCTATCCCAGCTGACTATGGGTGAGAGGCAGGGTACACCCTGGACAAGTCGCCAGGTTATCGCAGGGCTATTATTATTATTATTATTATTATTATTATTATTAACCTAACCTTTTTTTATGACACTATTTCTGCCTCAGTTTTCAACCAATTATCATGAAATTTTACATGAAGAATACCTCTGGGCTAAATTACATTGCTGTGACTTTTGGTGATGATCTGGATCACCGAACCGGAATGATATGTACAAGAATGTATGATATTATTATTATTATTGTTATTATTATTATTATTTACAGCACTTTTTTATTTTGAGTCCAAAAATCTGAAAGTGCCTCACATAAAAGATTTTTTTTTTTTAAAAGATTAAAGCAATAAATGACAAATATCTCATCTCATTATCTCTAGCCGCTTTATCCTGTTCTACAGGGTCGCAGGCAAGCTGGAGCCTATCCCAGCTGACTACGGGCGAAAGGCGGGGTACACCCTGGACAAGTCGCCAGGTTATCGCAGGGCTATTATTATTATTATTATTATTTACAGCACTTTTTTATTTTGAGTCCAAAAATCTGAAAGTGCCTCACATAAAAGATTAAAAAAAAAAGATTAAAGCAATAAATGACAAATATCTCATCTCATCTCATTATCTGTAGCCACTTTATCCTGTTCTACAGGGTCGCAGGCAAGCTGGAGCCTATCCCAGCTGACTATGGGTGAGAGGCGGGGTACACCCTGGACAAGTCGCCAGGTTATCGTAGGGCTATTATTATTATTATTATTTTATTATTATTATTTTATTATTATTATTATTAACCTAACGTTTCTTACGACACTATTTCTGCCTCAGTTTTCAACCAATTATCATGAAATTTTACATGAAGAATACCTCTGGGCTAAATTACATTGCTGTGACTTTTGGTGGTGATCTGGATCACCGAACCGGAATGATATGTACAAGAATGTATGATATTATTATTATTATTATTATTATTATTATTTACTGCACTTTTTTATTTTGAGTCCAAAAATCTGAAAGTGCCTCACATAAAAGATTAAAAAAAAGATTAAAACAATAAATGACAAATATAAAAACTTGAAAATAAAAATAGATTTTAAAACATTTCCAGTGACAAATAGCGGAGTTAAATCAAAACAATTAAGGAATAACGATATTAATGTGAATAAAATATGATTAAATATAATCACAATTTATTATGAATTATTAAACGATGAATATCACACTTTCAGTTATGATTATTCACATTCATTATTATTTGATAATTCGAATTTTCTGAATTGCACCGAATACATGTTCATTCGACCTTTTCGTTCAGGACACAGGAAAAAAAAATCGATTCATAAATAATTTTATTTATGTTGTTTTTAAGAAATGAATTTACCTTTCTACAATTGTTGTCGAGGTTGAGGATAAACTCAAATTCAAATTTTGTTTTTCACATGCACAATCACAGAGAGTACGACATGCAGTGAAATGCTTCGTGCAATGCTCTGTAAGTAGTGAAGATGGTTCGGAAGGGGAAAAAAGGAAAAGTAGTAAAAAAGAAAGGGAGTACCATGGAATGAATGTCATAAATAAAATAAAAAATAAAAGTAAAATGCGATCGAAGACTCTGCAGAATATACAGAATATGTATAAATATATACGTATTGCACTTTAGTGATAGAAGGAGCTGCTTTTCTTTCCACGTTCTCTCTCCGCTCCAAACAGCTGAGAGAAAGTCACACAGAGGAACACAGAGATTCTGCATGCTAGTCAGTCGAACAACGGCAGGAAGGAAACGAAGTATTGTCTTGGACCGTTCTTGAGCCTGTTTATGTGAAGATTAACTCTTGAAAAGGACACTAGTGTAAATAAACATTTACTGGACATTCATGAATCTGATTGAACTTGTGTTTTATAGTTAAATAATATCGGCTGGTGTTGAGTGGTATATCAGATATATTCCGTTCAGCGAGCATGAAATTGAACGAGTCAAGGACGAGTAGCTGAATGGCATATATCTGATATACCATGAGAAAAAGCTAGCCAATATTATTATTATTATTATTATTATTATTATTATTATTAATACACATTCCTTATCAGTGTTTGCTAAAGCAGAAGTTTTACATCTCCAACTATGTGATGTCATGTTGTCTTGACAACCATGCAGTATCGTAAACCATATTCAACGCTCATTCTCCATTGGGTAGAGTGACGTAATACACGCAGGGTAAGCGATATGCTAACAATATTGCATGCTATCAAACTGAATGAACAAAACCCGCTAGAAGGGAATAGAACACGTTTTTATTCCATCGAAAAAGTGTCCTATATGTATCATAATTGCTGTTATTAAAAATAAAAATAAAAAAATATAAAGAGAGGTCTGATATTTTAATAGTTTTTCATACTAGTGCCAAAGCGTTGTCTGGATTTACCAATTTTCATGATAGAAATCAAACAGATTTCCCGCTTCTGTATACACAAGAAGACTTTTTAAAGTATCGGTATCGGTAATCGTACAGTAATATTACTTGGTATCGGATTGAAAAGAAGATCAGTGGTATCGTCCATCCCTACTTTTAATTATATTTAACACATACACTTTTTAACACACATTTAAAACACACACACACACAGTATTCAATACTTCGTTCTTTTTTAACAGATTCTACCTTAGTATCCATCCATCCATCCATCCATCCATTATCCATAACCACTTATCCTGTGCAGGGTCGCAGGCAAGCTGGAGCCTATCCCAGCTGACTACGGGCGAAAGGCGGGGTACACCCTGGACAAGTTGCCAGGTCATCACAGGGCTAACACACAGAGACAAACAACCATTCACACACCTTCACATTCACACCTATGGTCAATTTAGAGTCACCAGTTAACCTAACCTGCATGTCTTTGGACTGTGGGGGAAACCGGAGCACCCGGAGGAAACCCACGCGGACACGGAAAGGCCCTCGCCGACAACTGGGCTCAAACCCAGAACCTTCTTGCTGTGAGGCAACAGCGCTAACCACTACACCACCGTGCCGCCCAGATTCTACCTTAGTTTAAAACCAGAAACTGACTGATGAGCCGGATTCATCCCACAGGACGCCATTTTAAGAGGCTACTAGTAGACCGTTCTGGGACATTACACACAATACTCATTCAGTCATCTTCACTTAGTACTTTATCCATCCATGGTGGATTCAGAGCTTATCCCAAGAACATTGGGCGTGAGATTTGGAATCCACCCCGGATGGGATGCCGGTTGATTACAAGGCACCATGAACCAATACATTCACACCGAGCGGCAATGTATCTTCAACCCATTGGCATCTACTGGCAGATTTTGAGAGCTTGAAGCAAACTAGAGAACCCACATGGACTCAGTGAAAACATCTGAAACTCCATCTGAACTTGTCGTAAAACCTATAATCAGAAATAATAAAAGGTCGTTTTTCCAATGATTACACACTCACTGGCCACTTTAACAGGAACTTGTTCTTGATTCTAAGATCCCTGTTCTTGGCTGAAGGAGTGGAATCCAATGTGTTCCTCTGCTGTTGCATGCTGAGATGCTTTTCTGCTCACCACAGTTGTAAAGAGTTGCTATGAGTCGCTATATTTCCACCCACACAACTGTCGCTCACTGAACTCAATGGGTTTTTTTTTGTTTTTCGCACCATTCTGTCTGTGTAAACTCGAAAGACTGTTGTATGTGAAAACCGCAGGAGATCAGCAGTTTCTGAAATACTCAAACCAGTCCATCTGGCTCAAACCAACACACTTTCATGCCACAGTGAAAGAAAGCCACATTTCACTGTGAGATCTACAATTGTTCCCGTTCTGATGTTTGGCGTGAGTGAACATTAACTCAAGCTCTTGATTTGTATCTGCATGATTTGATGCATCGAGGGATCGGCTGATTAGAGAACCGCATCGGACAGCAGGTGGGTGTATGAGTGCTGCTAATAAAGTGACCAGCGAGTGTATAATTATTTATACCTCTACAAAGTGTAGTAATGAGTATGGATAAAGTGACTCAATAAATCCCTGAAAGTATGCCGGGAAGGGGGATTATGAGTGATCTGGCAACCCGCTCAGTCAGGCTGTAGTTTTCAGCAGATGGACTGGTCCCCCTTCTGGCAGGAAAAGCACCGCTTTGAGGCACTTTATTCAGAAAGCAGACTTTAAATGTTATTTATAAAAGATTAAATATGAAAATGAAAGGACACAGAAAAGGACAGACCTGTCTTTTTAAATATCTGGTTCATAAAATGCTCAGTTCAACTTTTGTTTATGAAAAAAAAAAAGCAAGAAAGACCTACTTCGAGTTTGTTTTTGGACAATATTTCAGTGGTGTTTGAAAGTTTGTGAACCCTTTAGAATTTTCTATATTTCTGCATAAATATGACCTAAAACATCATCAGATTTTCACACAAGCCCTAAAAGTAGATAAAGAGAACCCAGTTAAACAAATGAGACAAAAATATTATACTTGGTCATTTATTTATTGAGGAAAATGATCCAATATTACATATCTGTGAGTGAGTGGCAAAAATATGTGAACCTCTAGGGTTAGCAGTTAATTTGAAGGTGAAATTAGAGTCAGGTGTGAGTGGGCACCCTGTTTTATTTAAAGAACAGGGATCTATCAAAGTCTGATCTTCACAACACGTGTTTGTGGAAGTGTATCATGGCACCAACAAAGGAGATTTCTGAGGACCTCAAAAAAAGCGTTGTTGATGCTCATCAGGCTGGAAAAGGTGACAAAACCATCTCTAAAGAGTTTGGACTCCACCAATCCACAGTCAGACAGATTGTGTACAAATGGAGGAAATTCAAGACCATTGTTACCCTCCCCAGAAGTGGTCGACCAACAAAGATCACTCCAAGAGCAAGGCGTGTAATAGTCGGTGAGGTCACAAAGGACCCCAGGGTAACTTCTAAGCAACTGAAGGCCTCTCTGACATTGGCTAATGTTAATGTTCATGAGTCCACCATTAAGAGAACACTGAACAACAATGGTGTGCATGGCAGGGTTGCAAGGAGAAAGATACTGCTCTCCAAAAAGAGCATTGCTGCTCGTCTGCAGTTTGCTAAAGATCATGTGGACAAGCCAGAAGGCTATTGGAAAAATGTTTTGTGGATGGATGAGACCAAAATAGAACTTTTTGGTTTAAATGAGAAGCATTATGTTTGGAGAAAGGAAAACACTGCATTCCAGCATAAGGACCTTATCCCATCTGTGAAACATGGTGGTGGTAGTATCATGGTTTGGGCCTGTTTTGCTGCATCTGGGCCAGGATGGCTTGCCGTCATTGATGGAACAATAAATTCTGAATTATACCAGCAAATTCTAAAGGAAAATGTCAGGACATCTGTCCATGAACTGAATCTCAAGAGAAGGTGGGTCATGCAGCAAGACAACAACCCTAAGCACAAAAGTCGCTCTACCAAAGAATGGTTAAAGAAGAATAAAGTTAATGTTTTGGAATGACCAAGTCAAAGTCCTGACCTTAATCCAATGGAAGTGTTGTGGAAGGACCTGAAGTGAGCAGTTCATGTGAGGAAACCCACCAACATCCCAGAGTTGAAGCTGTTCTGTATGGAGGAATGGGCTAAAATTCCTCCAAGCCGGTGTGCAGGACTGATCAACAGTTACCGCAAATGTTTAGTTGCAGTTATTGCTGCACAAGGGGGTTGCACCAGATACTGAAAGCAAAGGTTCACATACTTTTGCCACTCACAGATGTGTAATATTGGATCATTTTCCTCAATAAATAAATGACCAAGTATAATATTTTTTGTCTCATTTGTTTAACTGGGTTCTCTTTATCTACTTTTAGGACTTGTGTGAAAATCTGATGATGTTTTAGGTCATATTTATGCAGAAATATAGAAAATTCTAAAGGGTTTCAATCACCACTGTTCAACTACATTTTTACTACAACTACATACCATGTGTAATGTGTTCTCCGTGTCAGATTTTACAATATAGATTGCTGAAAGACAAACCTGGGGTTTTAAAAAATGACTAAACTGTGCATCATTCAAAATACCGGTCCTCTGATTGGTGGAGTTTTTCATCAACCGTCATTGTCGATCGTCTTTAGTCACGACCGGACATGTTAATTCACAATCGTCTCACAAATACAACCGGAAACAGCTTCATAGCAAACAACAAGATGTCTTCAAGCAGTATTCCAGTCTTCGTGTTACTCTACATTAACATGTCCTCACTGACGTGTAAAACTCCAGCCACAGCGGTGTCAGAAACTCCTCCTATTGAAGTGCGACGGTGACAGAAGGCTGGTGGAGATCTATCACTTCATCCAGGGTTTGATCTTTTCTTAACGACGCACAAGATCTTCTCACCTGTCCAGGCTTTACACCCCACCTATGTGAAAATGAGGGCCAGAATGGACCTCCTGCAGAGGGACTCACACTCTCACACTTTTTGATCTCACCCCTGAGGACCGTTAGATTTTGTCCTCACCCTTACCTCAGAGCTTATTACAATACGACTGTAAGGGAACTTCACATACAGAAAAGAGAGTCACATGGAGAGCGTCTTGAGCTACACGAGAGTCAGATGTGGACATTATGGTTCAGGAACAAACATCTTATTGAAAAAAAAACTTCTTACTGGAATAAAAACGTGTTCAATTCCCTTCTAGCGGGTTTCATTCATTTGGTTTGATAGCATGCAATATTTTTAGCATATCGCTTATCCTACATGTATTACATCACTCTACCCAATGGAGAACGAGCATTGAATATGGTTTATGATATTGCATGGTTGTCAAGGCAACATGACGTCCAGAGGTGGACAGTAACGAAGTACATTTACTTGAGTACTGTACTTAAGTGCACTTTTTTAGTATGTGTACTTTGAGTATAAATTCTTTTGGCAACTTATGACTTTAACTTCACTACATTTGAAAGACAAATATCGTACTTTTTACTCCACTACATTTCTATCAAGGTCCTCATTACTCGTTACTATGAAGCAGCTTTGAAAGTGGATGTCTTTTCTTTTCTAAAACATGATGTTTTTTTCGCAGGTGACACTGAGAAAGCCGATCAGTAATCACTAGGGTCACATCACGTCCATCGACTGTATAAAATCAAGTTCACTGATTTCTCCGCATCATTATTTAACACGATCAGTTGATGGCAGAATGGAAGGAGGCAGTTCTTCTGGGGAATACATACACCCATGGCTATACCTAGAACCCATGTTTCCATTTTCTGAAAGGAATAAAGAGTCATTTTGTTTTAAACGTTTGCTTTGTTTGCCTAAAATGAACCATATCACGGCCTACAAAAACTTGCCATCCTTCCTGCAGACACATTTTGAGGTATGTAAATGTTTTATTCCAAGAGAAAGCTTGCAATGAAGTTGTCTGTGCTTTTAGAGTTAGCGATAATGTTGCAATAGCTATGCAGTCTGGTTAGTCAAATGACTTTCTATGGATTTGCCTGCCAAGTTGCCGTAGCCTTGTCTACGGCTAACGTTGACACATAGCTAGTTAACTTGGACACTGTTAGTTAGCATGTAAAAATGGAGTTACGCTAACATGAATAACATTAACTTACAGTATCTGAAGTGCTTTCAGAAATATGTTTTAGCATAATCTTGCCAAATAAACAGAATGTAGAAATCTTTCTTTTCTAGTAACGTTCGCTACCCAATATGATTTTGAGTTTGAAAAGAGTTTGCTAGCATGTCAGGTGGAGTTTCACTGACTAGCTAGCTTAACATTAAACCACTTTGATTCCACAGGCAGATTCATACGTGCATGAATACACACACGCACGCATGTATGAATCACGCATGCACAGGTGAGACCTGTGAGATGGACAGTATTGTACAAGTCAGTCACAACAAATTGTTGGAATTTTTTGTTTTGATGTCAGATGATGGTCTTACATTTTTTTTGTCTTGCTTAAAGCAGTGTTGCTGTTGGGCAGTTATTAAGCTCGAGGTGTGTACCTGGGTTTTAATCAGGTTGGATTGTCATTTTTATTTTCTGAGCAAGCTGCATTTTCAGCTATTCCACCATCTTCCTGATTAACATACACATACATGTGTGCACACACTGCCAGAGCTGGGTCAGAACACTACCATGCTGATTTGTGGGGGTGGGGAGGAGTGTTGTGGTTAGCACGGTGGACACCGTGGTGGGCACGGTGGTGTAGTGGTTAGCGCTGTCGCCTCACAGCAAGAAGGTCCGGGTTCGAGCCTCGTGGCCAGCGAGGGCCTTTCTGTGCGGAGTTTGCATGTTCTCCCCGTGTCCGCGTGGGTTTCCTCCGGGTGCTCCGGTTTCCCCCACAGTCCAAATACATGCAGGTTAGGTTAACTGGTGACTCTAAATTGACCGTAGGTGTGAATGTGAGTGTGAATGGTTGTCTGTGTCTATGTGTCAGCCCTGTGATGACCTGGTGACTTGTCCAGGGTGTACCCCGCCTTTCGCCCGTAGTCAGCTGGGATAGGCTCCAGCTTGCCTGCGACCCTGTAGAACAGGATAAAGCGGCTAGAGATAATGAGATGAGAAAAAGACAATGGTTCTTTTTTCAGTTCAGTTGTGTTTCATTTTGTAACATTCTACCAGGTGTTTATTCTACAGGTTCTACAAGTTAGTCAGTGAATCCAGTCGGTTGCTTCAGAGGCGTCAGGTTTTGTAAGCGTTGTGTCAATAATACAACAATGCGTTGACACAAAATGTACTTTTAATACTTAAGTATTTTTAAAAGCAAGTACTTCAGTACTTTAACTTAAGTAAAAATTTGACTGTACAACTTTCACTTGTATCAGAGTAACATTTGACCAGTGGGATCTGTACTTTGACTTAAGTAATGAAGTTGGGTACTTTGTCCATCTCTGATGACATCACACATTGGAGACATAAAACTTCTGCACTACCGAGCGACTGTGACAATTTGTAAACAAATGTGGCCGCCAGGTTTGCTTCATTAAATATGGAAGATTTTGAGAGAATTTTGAAAGAGAAAGACGCGTCGAACACCTGAAAGGAATGTGTATGTATAATAATAATAATAATAATAATAATAATAATAATAATAGTATTGGCTGGCTTTTTGTCATGGTCTATCAGATATATTCCATTCAGCTACTCATCTTCAACTCATTCAGTATCATGCTAGCTGAATGGAACATATCTGAAAGACAACTCAACACCAGCCAATATTATTTAAATATTATACATACGAGCCACTTTTTCCAAAAACTTCGTTGCAAAAATGTGATCTATTCCCTTCTAGTGGGTTTATTGATGCCATGCAATATTGTTATCATATTGCTTATCCTCCATGTATTACACCGCTCTCCCCAATGGAGAATGAGCATGCAATATTATAATATTGCACATTGTCAAGACAACATGACGTCACACACAAAGATCCAGTGACAACTTTCCTGTTGCGCATGCACACAATAGTTTCTTTGCCAGCTGGGAGAGAGAGAAGACGGGGTTAATTCAGTGCTCAGTTTAAGCACTAAATAAATAAACTGAAACTAAAGACACGCTGAACACCCAAAAGGCTACCAAGACTTCATTATATATTCTTCACGCATATTTACAAGAGAAAAACAAACCAACGGACATCGAAAAACTGGAAAAGAGACACATCGGAGATGTAAAACTTCCACGTTAGCGAGTGACTGATAGTTTGTACATAAACATGGCTGCGAGGTTTGCTTCATTAAAAGCAAAAGATTTAAAGAGAAAGATGCACTGAACACCTGAAAGGCTACAAAAACTTCACTGGATATTCTTCAGGCATATTTACAAGAGAAAAACATACCAATGGACATCAAAAAACTGGGAAAGAGAGCAATAGTGGAAATATTGTCAAAGTTCTACTTGGAGGTGAGGGAAAGTGATGGAGACTTTTACAAGAGGACTTCACTCATGGACTTCACTCAGCAAAGCCCTTTTGTTTTGAACAACTGCAGTGGAACAATGAACCACTCCCAAGAGTAACTGTGAACTTGAACTGTCTACCTGGATATAACTTGTATATAAGTTGGGTTGTTGTTCAGGCTTTTTGGACTCATTCATCTCATCTCATTATCTCTAGCCGCTTTATCCTTCTACAGGGTCGCAGGCAAGCTGGAGCCTATCCCAGCTGACTACGGGCGAAAGGCGGGGTACACCCTGGACAAGTCGCCAGGTCATCACAGGGCTGACACATAGACACAGACAACCATTCACACTCACATTCACACCTACGGTCAATTTAGAGTCACCAGTTAACCTAACCTGCATGTCTTTGGACTGTGGGGGAAACCGGAGCACCCGGAGGAAACCCATGCGGACACGGGGAGAACATGCAAACTCCGCACAGAAAGGCCCTCGCCGGCCACGGGGCTCGAACCCAGACCTTCTTGCTGTGAGGCGACAGTGCTAACCACTACACCACCGTGCCGCCATAATAATAATAATAATATTGGCTGGCTTTTTTTCATGGTATATCAGATATATTCCATTCAGCTACTCATCCTCGACTCATTCAGTATCATGCTAGCTGAATGGAATATATCTGATATACCACTCAACGCCAGCCAATATTATTTAAATATTATCCCTCAGTGATGTTGGTGCTGTCCTTAATTCTGATTGGTCAAAAAGTGATTTGTTTTCAACCACTTTCAGGAATTCCAGCTGCAAGCCACATCGCAGCTTTACGCAGGAAGTTTTCAGGACAGAGATGTTTAATCACCACTTCCTGGAAGGAGTCTCCAGTGTCAGTGCTTTGAAAGAGCGAGTGGTAAAGCTGTAACTTTAAGTTTTTCAACCGACATAACAAGCTATAAATGTCTTATTACTTTCAAGAAACCAGGGAAGGATCGAGTGTTTTTCTACGATAATGGAAGTGATGACACAAACTAACTTGTTTCCTTGACATTCCACAACACCAAATGTAACTATAAACAGATAAAACTTGACTCCTTTAATAAATTGCCTTACACAGATTGCTGTTGTATAAGAGGAATAAAACACTTCAGGTCAGGATGTGCTGTTCGAGAAAAATAATAAAAATCAATGCCCGGGCAAATCGTGCCAAATCACACCATCATGATGTCAATTATTTTCCTAGCACAGCACTACTGTGTGTGTGTGAATTTTTTTTAAAATATATCAATCCCGAATGGTTGTCTGTGTCTATGTGTCAGCCCTGTGATGACCTGGCGACTTGTCCAGGGTGTACCCCGCCTTTCGCCCATAGTCAGCTGGGATAGGCTCCAGCTTGCCTGCGACCCTGTAGAAGGATAAAGCGGCTAGAGATAATGAGATGAGATGAGATATATCAATCCCATTTTACTTTGAGATCTCCAGAATCCTAATATTAGCAACATCCCACACACACAACGTTACACATTTTTTGCAAAACGAAAACTTTCAGCATCTCGAATAAACTGAACTCATGACTCTCCCGGTAGGTACGGTTGTGAGATATCTACACTCACTGGCCACTTTAATCGGAACTTGTTCTTGAGTCGAAGATTACTGTTCTTGGCTGCAGGACTGGAACCCAATGTGTTCTTCTGCTATTGCATGCTGAGATGCTTTTCTGTTCGCTATGAGTGTAAAGAATGATTATTAGCTCATCTGGCCGATAGGTGATGAGCTTATGCCATCATGTGTTGTCCGTTGTCCATCTGGCGTCATCCACATTTCACAAAAATCGCTTCTTCTCCCTCAATTCTTCACTGATTTTGATTCTTTATGGCATGAAGGTAGGGGTACCTAGGGTGCATATAACTTCTACCCAGATTTGCTTCATTACAATTATTAATAAAGTTATGGACGAATTAATCCTTAATGAGCAGTTCAACAAAAATCGCTTCTTCTCGGTCAATTCCTCACTGTTCTGGATTCTTTCTGGCAAATAGGTCGGTATTCCTAGGGTGGATATCGCATCTATATATACAGTAGCTTGTATACAGTGTATACAGTTGTGGTCAGAAGTTTACATACAGTGACATGAATGCCATCTTGGATATGAATGTCTTGGCAATATTTGGGCTTTCAGTTCTTTGAACTGTTCTTTTTCTGTGGCAAATTGTACAGCATACATCTTTAATTAAAAAAAACACTAAAATTTGGTGCACAAGTTTTAATTTTCTTTGGGTTTTCTGAAATCAACACAGGGTCAAAATTATACAACCCCGATTCCAAAAAAGTTGGGACAAAGTACAAATTGTAAATAAAAACGGAATGCAATGATGTGGAAGTTTCAAAATTCCATATTTTATTCAGAATAGAACATAGATGACGTATCAAATGTTTAAACTGAGAAAATGTATCATTTAAAGAGAAAAATTAGGTGATTTTAAATTTCATGACAACAACACATCTCAAAAAAGTTGGGACAAGGCCATGTTTACCACTGTGAGACATCCCCTTTTCTCTTTACAACAGTCTGTAAACGTCTGGGGACTGAGGAGACAAGTTGCTCAAGTTTAGGGATAGGAATGTTAACCCATTCTTGTCTAATGTAGGATTCTAGTTGCTCAACTGTCTTAGGTCTTTTTTGTCGTATCTTCCGTTTTATGATGCGCCAAATGTTTTCTATGGGTGAAAGATCTGGACTGCAGGCTGGCCAGTTCAGTATCCGGACCCTTCTTCTACGCAGCCATGATGCTGTAATTGATGCAGTGTGTGGTTTGGCATTGTCATGTTGGAAAATGCAAGGTCTTCCCTGAAAGAGACGTCGTCTGGATGGGAGCATATGTTGCTCTAGAACCTGGATATACCTTTCAGCATTGATGGTGTCTTTCCAGATGTGTAAGCTGCCCATGCCACACGCACTAATGCAACCCCATACCATCAGAGATGCAGGCTTCTGAACTGAGCGCTGATAACAACTTGGGTCGTCCTTTTCCTCTTTAGTCTGAATGACACGGCGTCCCTGATTTCCATTAAGAACTTCAAATTTTGATTCGTCTGACCACAGAACAGTTTTCCACTTTGCCACAGTCCATTTTAAATGAGCCTTGGCCCAGAGAAGACGTCTGCACTTCTGGATCATGTTTAGATACGGCTTCTTCTTTGAACTATAGAGTTTTAGCTAGCAACGGCGGATGGCACGGTGAATTGTGTTCACAGATAATGTTCTCTGGAAATATTCCTGAGCCCATTTTGTGATTTCCAATACAGAAGCATACCTGTATGTGATGCAGTGCCATCTAAGGGACCGAAGATCACGGGCACCCGGTATGGTTTTCTGGCCTTGACCCTTATGCACAGAGATTCTTCCAGATTCTCTGAATCTTTTGATGATATTATGCACTGTAGATGATGATATGTTCAAACTCTTTGCAATTTTACACTGTCGAACTCCTTTCTGATATTGCTCCACTATTTGTCGGCGCAGAATTAGGGGGATTGGTGATCCTCTTCCCATTTTTACTTCTGAGAGCCGCTGCCACTCCAAGATGCTCTTTTTATACCCAGTCATGTTAATGACCTATTGCCAATTGACCTAATGAGTTGCAATTTGCTCCTCCAGCTGTTCCTTTTTTGTACCTTTAACTTTTCCAGCCTCTTATTGCCCCTGTCTCAACTTTTTTTAGATCTGTTGCTGTCATGAAATTTCAAATGAGCCAATATTTGGCATGAAATTTCAAAATGTCTCACTTTCGACATTTGATATGTTGTCTATGTTCTATTGTGAATGCAATATCAGTTTTTGAGATTTATAAATTATTGCATTCCGTTTTTATTTACAATTTGTACTTTGTCCCAACTTTTTTGGAATTGGGGTTGTGCATACAGGATCAAAAATATACATACAGCACACCAAATATTTGGGTAAAATGTCTCTTTGCAAGATTTACCTTGACCAAACATTTTTGTTTACCATGAACAAGCTTCTGGCAAAATTCTGTTTGGATATTTCATGACTCTTCATGTTAGAATTGGTAGAGTTCAATTCAATTAGTTTTTTTTTCCTTGGCATGGACTCGACTTATAAGCACGGTCCATATATTTTCAATAGGGTTGGAGTCAGGACTTGTTTTAAGCTTAAGGTTAGCCTGCTTTATCCTCCACAACCAGCTCTGATGCATGTTTGGGTTCATTGTCCTGTTGGAACTCCCAAGTCCCATGTCTTGTTCAAGTTTCTGATGGTTTATGCTGAAGAATTCTGAGGTAGTCTTCCTCCTTCATTATTCCATCCACTTTGTGCAATGAACCAGTTCCACTGGCAGCAAAACAGCCCCAGGGCATGATGATCCTACCACCAACACCAGCTGGTACAGTGTCCCTCTGTACATGGTGGTCATTGTGACCAAACAACTCAGCTTTCCTCCAGAAGGCTTTTTCTTTGTCTGTGTGGTCAGCTTCAAACTTTAGTTAAGCTTGAAGCTGTCAGCTTTGGAGCAGGGGGTTATTTCTTGGATAGCAGCCTCTTAGTCCATGGTGATGTGAACTGTAGACAGTCACTACGTTTACATGCACATAGAGAGAATCGAATTTCTGCCGTTGCTCGACTGAAATCGAAGTTCAAAATGCCATGTATACACCTTAATTCGGCTGAAATTGAACCGAACTTGATTTCTCGGAATCGAGCTACACGACCTAGTTTATACGATTTCTGCCGAGCTACTTTGTGCATGTAAACCCTATCGAGCTAGTTGTCGAGCTACTTCCGGAAGTGATGAGTGACGAGACCACAAGCGGGAAACACAACAGCCTCGGTTGGCATGACAAAGAATCATGACAACGGCATGAATCTTTTCTTTTTGTGGCATTGTTTGCACTGTTAAAATTTAGCTCACTTACTGTATCACCAAATACATCTGTACAGCTGTTGCATAGCTGTGAATTGTGTACATAAACAAGTCATTGTATTTGTGTGTATATATATATATATATATATATATATATATATATATATATATATATATATATGTGTCCAACATCTGAAGAATGTCAATAAAAACAAAACAATTGAACTTTTTGTGTGTTTATTAAGACATAAGTTAAATTGTAAGCAAAAAAAAAATATTTTTTTGTAAGCAAAAAATGGACTTTAGAAAAATATTATTGTGCAAAATAAGTTGTCTTACAAAACAGTGGTCTGTGCCGGACAGTTTGTAGCCATAGTCTGTTAGTCTGTAGACAGTGATCCATCAGCTTCCAGTTCATGGCAGGGCTGTGCCGTGGTGGTTCCCAGGTTTGACCATCCAAACCAATTTCCTTTCAGCTGATGGTGACAGTTTGGGTTTTCTTGAAGCAAAGTGGCTTGGCAAAGTGACTACACCTCACAATAACTTGGATACAATTGTTTGAACTGATCTTGGAATTTGCAGTTGTTTAGAAATGGCTCCAAGACACATTCTGGAGTTGTATATATCTGCAATTCTCTTTCTCAGATCTGCACTGAGCTCCTTGGACTTTCCCATTTTACTGTGTGTTGGTCAATCCAATGAGTCCTGTAAACAAACCCTTTTTATGAAGGCACAGAGAAACTACCAGCTGTAGTCAATCATGATCACTAACAGGAAGTTAAGAGACCTCGACCTTGACAAGATAAAAGACATTTTGGAAGTTTCAGCACCTCTGAATTAATAATCTAAGTGAGTGTATGTAAATTTTTGACCTTGTGTTGATTTCAGAAAACCAAAAGAAAATTAAAACTTGTGCACACAATTCTAGTGTTTTTTTTTATTAAAGCTGTATGCTGTACAATCATTCTGCCATAGAAAAAGAACAGTTCAAAGAAATTACTGAAAGCCCAAATATTGCCATGACATTCATATCCAGGATGACATTCATGTCACTGTATGTAAACTTCTGACTATAACTGTATAGCTTGCAACATTTATTGCGCAAGGTGGCCCACTTTAGATTGTTCCTTCTGGACTAGACGGGGCCAGAGTGAGCTACGCCATCACTGACAGTCTTGTATGAGTTATTATATTCTTCCTGGCTAAAAAGCTCGAACTAATCTATCAACAAGGCGTTTGTTTCCATCCACAGAACTGTCACTTGCTCACTCAGTGTTTTTTTTGTTTTTCGCACCATTCTGTATCAGAGAGACTGTTGTCTGTGAAAACCCCAGGAGGAATCTCAGCAGTTTCTGAAATACTCAAACCAGTCTGTCTGGCTCAAACCAACACCCATGCCACAGTGAAAAAAAATCACACTTCACTGTGAGATCACAATTTTTCCCGTTCTGATGTTTGAACTTTGTGAAAATTAATGAACTGAAGCGCTTGATTTGGATCTGCATGATGTTATTATTATTTTTGGTGATTTATTCTCCATATGCCGCTTCCATCCATTCCATAGATATAGAACTTACATCTATTTAAAATGCTTTTTATGAATCTTATCGAAGGTTTTCTTATCAGTTGAAGATACAGTGGTGCTTGAAAGTTTGTGAACCCTTTAGAATTTTCTATATTTCTGCATAAATATGACCTAAAACATCATCAGATTTTCACACAAGTCCTAAAAGTAGATAAAGAGAACCCAGTTAAACAAATGAGACAAAAATATTATACTTGGTCATTTATTTATTGAGGAAAATGATCCAATATTACATACCTGTGAGTGGCAAAAGTATGTGAACCTTTGCTTTCAGTATCTTGTGTGACCCCCTTGTGCAGCAATAACTGCAACAAATGCCGCTTTTCCACTACCAACGCGGCTGAGTCGGGCTGAGCCATGCCGTGCTGAGTTGGGCTGAGCCGTGCCGTGCTGAGTCGAGCTGAGCGGGGCTGTTGGAGTTGCATTTCGACTACAACCGCGCTGAACCGTGCTGGCTGGAAGTGGGTGGACACATTGGGTGGAGTTAGCGAAAGTGGGTGGACGTCACGTGATGTCGTTAGGCGGCGCAAACAGTGACATCAGTGAGCTTTTAAGCGGTAGTCTCACGACCCGGATAGTAAACAATCAACATGGAGGACATGGAGTCGTTAGTGTTGCTGGTCTTGGTGCTGTGGCTTGTTGTCACCGACAACGCGGACAGATACTGGCAAGAGCGTATAGATGAGGCGAGGCGCATAAGGCTTCAGAAATTCTCGTAATTCGTAATTATTCTTCTTCCGGGTTTACGGTGTTTACAGATCCCAGCGTGCTCGCAGGGCGTGTGTGGGCATGTGAGGACACTCCTCCTCACCAATCAGGGCACAGGGGAGTGTCTCCTCACGCCCCTAGTCCCACTCGGCTCGGTTTGGCTCGCTTCAGCCCTACTCCAAAACCGTGCGAGTTTTGGGTGCTAAGCAGGGCTGAAGCGAGCTGAGTCGTGCTGCTCTAAGGTAGTCGAAACGCGAGCCGTGTCGGGCTGAAGTGAGCTGAAGCGAGCTGAAGTGAGCTGAAAAAGGGTAGTGGAAAAGGGCCATAAATGTATCCGGTAACTGTTGATCAGTCCTGCACACTGGCTTGGAGGAATTTTAACCCATTCCTCTGTACAGAACAGCTTCAACTCTGGGATGTTGGTGGGTTTCCTCACATGAACTGCTCACTTCAGATCCTTCCACAACATTTCGATTGGATTAAGGTCAGGACTTTGACTTGGCCATTCCAAAACATTAACTTTATTCTTCTTTAACCATTCTTTGGTAGAATGACTTGTGTGCTTAGGGTCGTTGTCTTGCTGCATGACCCACCTTCTCTTGAGATTCAGTTCATGGACAGATGTCCTGACATTTTCCTTTAGAATTTGCTGGTATAATTCAGAATTCATTGTTCCATCAATGATGGCAAGCTGTCCTGGCCCAGATACAGCTAAACAGGCCCAAACCATGGTACTAAAGCCACCATGTTTCACAGATGGGATAAGGTTCTTATGCTGGAATGCAGTGTTTTTCTTTCTCCAAACATAACAAAAGGGGAGTCCCATATACGATTCACACATTGGGGGAGTGCCTGTTAGAGAGCGCACTTGTCCTGGGCCATCGGCATAGTGAGGTAGGGTGGCCAGTTCCTTTCCTTGCCGCCTTTAACTTCCCCAGTGTTTCCACCAGGTCCCCATTCACTGCTGGGTGGACAGGGAGCGAGCCCCAGATCCCCGTCGAGCCGAGGCTCGAACCAGGGACCGTTCGCTTAGCGGTCAAGCGCTCTAACCACTTGGCCACCTGCGCTCCCCAAACATAACACTTCTCATTTAAACCAAAAAGTTCTATTTTGGTCTCATCCGTCCACAAAACATTTTTCCAATAGCCTTCCGGCTTGTCCATATGATCTTTAGCAAACTGCAGATGAGCAGCAATGTTCTTTTTGGAGAGCAGTGGCTTTCTCCTTGCAACCCTGCCATGCACACCATTGTTGTTCAGTGTTCTCCTGATGGTGGACTCATGAACATGAACATTAGCCAATGTGAGAGAGGCCTTCAGTTGCTTAGAAGTTACTCTGGGGTCCTTTGTGACTTCACTGACTATTACATGCCTTGCTTTTGGAGTGATCTTTGTTGGTCGACCACTCCTGGAGAGGGTAACAATGGTCTTGAATGTCCTCCATTTGTACACAGTCTGTCTGACTGTGGATTGGTGGAGTCCAAACTCTTTAGAGATGGTTTTGTAACCTTTTCCAGCCTGATGAGCATCAACAACACTTTTTCTGAGGTCCTCAGAAATCTCCTTTGTTGGTGCCATGATACACTTCCACAAACATGTGTTGTGAAGATCAGACTTTGATAGATCCCTGTTCTTTAAATAAAACAGGGTGCCCACTCACACCTGATTGTCATCCCATTGATTGAAAACACCTGACTCTAATTTCACCTTCAAATTAACTGCTAATCCTAGAGGTTCACATACTTTTGCCACTCACAGATGTGTAATATTGGATCATTTTCCTCAATAAATAAATGACCAAGTATAATATTTTTTGTCTCATTTGTTTAACTGGGTTCTCTTTATCTACTTTTAAGACGTGTGTGAAAATCTGATGATGTTTTAGGTCATATTTATGCAGAAATATAGAAAATTCTAAAGGGTTCACAAACTTTCAAGCACCACTGTAAACGCTGTTGGCGAGTCCGCTCAAATCTGTGCTCTCAAGTCGATTCAATCTGAATAACAGATTTTTTCTTTTCTCAAGGAATCATCGAATAGATAGCTTAACATTTTAACATTTTATTTGTTACAATAAGAGCAACCTTCCTGTTTTATCAACTGTCAGCTAAGTTGACTTCAATACTTTTTTTTTAAATGTGTTGAAAATTACCACTTGATATCGCCTTCAGGGCATTTCCTTTTAAAAGACAGCTTATCTGGGAAGTTATGACCTACATTGTTGTCAGGGTTTTATACTATATTGAATATCATTTCGCACTTATTTTCATAAGACCCTTAAAACTTGACAGGCGCTCTCGCACCTTGGAATGAATTCCCCACCTACCGGGTGACAAAAGAAAAGCGAAGGGAGGAATATCAAAAAAAAAGAAAAAGAAAGAAACCAGTAAAGATTGACATGATTTGGTTTATTGCAGCATTCAAAGTGTTCACAGGATGTAAACATGTATTTGTAGGTCTGCGGCGCTCTGTCGGGAGGTCTCGCTTGTCTTCGACTTCAGTGTGAGCTGAGCCTCTGCTCCCAGCATGCTGTCAAGCGATTTTCCCCCAAAATCCGATGTACCTCGGTTCTACGCCTATGCGCCCGTGTGCCCTGCGCTTCAGTGGCAGCCTGCAACAACACACACACACACACAAACCACCAAATAAACAAACAGCACTCCTGGAGTCCTTATGGGCTTTTTGTATCTTTCATTAGCTACACAATACACAATACTATGGATGAATTTTGCAAAGCCAAGCGACGTTTCCTCCATGCGAACGTTCCAAGTGATGGAATTGATCATGTGATGCCCTTTTTAGTGCTTGTGAAGATACTGTATACGTTGGAAGGAAATGCGCACAGGAAGTCAGTTTGTCATATTTTTAATTAAATATGTATTGAGTTGATGGTGTCACTTACTTTTTTAGAGCATTTGTAAGTAACACTGAGGTCACTTCCTGTACAATAACTCTGTAACAAATCTATTAGCCTTGAGCAAAACATGATGAGGCCGATGAGCTGTTGCCATGGTGTGGCGTCCGTCATACGTCTGTCCATCGTCCAGAATTCAGGCCCTGTCCACACGGCAACGGATTCAGGTGACTCCGATACAATTGCTTATCGTTTAGGCCTGGCGTCCACACGGCACCGGCGTTTTGGGTGCCCAAAACGCAATCTTTTTTTGGGGGGCTTTTTCACCTTTTTTATTGGATAGGACAGTGTAGAGACAGGACAGGAAATGATTGGGAGAGAGAGACAGGGAGGGATCGGGAAATGACCTCGGGTCGGAATCGAACCCAGGTCCCCAGATTCATGGTATGGCGCCTTAGCCACCTGAGCTACGACGCCCCAAAACGCAATCTTTTTGAGAACGGGTTCCAGAGTGGAAAGATCTGGCAACGTTGCCGTTGTGAAGTCGTCTGGATGAGTAGAACGGATTTGTTTACGATGACATCACAACCACATGACTGTGAGTGCTTCACGCCGGGTAGAAGTGTAACGAACTCGATGCGAGTTGTCAACAAATCCTATAACTTGGTTCATGAAACGCGCTTACAAAATATTTTCACTGTGAATATTTATTGTGTAATGGTGCAAAGTGAGAGAGAGAATAGCCCTTAGGGCAGAGTCAATCCCGCCAGCAAAAATAGGGAAAAAAAGGAGCGATCTCACCTCTTCAGATGTTGATTTAAGTCCTACAATACATTCCTCAAAAAGGGCGTAGAAGAGCAAATTAATCCATCAACGTGTAGCATTCAATTTATTCCGGACCATTAAAGACGCCGCCTTCCGCGTAGAATCATACGTCATCCTTGCCGCCATATTGGATAGGTCAAAGCGGAGAATAAAGATTAATGTGCTACGTTTAACTGTACCAACAGGTTTACCGTCCAAACGAGATCACATGGGATTACCTTTCACAGGTGAGAAACAACAAATTAATCCATCAACATGTAGCATTCAATTTATTCCGGACCATTAAAGACGCCGCCTTCCGCGTAGAATCATACGTCATCCTCGCCGTCATATTGGATAGGTCAAAGCGGAGAATAAAGATTAGCTGCGTTTAACTGTACCAACAGGTTTGCCGTCCAAACGAGATCACATGGGATTACCTTTCACAGGTGAGACTGGAAAAATACTTTTCATTGTATTTGGTCATTATAATGCAATTTTACGAACAGATTTTCCTGACATTTCGATTACGTTCATTATGTCTTATATTAAATATAGTTAGGTTTTTTTTTCTTTTTTTATCAGACATCTAGTTTTTGGGTTTGTTTACCTGACATGTTTCGACGTACGACTGTCGTCTTCCTCAGAGTGTCACCGGATGTTAATTGGTGACGCATCTTTTATCAGCTGATGTTTCTGAAGGCGTGGCCTTCCTGTCTGGATTGACAGGTCGGTCACGCCTTCTACTGTCTGTTCGTCCCCTGCAAGATGGCACTCCAGGTGTGGGAGAGCATGTATGCTCCCTCATCTCGGTTGATGGTCCTCGGGCTTCGCTTACGGATCTCTATGGCCTCCCTGATCCAGCGCTGATGTTTGTTATCTTCTGTGCGGAAGACTCTGGCATTCCCCCAGTCCATAATATGATTTTCCCTTTTGCAGTGATCTGTTATAGCTGACTTATAATTTTCCTGTTGTGCCTTTTCTTTTATTGTTCGGGTTTGTCTTGTAGCTGTCTCCTTTTCGCACTCTTTCTTATGTTCATTTTTTCTTGTGTTGAAACTCCTTCCTGTCTCCCCAATGTAAGTTTTATTGCATAATTTACATGGAATCTCATATATGGTGTTGCATCTGTTGTCCGGATGTATTCTGTCTTTGGGATGAACCAGGATCTGACGGAGTGTTGTGTGTGGTTTGACAGGTGTGTTAATGTTATGTTTCCTCATTGCTCTTTGAATGCGTTCAGTTATTCCCCTAATGTATGGTAATGTCACTACTCCCCTGTGTTCTTGTTTGTTGGTTTGTTTTTTCTCTTTCTTCTGTGTTTTGTTGTTCTTAACCTGTTCCGCCCCTTTTGATATTGCCCATTGTGGATATTGACATGCCTTCAGTGCGTGTTGTATATGTTGTTCTTCCTGTTCTTTGTCCTGTGGATCTGTAATTATTGCTGCGCGTTCATGTAATGTTCTGACTACTGATATTTTGTGCATTATGGGGTGTTCGGAAGTCCAGTTTAAATATTGGTCGGTGTGTGTGGGTTTTCTGTGTACTTTTATTTTGATGTCCCCATCTTCTGTGTGATGTATTTTTAAGTCCAAAAATGCTATTGACTGCTCCGTTTCTTCTTCATGCGTGAATTTTATATTGCCGGTATTGTCTATGGTGTTGAGATGGTCGGTGAGTTGTTGAGTGTGTCCCCTCTTCACTTTTTCTAGTATGTCATCCATGTAACATTTCCAGAGTGTTGGCCTGTATTCTGCTGGTATTGTAGTGAGTGCTTTCTGTTCCAGGTCTTCCATGAAAAAGCCGCACATGATGGCTGATAGTGGGTCTCCCATGGCGAAACCTTCCTTCTGTCTGTAAATTGTATTCCTGAACTGAAAGTATGTGGATGTGGCGATGAATTGGAGGAGCTGAGTGATGTCTTGTACGGTGAGGTTTGTGCGTTTCTTGAGCGTCCTGTCTGTTTTTAATTTGTCTTGTACTATCTGTATGGTGGCTTCCGTGGGTGTTCTGGTGAACAGAGATATGACATCATGTGAAATGAAAACTTCATCTTGCTGCATTTTGATGTTTTTTAGTTCTTCTGCCAGATGTTTTGAGTTTTTGCAGTGTTGGTCTGTGAGTCCTAGTAATGGTTTAATTATTTCGGTGAGTGCTTTTGATAAGTTGTATGTGACTGAACCAATGCTATCTACTATGGGGCGTAATGGTGTTCCTGGTTTGTGTATCTTTGGTGTTCCGTAAATCCTGGGGATGACGTTGGCTGTGGGTACTAAATGATTGTATGCCTGCTTATCTATTTTATTTTCATCGAGTAGTGGTTTGAGTAGTGCTTTAAGTTTCTTTTTCTTGTCTTCTGTTGGGTCTTTTTTTAATATTTCAAATGCGTTGTCACTGAGTAATTCCCTCATTTTCCGTTCATATTCATCAGTGTCCATAATAACTGTTGTTCTGCCTTTATCTGCTGGGAGGATTGTGATATCTTTATTTTTTGCTAATGTTTTCATGGCTTTGGCTTCCTGTTTTGTGATGTTACTGGGTGGTGGTTTGGCCGTTTTCAGTATACCAGCTATTGATCCTGTATTTTCTCACATGCTAATTCAGTTGCCAGAATGAATTCATCGTGTGGTATGTTGTTCGGTGTGACAGCGTAGTTGAGTCCTTTTGCTAATATACTGTGTTCTGCTTGTGAGAGTTTGTACCTTGATATGTTATGAATCCATTTGTCGTTGATGTGCCATCTTGCAGGGGACGAACAGACAGTAGAAGGCGTGACCGACCTGTCAATCCAGACAGGAAGGCCACGCCTTCAGAAACATCAGCTGATAAAAGATGTGTCACCAATTAACATCCGGTGACACTCTGAGGAAGACGACAGTCGTACGTCGAAACATGTCAGGTAAACAAACCCAAAAACTAGATGTCTGATAAAAAAAGAAAAAAAAAAACTAACTAGATTTTCCTGACTTTGTGGCTAATATGAAGTCTCACGCATAATAGTTTATGTGCATGCGTCCTTACTTCTTCTATTGTTCTGGTGTCTCCGAAGGGACCATCTTACAGCGCCCCTAGAGGTGTGGCATGTGTATTGCATCGTTTTCAGCAAGCGTTGCGTTGCCATATGGACCTGATATTTTACTGATCGTTGCCCATTTGGACGCGATATATTTTTAAATAACATCTCGTTGCCGTTGTCGTGTGGATGTAGCCTCAGTTAAATCGTATCTCCTCCATCAGTTCTCCACGGATTTCCATTCTGATTGTTTTGTTTGAAAGAACTCATCACTCCGCACAAAACTTGGTTGTTTTGTCAATTTTTTGCTCACGAGTTCGGAATTAGGCCAAATTAACGAATTTCCACGAGAACTGTATCTCCTCTCTCGTTTCTCATCCGGTTCCACTTCTGATCAATGATTTGGTAGATCTTCCCTCGAGGAACAAAACTTGGTCATTTGTTTGTTGATTTTTTTACAAGCTTGTTTATTTTCAGTTAAATCGTATCTCTTCCCTCCCTCAGTTCTCAATGCATTTCAGTTCTGATTGTTTCTTTTGAAAGAACTAGACCTTTTGTACAACACTTGGTCGTTGTCTTGTCAAATTTTTGTGAACCAACTGCTAATTAGGTCACTAACGAGTTTTCAGACTTCTCATTAGAATTCTCCTCTCGCAGTTGTCACCTGATTTCAGTTCTGATCAATGTTTTGGTAGATCTTCCCTCAGGGAACAAAACTTGGTGGTTTTTTTGTTGATTTTCTTCTTGTCAACAATTTGTTTACAGCTTTGTTTATTTCCAGTTTAATTGTCTCTCCTCCCTCCCTCCCTCCCTCCCTCAGTTCTCAATGAATTTCAGTTCTGATTTCAGTTCTTATTTGAAAGAACTCAACCTTCTGCACAAAACTTGGTCATTGTTTTGTCAAATTTTTGCTAACAAATTAGTAGTTAGGTCACTTAACACATTTCCTTCTCACTAGAATTGTATCTCCTCTTTCATTTATGATGTGAATTCAGTTCTGATCGATGTTTTGGGTCGATCTTAGGTAGCCTCGGGGAACAAAATTTAGTCCTTTGTTGATTTTCCTGTTGTGAACAATTTGTCATGGAGGTCGGTCCTCCCTCACATTGTCTCATTTCAGTTCTGTTTGATGTTTTGGCCATGATGGTTGTTTTGATGGCAGGCCAGATGAGCTATTACGTCCTTGATGTTCTGGTTCTTTGTTTCCAATCACGTGACGTTTTGTCTCCTGGGTCATTTCCAGTTTCCAAGCGACTGGCTACAATCAAAGATGGTGTCCAAGCCAAGTACACGTCCGTCATCATCTTGTGGAAAACATCTCCATCTGACCATGTTAATGGACTTGAACCAAAAGCAAAATTGAAATATATTTTTATATGATGGATTGGACCCCTGCAGCTTAAAAATGATCGACTTTTCAAGCAACTTTCCAAACCTACAGTTTCCAGACATTTCCAATAATCTGGTCATCCAAACATCGTTTTACACGAAGAATCAAATGAAAGCTTTGAAAAAGTCTTGAAGCTGAAAACTTTCACTTGTGGCTGGGTTCATGATGCTGGAATAAGACTTCTAAAGGACGATAATCATCTTTTTTTTGCGAGAGTGAGTAACGTACACTACCATTCAAAAGTTTGGGGTCACCCAGACAATTTTGTGTTTTCCATGAAAAGTCACACTTTTATTTACCACCATAAGTTGTAAAATGAATAGAAAATATAGTCAAGACATTTTTCTGGCCATTTTGAGCATTTAATCGACCCCACAAATGTGATGCTCCAGAAACTCAATCTGCTCAAAGGAAGGTCAGTTTTATAGCTTCTCTAAAGAGCTCAACTGTTTTCAGCTGTGCTAACATGATTGTACAAGGGTTTTCTAATCATCCATTAGTCTTCTGAGGCCCTGTCCACACGGCAATGGATTCAGGTGAATCTGATAAAATTGTTTATCGTTTCGGCCTGGCGTTCACACGGCACCGGCATTTTGGGTGCCCCAAAACGAAATCTTTTGAGAACGGGTTCCAGAGTGAAAAAATCTGGCAACGGCGCCGTTGTGAAGTCGTCTGGATGAGTAGAACGGATTTGTTTACGATGACGTCACAACTACATGACTGTCAGTGCTTCACGCCGGGTAGAAGTGTAACGAACTCGATGCGAGTTGTCAACAAATCCTATAACTTGGTTCATGAAACGCGCTTACAAAATATTTTCACTGTGAATATTTATTGTGTAATGGTGCGAGAGAGAGAGAGAGAGAGAGAGAGAGAGAATAGCCCTTAGGGCAGAGTTTTTAGTCCAAACACTGCGGAAGCAGTACCAAACCGCGCACCGCCCGTGCGCTTTCCAAAAACAAAAACAATCCCACCAGCAAACATAGGACAAAAAAAAGGAGCAATCTCACCTCTTCAGATGTTGGTTTAAGTCCGACAATACATTCCTCTAAAAGGGCGTAGAAGAACAAAGTAATCCATCAACGTGTAGCATTCAATTTATTCTGGACCATTAAAGAATTCTGGAGGATCTCAGAATGTTGGCGTACCGGCTTCCATCTACCCCCATTCATTCCTCTTTCCATGTCTTTTGTTTTACGCTACTGATTAATAATCAAAACTTTATGTGGCTAATGCTACAGAAGAAGGGGTTTATGCACATGCGTCTACTTCTTCTATTGTTCTGGTGTCTCCGATGGGACCGTCTTACAGCGCACGTAGAGGTGTGGCATGTGTATTGCATCGTTTTCAGCAAGCGTTGCATTGCCATATGTACCTGAAATTTTACTGATCCGTTGCCCATGTGGACGCGATATTTAAAAAAAAAAATCTCGTTGCTGTTTTCGTGTGGATGTAGCCTGAGGCAATGAGCAAACACATTGTACCATTAGAACACTGGAGTGATAGTTGCTGGAAATGGGCCTCTATACACCTATGGAGATATTGCACCAAAAACCAGACATTTGCAGCTAGAATAGTCATTTACCACATTAGCAATGTATAGAGTGGATTTCTGATTAGTTTAAAGTGATCTTCATTGAAAAGAACAGTGCTGGGGGCGTCGTGGCTCAGGTGGATAAGGCGCCATACCATAAATCCGGGCGACCCAGGTTCGATTCCAGCCCGAGGTCACTTCCCGATCCCTCCCCGTCTCTCTCTCTCCCGCTCATTTCCTGTCTCTACACTGTCCTGTCCAATGGGGGTGCAAAAAGCCCAAAAAATATCTTAAAAGAACAGTGCTTTTCTTTCAAAAATAAGGAAGTTTCAAAGTGACCCCAAACTTTTGAACAGTAGTGTAATGTAAGCTGAAGTGTAGGACATGATTCAAGTCGGAGCTTCTGGAGGCGTTTCTGTAAAGATAACTTACATTTTATTTCATGACGTTTCAAACACAGCTTAGACTTATGAACTGATGTCATTCTTTCTAATAAGGTCAATCATTCACAATGATCGACAGTCACTTGGGTGATTCTTAAAGATGATGGTGAAGTGATAACAGGTCACTGCAATTGTGTGGCTGGGTAAGCTAATAAAAATACACAGTTCTTTTCTTTTTGTGCCTTAGGAAGTAAGAATAATTATTCTATCCACATTCACTGGATATGAGCAAACGTGTGCTCTGATTGGTTACTCGACTACTAGGATATCAGCTCATATACTGTGAGTAGAGAAAAACAAAATGGCAGAGCGTGTTGCTGAACCAACAAGGATGAAATAAAAACTCTACTCAAAAACAAAACCCAAAACAATGCAAAAAAAAGCAACAAAATATGTAATGAAAGTATTTGATGGTAAGAACATCTTTTTTTATTTTTCAAGAATTATTATTATCATCGCATTTTTCACAAGTTGCTCCTGTCATTTCACCGGTGTTTACATTCAAGCGGAAATTATTTTGTCAGATGTTTTGTATAAAGTTTTTATTTATCGAATTAACAAAAAAATAAAAGTAAAAATGCTCTGTTTCTCAAAATCCAGTGAATGTGGATAGAATAAAACAGTTATTCCACTCAATCTGGTCGTACATGGATTATAGCATCTCATCAGCTCATGTACGACTTGATTTCATGGAATAACTTTTAAATGTCTTGTTATACTTGATGGTAGTATGACACCGAAATATTGTATGTTTATATCTCTATAGCTACAAACTAGTTTCACTGTTTCATTGACGGTTTGTTTAACAACATCCGAAACGTAAGAAAACTCATTTACCATCAGAAATTTTAGTTTTAGATACATAAAGTCGATGTATATATCTTTAACACCATGAGCATGTGAGCTCTCGATTCCTTTTGAACACAGTGAAAGGTTTACGAGTCATTTTTCACGGCGTCTTTTTGAGATTTTTCATTCTTTCACCCTTAGGCACGACTTCTTTCGGTATCCTATAATACCTTTTGTCTTTTCTCAATTTGATTGGCTTGAACATCCAAATACAGAGCAGCAATCTGGCATATTTGGAGGCGAAACACAAGAAACTACTGCAAAGTGACTGTAAACAAATACGATGCCTGACAATCAGCTGGAAATCTGAATACATAATGAGGCGGATCGCTCCCAGAAGTGACGTCTATTGCAAACTAAGAATACCACAACGTATCCTTTTCAAGAAGAGGAGTACAATTATGAAACAATATTCCTAGTGATATACATAAATTAACTTTGAAAAAGTATAAGTTAAAGTTACATAAAACACTTTGAATTTCTATTTTAGAGAAGACAGCTATGTTGATGTCCTCTTTAATATTATAACTTAATTTTAGTTCTGAGTTATAATTATTTCTTTTCTTTTTTCAATTTATTTCAAATTCATTCTTTCCGTTCTTTATTTGACTGTTTTCATTGACTATTTTTTTCCTTTTGTCTTTATTTATGAATGTAATATATCACCTCCCACTTAGATTAGTTAGTTTACTATTTGTAGGATGGTGTGAACTTACAATTATATTGTTTATTTTGTTATAAAATAACAAAAAAAAATTAATTTTCATCCCGTAATATTTCTACAAAACTTTCAGCTTTTTGACTCCACACTATCACATCTTTCCATCTTCCATCTTCACTTAAGCTATTCTTCTTCATTTATATTGGAAAGCACATTGGGTGTGAGAAAGTATTACTCAGTGGATAATAAGGCATGCTAGTGGCCAGGAGGTTATAAGTTCAAATTACTCAACTGCTTCGGATAAATGTGGAGCATCCATTGTACAAGTCATCAGTTTCCTCTGGGTGCTCTGGTTTCATCCTACAGTCCAAAGACATGTGGATTCAGTCAACTGACTACTCTAAATTACCCGAAGGTGTGAGTGTGAGTGATAGATAGGCAACCTGCCCAGGTTATACCCAGTCTCTCACCCAATGTCAGCTATACCACAACCCTGATGGACAAGCGGTATAGAGGATGGACGGGTGGGTGGATGGATGAATGGGTGGACAGATGAGTTGATGGATGGACAGATGGGTGGCTGGTTGGATGGATGGATGGATGGATGGATGGGTGGTGGGTGTGTGGATGGACAAATGGATGGACAGATGGGTAGGTGGGTGAGTGTGTGGATGGATGAATGGATGGACGGGTGGGTGGATGGATGGATGGATGGATGGATGGAAGGGTGGGTGGGTGTGTGGGTGGATGGATGAATGGATGGACAGATGGATGGATGGGTGAGTGTGTGGATGGATGATTGGATGGACAGATGGGTGGGTGGAGGGATGTGTGGGTGTGTGCATGGACAAATGGATGGACAGGTGGATGGGTGGCTGGATGGGTGGATGGATGGATGGAAGGATGGGTGGGTGTGTGTGTGTGTGGATGGATGATTGGATGGACAGATGGGTGGGTGGAGGGATGTGTGGGTGTGTGCATGGACAAATGGATGGACAGGTGGATGGGTGGCTGGATGGGTGGATGGGTGGGTGTGTGGATGGACGAATGGATGGACAGATGGGTGGATGGACAGATGGATGGGTGGGTGGCTGTGTGGATGGATGAATGGATGGACAGATGGGTGGATGGATGGGTGGGTGTGTGGATGGATGGATGGATGGATGGATGGATGGATGGATGGACAGATGGGTGGGTGGCTGGATGGATGGATGGGTTTGTGGATGGATGGGTGTGTGGATGATGAATGGGTGGACAGATGGGTAGATGAATGAATGAGTGGGTGGGTGTGTGGATAGACAAATGGATGGGTGTGTGGATGGACAGATGGATGAGTGGGTGGATAGATGGGTGGATGGAAAGGTGGGTGGATGAATGAATGGATGGGTGGTTGTGTGGATGGATGATTGGATGGACAGATGAGTGGGTGGGTGTGTGGTTGGATGGGTGGGTGGGTGGGTGGATGGCTGGATGGATGAATGGGTGGCTTGAATGTGGATGGATGGATGGACGGATGTTGTATAATATGACTGTAATGTTTGTCTTTAAACAGATGGTAGACTGTATGGTTCAGTCATCTTAACTTGCTGTACAAAAATTCTTCCACAGAAACACGACCCAGAAATTGAGAAACTTGGTCAGTCTGAAACTTGCATGAATATGCTTCATTTGCATTGAAAAATATGTCTCTCATTACAAAAAATATGTCTCTCAATCAATACAAAACTCTCCGTGGTTCAAATGCCACTGAGATATCATCAAATCAGACTCACTTTGCTTGACAGATGTGTTTTTCCTCTCCAAGCCAAGTTCTCATGTCCATCCAAAATAAACTTGTTTCTCTCCAGAATAATGATAGCTGAAGGCCTACTACTGGGGCTCTCAGACCTAACCCTGACTTGCCCCCTCAACTGCGAAAAAACACACAGCACATTTCCTACTGCCTGCCAATTACACACTTTCGATCTACGATGCAAACACACACACAGAAATACACACACACACACACACACACTTGGCTCATTAAAACTCACTCATCTACTAGAACTTTTGAGATGGATATGTCTCAGAGGACAAGGGCTTCTGCACACATCTGCGGGAATTGCTGAACACTTTTTTTCCCCTCTTTCTCTCTTGCGCTTGTAATTACAGAGCCTGCATGGAAGTGCGGCCATGAGAATAAGGCCTCCTCCTGAGGGGAGTCCCATGGCAACATCAGCCTCTCTATCTGGACCTCTCTCTGCTCCGATGCCACCCACAGCGGGCACCAAGGGGTCGACGCCGTGCCCCCATCACCGCCGTTCTCGGCTCGCACCAGCCAAACTCCTGATGCTTCAGAGAGACAAATGCAACAGTGGGAAGAAAATGGGAAATACAAACTACTGTCTAAAGTTACTGAGGGTTTGAGGAGAACTGAAGCATACAGCCACGGCGAGCAGTAGGAATAAGCAATAAGTTCAGGAATATTTTTTAAATGGATTTAATAACAAACGAACAGTTTGACTTTGTGTTGCTTTTCAGATTTGTATTGCACACATACGTTCTGCTACAACACACTAGCTATGAGGTATTATGCTAAAAATGATACAAATCAACTCAAATTTATATTCAGTTTATATTCCAAGCAAAAACAGGATCTGGCCTGAGGTAAGCACGTACAATTAGGATTTAATACCAAAATCATACACATCAATATTCCAATGTAGCTCTAAATGTAAGTACTATTCAGAAGTTATGTTAGCGATACACACATAGGCTTGAGTTTAAATAAAACACACCAGCATGTCTCAATAATGCAAGATTCTGACGTTGGATATATATATATATATTTTTTTTTTGTGATATTTGTGCGATATTGGCTCGTTGGAGGAGAGAGTGTTTTTATGGATAAAATTAGAAGTGTTTGGTCAGCTTGTCCTTCAAACCATGGGCGTGATTTCTTTTAACAAACTGGCAAATATCATTATAATTATTTGACAAATTCAGCAACTCAAACTAGTGAATTAAAAGCATAATAAAGTAGCCTATATCCTGCATACACATATTATGGGATCGTGACCTTGATTTAGTGTCGTTACATTGTGAAATACATAGAGGATATTGCACAGTTGCACAAAGATATGAAGTTGATCTTCGAGTGGTGAATGTATATTTTTCAACACAAAAAGATAAACTTTATATCTTCACGCCACTGTGTAATGTTCTTTCTATTAGTATTTTCCGGACTATACGTCACTCCGGAGTTTAAGTCGCATCAGCCAAAAAATGCATTATGAAGACGAAAAAAACATATATACATCGCACCGGACTACAAGTCGCACTTTTTTGAAGGGTTATTCTATCCATAGAATCTGTGATTGTATCTGATAAGCGGCGCGTGGTTACTGCGCGACTGCATTGTTTATTTAATAAACGAACAGCTGAGCAGTGATGACGCGCCCTTTGCCCTGTAAGTAGCCTAGTCTGATTATTTTAAATATCTACTACTATCTTTAATACTATCACTATCATTATTACTAATAGCCTATATTATTATTATTATAACTAATATTAGTAGCCTGATGCATTAATCAGTTTGCTTTTAGAATATTTTTACCGGTAGGGCTTATTATCGCCCCATGGCTCTTTCATCTTTGTTATTAAAGCTGTAGTCATCATCGAGGAGTGTCATTCTTCATTTTTGTCGAATTTTATTTCATCAAATCAGAGGTCAAGTAGGCTATAGGTATATCATTTCCAAAGACAGGTACGGTAGTAAAAACAACCGTCTAGTGAAAAAACAAAACAAAACAACAACCGCTCAGAGAAAAAAACAGGCAGAAAGTGCGCCTGCCAGTTAACGTCATATCAGATAAAAACATTAAACGTTATTCAGACCATTAACACCATAACATCAGAGACGAAGAATAAAGTTCATCTTGGAAGGAGAGTTATTTTTAAAAATGCAGAACAAAATCATTTATAATAGCCCAGAGAAAAACTGGCTGAAATATGTACCGTAACATCAAGTTATTCAATAGCCTATAGGCCTAAAATCATTGCATAACTTATTTAAATAACTATAGGCCTATCATTAATAATAAAACACAGGTCAATCAAGTTTATCAAGCTGACGATTTCACTCCAAATCAGCAAATCCATTGAATTCCTCATCCTCGGTGTCGCTTCTGAACAACTCTGCCAACTCCAGCGGCAGACGAAGCGCCGTTTCCTCTTCTTCTGCGTGGCTGTAGTCAGACTCGGCATCAGCTCCAGTTATTCCACGGTGAAAAAAAAAACCATATATACGTCGCACCGGAGTATAAGTCGCATGGCCAGCCGAACCATGAAAAAAAGTGCGACTCATAGTCCGAAAAATACGGTATATGGAACAGCCATAAAAAATATGCAAGTTAATCAAAAAAATTTTAATTTTGAACCAGTTTGCCATTTTGACAACACACGTCGAGTCAGCGGAAAAACACTGGCAGTGATGTCATTGGAGTGAAATATCAGGAATTACTGTATTATACATCCAGGATACTTTTTCCTGGAATAAAAACGTGTTCTATTCCCTTCTAGCAGGTTTCATTCATTTGGTTTAATAGCATGCAATATTGTTAGCATATCGCTTATCCTATGTCACTCTACCCAATGGAGAATGAGCGTTGAATATGGTTTACAATATTGCATGGTTGTCAAGACAACATGACGTCACACGTCAGAGACGTAAAACTTCCGCGCTAGTGAACAATTTGTAAACAAACATGGCCACCAGATTTGCTTCGTTAAATATGGAAGATTTTGAGAGAATTTTGAAAGAGAAAGATGCGTTGAACACCCGAAAGGAATGTATATGTATAATAATAATAATAATAATAATAATAATAATAATATTGGCTGGCTTTTCTTTTCGTAGTATAGCAGATATATTTTATTCAGCTACTCATCTACAACTCGTTCAGTATCATGCTAGCTGAATGGAATATACAGTGGTGCTTGAAAGTTTGTGAACCCTTTAGAATTTTCTGTATTTCTGCATAAATATGACCTAAAACATCATCAGATTTTCACACAAGTCCTAAAAGTAGATAAAGAGAACCCAGTTAAACAAATGAGACAAAAATATTATACTTGGTCATTTATTTATTGAGGAAAATGATCCAATATTACATATCTGTGAGTGGAAAAAGTATGTGAACCTTTGCTTTCAGTATCTGGTGTGACCCCCTTGTGCAGCAATAACTGCAACTAAACGTTTGCGGTAACTGTTGATCAGTCCTGCACACCGGCTTGGAGGAATTTTAGCCCGTTCCTCCGTACAGAACAGCTTCAGCTCTGGGATGTTGGTGGGTTTCCTCACATGAACTGCTCGCTTCAGGTCCTTCTACAACATTTCGATTGGATTAAGGTTTGACTTGGCCATTCCAAAACATTAACTTTATTCTTCTTTAACCATTCTTTGGTAGAACGACTTGTGTGCTTAGGGTCGTTGTCTTGCTGCATGACCAGGCTTATCTTGAGACTCAGTTCATGGACAGATGTCCTGACATTTTCCTTTAGAATTCGCTGGTATAATTCAGAATTCATTGTTCCATCAATGATGGCAAGCCTTCCTGGCCCAGATGCAGCAAAACAGGCCCAAACCATGATACTACCACCACCATGTTTCACAGATGGGATAAGGTTCTTATGCTGGAATGCAGTGTTTCCCTTTCTCCAAACATAACGCTTCTCATTTAAACCAAAAAGTTCTATTTTGGTCTCATCTGTCCACAAAACATTTTTCCCATATCCTCTGGCTTGTCCACGTGATCTTTAGCAAACTGCAGACGAGCAGCAATGTTCTTTTTGGAGAGCAGTGGCTTTCTCCTTGCAACCCTGCCATCCACACCATTGTTGTTCAGTGTTCTCCTGATGGTGGACTCATGAACATTAACATTAGCCAATGCGAGAGAGGCCTTCATTTATTTATTTATATTGATCCACATCAGCTTCCCCTTCACAGAAGGGTGCTGTTCTCCTTGTGGTCAAACTTACAATTCCTTAAATTTTTTTAACATAGACATGCATTTTTACAGACTGTACAAACAAAAACATAAAATAAAAACAAAAGAGGAAATAAATTTGTTTCAAATATGTTGGTCCCATCAATTAGTCATCGTACCACATATCCTATTTATAGAGGAACAGAAAATAATCATATATTTTGAGTAAACAAATACAGTTTTAATTTAATTTTAAAAGCTTTCTCATTTACTTCATTCACCAAAAAACAGGGTAAAGAATTCCACGCTAACATTCCTCTATAATGCAGTGTTCTCTGCCCAGCCCCTGTTCTATACGCAGGCAACAAAAATCTTCTCTGTACTGAATGTCTTGTAAAGTATGTATGTATATTACTAGAAAACATCAAGGATTTAAACAAAGTAACAGGATGCTTTGCCATAATTACATTTCTTACAAAACTAAGAAGAGTGTGATATAACCTATCTTTAACTGGTAACCAGTTCAATGTTTTTAACATATCAGACACTCTTGTTCTGAAAGAACAATTGAGCACTATACGTGCAGCTTTGTTTTGCGCAACCTGTAGCCTTTGAAGATTATTTTCTGATGTGTTTGACCATATTACAGTACAATAGTCCATCTGAGATAGAACCACAGCCTGCATTAATTGCTTAACAAAGCATCCTGGTAAATATTTTCTACAATATTTAATTGCAGCCATTCCTCTACCCATTTTCTTCACCATTTCATTTACATGACTCGTCCACGACATTCTGCTATCAATCAACACACCAAGTAATTTCACTTCTGTGACCTGTTCTATTGTTTTATCATCTATTTTTACATTCGGTTTTGATTCTACTCTCCCTCCCCGTTTAGAGGACAGTACTATACATTTTGTTTTGTCAACATTTAGAACCAATTTATTTAAATTAACCCATTTCATTATCAATACAAGCTCATCATTTAGGATTTTTTCTAACTCATTTGATGTTGAAGCTGCTACATAAATAGTAGAGTCATCTGCATACATAGTAATGGACGACTGTTGTAAAATTAAAGGTAAATTGTTAGTAAATATAGAAAATAATAATGGCCCTAAACAACTCCCTTGTGGAACTCCACAATTCATCTCTCTAACATCTGAAAAACCACCATTAAAATACACACAATATTTCCTATTGTTAAGGTAGCTACTGATCCAGGCAACAGAACCTCGATCAAAGCCATAACAATGTAACTTATTCACCAATAATCTATGGTCAAGAATATCAAACGCTGCACTAGAATCTAATAAAACAGAACCAACTATCTTACCTGCATCTATTTCTTTCAACCATTCATCGGTCATTTCAGTGAGTGCAGTAGCTATGGAGTGCCCCTTCCTATATGCATGTTGATGTACTGTATTCAAATCATTTGTACAGAAATAATATTGTATTTGTTCATAAGCTATTCTTTCCATAATTTTGCTTAACAAAGGTAAAATACTTATTGGCCTACTATTCTTCCCTGAGAAGATCTCTTTATTATTCTTGGGCAGTGGAATAATCTTAGCTATCTTCCAATCCGCAGGGCAAATTGATTTTTCAAAACTTAAATTAATTATATAACAAATGGGGATAGCCACAACATCAGCAACAGGTTTAAGCAACCTTGCATCCAAATTATCAATACCGGCTGGTTTATTCTTACTAGATCTAATACATTGTTCAACAGTAGACACTTGGACTTTATCAAAGTGAAAAATACAACTTTTATTCTTCATAACTTTCTTTATGATAAGTTTGGATGCAAGTTCTAGTCCTCCATCATTTACTGCCATCCCATTATTTAACTTCTGAATTTTATCTCTAAAAAACATACTCAAATAATTTGCTATATCTACTGGTTTAGTGATAAAATTGCCCTCTGCCTCTAAAAATTATGGTATGGATCTGCCCGTCTTCCCCATTAGCTGATTTAGAATGTTCCAAGTAGCCTTACTGTCTGTACTTATCATGTTAATCCTTTTATGATAATACACTCTCTTCTTATTTTTATTTAACATCGTTACAAAGTTTCTAAGTTTACGATACTTACTCCATTCTTGTTCACCACCAGTTTTTACTGCTTCTGTTTTGGCTCTATCCCTTTCTTTCATGTGTGCTTTAAGTTCTTGATCTAGCCAAGGTGACCTAGTGTTTCGTACAGTTAATTTTTTGACAGGAGCATATTTATTCAGTTCAACTTCAGTTGCTTAGAAGTTACCCTGGGGTCCTTTGTGACCTCGCCAACTATTACACACCTTTCTCTTGGAGTGAGCTTTGTTGGTCGACCACTCCTGGGGAGGGTAACAATGGTCTTGAATTTCCTCCATTCGTATATAATCTGTCTGACTGTGGATTGGTGGAGTCCAAACTCTTTAGAGATGGTTTTGTAACCTTTTCCAGCCTGATGAGCATCAATAACGCTTATGTCCCAGATGTAGCTCATATGAAGAATACGACTGGTGTATTTCCCAGTAAAACACTCGTCTCCATATAATATAAACTATTACAATGCGCTGGATCAAGTGCTATTTTATAAGCTGCCTAATAACAGGGCTGGAAGCCATGTTGTTACATGAAGTGTGATAATTACATAATTAGGTCTATTCATACAGCAATATATCAGCAATATCCATTCATATACACAATATGGAGAAATATTTGTGGACGTCTGAGCATCAGGCCCATATGTGGTTCTTACCATTTAGTATCCTGTTGCTACAACTGTCTAGGATGTCTTTGTATGCTGTACAGTAGCATTATGATTTCCTTTCACTGGAACTAACCTGTTGCCCTGTGCACACAGTGAGCTCCATGAGGGGACAGTTTGTCAAGGTTGATGTTGAAGAACAAAAGTAATTTGCATATCAATAGCACACCCAGAAAATCAACTTTAACAGGTACAGCTTTGAATACAATGAATCAATTTCACAGTAAATCAAAATTACTAAAGGAGTTCCTCAAGGGTTAAATGTTGGTCCGTTGTTATTGTTTTAACACTAAACGACTCAGTGGATTCAGTAGTCAGCACACAGTTTTCTTTACTTCTATTTATGTAACTTGTCCGACTCCCAAAAGAGGCTCTATGGCACTACATTTTTGGCATCTCATCTTGAAAAAGTTTGAAAATCAATAAATACTAGTATATATCAATTTATGCTTGGTCAAAAGTGTTTGTTTGTTTTTTTAATTGGAACATGGTTCATGTTTTATTAGAACAGGATAATTCTATGCTGGCTGAAGTCTTCCATAAAACAAGGTGTTGAGATATTAAACGCATAGAAACAACCTGTTTCTCAGCAGGAGATTCAGAGGATGGTGATATATTTTGGTGACCCCGTATTTGTGACAGATGTTCTCCAGTTACACAGTATACATCAGGTATATATCCTTTAGCTTACCCAGCACAATACAGTCTTCATAATGCTACTCTAAAAATATGAAATGAGCTACAGATTATTTCTCTCTGGAAGAGACAATCCCAAGACAAGACAATCCCAATCCCAAGACAAGACAATCCCAATCCTAAAACAATCCCAGATTATTTCTCTCTGGAAGAGACAATCCCAAGACAAGACAATCCCAATCCCAAGACAAGACAATCCCAATCCTAAAACAATCCCAGATTATTTCTCTTTGGAAGAGACAATCCCAACCTTAATACCATTGGGTCTACTTCCTTGATCAACCAAACAGTATTTACAACAATGATGCATTTTTGGAAATCTGTTGGTCACTCAATCCACAAGCCTCTGTAACTATGCTTACCCATAATCCCTTTCTGGGTGGCATGCTACTTATAGGAGTACATGGTACTTATCATGGGCTTCCCATGCTTTCCAAAGTGGCAGCATGGTGGTGTAGTGGTTAGTAGTGTCGCCTCACAGCAAGAAGGTTCTGGGTTCGAGCCCAGTGGCAGACAGGGGCCTTTCTGTGTGGAGTTTGTATGTTCTCCCTGTGTCTGCATGGGTTTCCTCTGGGTGCTCCAGTCTAAAGACATGCGGTTCAGTTAACATGAGGTAGCCTTGGGATGAAGTGCCCTTGAGCAAGGCACCTAACCCCTGATTGCTCCCCGGGTGCTGTAGCATAGCTGCCCACTGTTCTGGGTATGTGTGTGTGCTCATTGCTCATGTGTGTGTTTGCTTCTGGTGTTAAATGCAGAGTGTGCTTGAGTGTGCATGTGATAAATAAAGGTCAAGTCAAGTTTATTTGTATAACGCTTTTAACAATAAACATTGTCGCAAAGCAGCTTTACAGAATTTGAACGACTTAAAACATGAGCTAATTTTATCCCTAATCTATCCCCAGTGAGCAAGCCTGTGGCGACGGTGGCAAGGAAAAACTCCCTCAGACGACATGAGGGAGAAACCTCGAGAGGAACCAGACTCAAAAGGGAACCCATCCTCATTTGGGCAACAACAGACAACATGACTATAACATTAACAGTTTTAACATGAAGTCAGTTTCGTTGATGTTATAAACTCTTCATTGATGGAAACTTGAGTGCAAAACTGTTCATGACAACTGCAGTCCTAAAGTTAGCAAGTCAACTGCAGTCCTCAGCCATAAAAGCATTACTGTAAGTGTCCAGAGCATCTTCCAAGTGTGACTTTCAACTGTCCACATGGGGCCGTCCTCCACAGGAGCGATGTGATGAGACTCCAACCAGACACAGGGCACCAGGATGGATCAGGCAGGTCCGAGCAGCAGAAGAGGTCAGCATCTCAATCCCAGGACCAACATGTAACTCAGAGGGACAGATTTTTTTTTTTTTTTGGGGGGGGGGGGGAGAGAGAGAGAGAGAAAACACAGGTGGTTAGGTATGCCCAATGTCACCTGAATAAGTAGGAACAGTATACATATCGCACTGAGTACAAGCAGGGACTCTGGCAACTAACTATGACAGCATAACTAAAAGGGGAGAGCCAGAAGGTAACACAGGCATGAGGGAGCCCCGGGACATAAAGCAGCCAACCACTACACCGTCAACAAACTCGAGTGAGCAAGCGAGTGGAGACTGACAGCATCCATACATCCCAGTTTACCAAAACACTCTATGTCTGAGGACCCTCCAGATCTACACCTTTACCTCATAAACACCATTAACAAAAGGGTTGACTAAACAGATATGTTTTCAGCCTAGACTTAAACACTGAGACTGTGTCTGATTCCCGAACATTACTTGGAAGGCTGTTCCATAACTGTGGGGCTTTGTAAGAAAAGGCTCTGCCCCCTGATGTAGCCTTCACTATACGAGGTACCAGCAGATAGCCTGCACCTTTAGATCTAAGTAGGCGTGGCGGGTCATAGAGGAGCAGAAGTTCACTCAGGTACTGTGGCGCGAGACCATTCAGTGCTTTAAAGGTCAATAGTCGTATTTTAGGGCAGCACGGTGGTGTAGTGGTTAGCGCTGTCGCCTCACAGCAAGAAGGTCCTGGGTTCGAGCCCCGGGGCCGGCGAGGGCCTTTCTGTGTGGAGTTTGCATGTTCTCCCCGTGTCCGCATGGGTTTCTTCCGGGTGCTCCAGTTTCCCCCACAGTCCAAAGACATGCAGGTTAGGTTAAATGGTGACTCTAAATTGACCGTAGGTGTGAATGTGAGTGTGAATGGTTGTCTGTGTCTATGTGTCAGCCCTGTGATGACCTGGTGACTTGTCCAGGGTGTACCCCGCCTTTCGCCCGTAGTCAGCTGGGATAGGCTCCAGCTTGCCTGCGACCCTGTAGAAGGATAAAGCGGCTAGAGATAATGAGATGAGATGTAGTGACATTAAATTTCTTATCTTAGCAACATTTCTGAGATGAAAGAAAGCTATCCGGGTAATGTTATCAGTGTGAGTTTCGAATGAATAAAGGCTTCTTCTTCTTCCTATATTGTGGTTTGTGTACTAGTCTTGTGGCTTGTTATCTTACTGTGTTCACCTGTCCCATGTTTAGTTCTGATTCTTCTGTCCTTGTTGTGTCAATGTATTCTTTTTCTTCTTGCTGTTGCATGTTTCCTATTTTTGTTTGCCGTCCTATGTAACCCAATGGCTTGACGATGGATATATACTCATGATTTGGCTTGGATTCTTGTTTTGCATCACACAGCATGTTATAGAACTAGATAGAAATATAAATCAAATGAAAATTCATTTAAAGTTGTACAAATGACTATTTAGGAATTTTACCAGAAAATATATCGACTAGAACACTGTTAGTAAAATATGCTAAAGAAAAATCAGTGTCTCTATCATGCAGTGGGTAGCTATGGCCTTCATCAGGTGTGACCTTCCAGCTGGATCTCCGCTTCTTCCATCTTTTTCTCCTCTTGCTCCGGTCCCACGCTGGGTCGTTAACGCAGCGGTGTCACCAGACGAAGGAGCCAGGGCCAGAGTGCTCAGAGAGAGAGAGAGAGAGACAGACAGACAGAGAGAGAGAGACAGAGGACTCCTGGCACAACACTGGCTGCTGTGTGCGTTGACATTCAGGGCTGGCTGATCTATGGGGCCGGGGAGAGTGTGTCCTTGCTCTGGGTCCTCGACAGAACAGGACAAACGGGGCTTCTGGCAGCGTCGTCTCCTCCCACTTTGCTTGTCACTTCATTCTATCATTGTACACTCATGGCTAGTCCATCTACAGCCAGATTATATAAAGCCGAGTCTCAATTCTGATACAGAGCTCAATGAAGTGGGCAAACACGAGGTGATAAGTTGATCTGCAATCGTAATAACGTCACTAAACGGAACAGTTATAAATGTTCTCCATGTCCATCTCGAAAACCAGCTGAAGTCTTACCTCTCGTCTCAACATATCCTTATCATACGGTCTCTATCACTGCTTTAGGAGGCTATTATCTGTTTGAACGTCCATTGGTAATGCTTAACTTTCCATTAAGGTTCCATTAACCAGCATTATTTAACATAGATAAAAACATGAACATCGTTAATGCATCATAAATAACAATATGTTTATTAGCTCATCCGACCAACAGGTGATGAGTTTATGCCATCATGTGTTGTCTGTCATCGTCTACATTTCACAAAAATCACTTCTTCTGTCACCAATTTTTTATTCTTTTTGGCAGGAAGGTCGGTTTGCCTGGGGTGCATATAGATAGCTTCTACCAAAATTTGCATAATTGCAATTAATAATGAAGGTATGGAGTAATTAATCAATCCCTAACAAGCAGTTTCCACACAAATCGCTTCTTCTCCCTCAATTCTTCACCGATTTTGATTCTTTCTGGCGTGAAGGTAGGGGTACCTAGGGTGCATAAACTTCTACCCAGATTTGCTTCATTACAATTATTAATGAAGGTATGGACTAATTAAGCCTTAATGAGTGAGAGGTTCAACAAAAATCGCTTCTTCTCGGTCAGTTTCCTTTTGGACTAGTCGGTGCCGGAGTGAGCTACGCCATCATGGACGGTCTCGTTACTTAATAATCCAATCAATCAATACTTGTTGACTGAATTTGACATCACTGAGTAAAATGAAGGCGGCACGATGGTGTAGTGGTTAGCGCTGTCGCCTCACAGCAAGAAGGTCCGGGTTCGAGCCCCGTGGCCGGCGAGGGCCTTTCTGTGTGGAGTTTGCATGTTCTCCCCGTGTCCGCGTGGGTTTCCTCCGGGTGCTCCGGTTTCCCCCACAGTCCAAAGACATGCAGGTTAGGCTAACTGGTGACTCTAAATTGACCGTAGGTGTGAATGTGAGTGTGAATGGTTGTTTGTCTCTGTTACCCCGCCTTTCGCCCGTAGTCAGCGGGGATAGGCTCCAGCTTGCCTGCGACCCTGTAGAACAGGATAAAGCGGCTACAGATAATGAGATGAGATGAATGAGTAAAACGAAGTCTCTGATGATCGACATCATGAGCAACATATTTTTGGTTGTGAACTCGTTAACTGGCAAACTTCCAAACTGCAAATTATAAAAATAAAGCAATTGCAGGAAAGACATTAAGAGTCACATGACCAGCATCGAGACTGCAAAAGAGAGGCTGGTGAAGGAACGACTGCTGTACTCGCATTTAGCTGGAATAATGCAAGTCATAACAGGAAATAACATCTTTTCGGGACCATTGACACTTAAATGCAAATATAAATGGATAAAAAGTATGATGTGTCATTTATTCATTCATTAATAAGGAATCGTAATCGTTTTGCAAATTCCTGGGATATAAGACAAGTGAGACACTTCAGGACGTGCCATTATGGGAAAATAATCAATCAGAAGGGGCTCTGCTTCAATACAGCAAGTCATTGTGGATTACTTTCCTATAACAGCATATTTTATCCCTTACGTTTTGATATTTGTTCTTAGGAAGACAATGTGAAGCAGAAATTGCTTGTTTTTAGGTGGGTGGATCTTAAAAAAAAAAAAAGGGGGCTCCACTAAACTGTTAAAAAGATGCATGTTGATTACGGATACAACACTGCAAAGTGTGTGTGTGTGTGTGTGAGGGGCATTACGCCAGATTGTAAGAAGGCCCCGGTCCAGTGTCTGGCCCTGTGCACATTACTCATCCCCTCTCTCTCTCTCTCTCTCTCTCGCTTCCCTGACAACAGCACGAACCCCTCCTCACCTGGCTGCTTCCATCCCTCTCTCCCTCTCTCACTCCCTCCCTTGTTCTCTCACTCTCTCTGGACCACAGAGACGGTGTTAATTAAAGGAAAAGGTTAATGCTCTGGGGGTCCGGAGATCCTGTATTCAGGGTGAACCCCTAGCATGTTGCATCTGCCTGGCGCTCGCTCTCTGCAGACTTCCTGCTGCGTTCAGGACCGAAGCTTGTGTTCCATCACGCCTCTCCTGCACTTACAGCTCCGAACTTATTCCACTTAATTAAACATGAGAAGTTCGCTTTACTCAAAGGAATGGAATAAACCCACTGCTGGGAAAGAATCTGAAAGGCTGTACATTTCCACTTCTGATCACTGCTTAATCACGCACACACACACACACACACACACACACACACACACACACACACACACAAGAAGAGGAGAACAGGAATGAGGATAAATGAAATGTTTGGTTTCGGTTCGAAATATTTGAAATTATTATTATTATTATTATTATTATTATGCGAAAGCCTCCTTCGCAATCCTACGCTCGGCTCGACTCTGTTTGAGAGGATCAAGAACAATTAGAAGGACTTTAGATATTAATAATGTAGACATTACACTCGAGAATATGGCTGCGCGAAGCTGTTTATTTATTTTTTTTCTCATTTTTACTTTTTAAGCTCTAAATTAGGATAGGTTTTGATTTTTTACATTTTTTTTCTTTGCACATTTACATATTCAGATTTCTTTTAACACTATTTCATATTTCTATATAGTTTTATTGTGTGTGTGTATATATATATATATATATATATATATATATATATATATATATATATATATATATATATACACAGTGGTGCTTGAAAGTTTGTGAACCCTTTAGAATTTTCTATATTTCTGCATAAATATGACCTAAAACATCATCAGATTTTCACACAAGTCCTAAAAGTAGATAAAGAGAACCCAGTTAAATAAATGAGACAAAAATATTATACTTGGTCATTTATTTATTGAAGAAAATGATCCAATATTACAGATCTATGAGTGGCAAAAGTATGTGAACCTTTGCTTTCAGTATCTGGTGTGACCCCCTTGTGCAGCAATAACTGCAACTAAACGTTTGCGGTAACTGTTGATCAGTCCTGCACACCGGCTTGGAGGAATTTTAGCCCATTCCTCCGTACAGAACAGCTTCAACTCTGGGATGTTGGTGGGTTTCCTCACATGAACTGCTCGCTTCAGGTCCTTTTACAACATTTCGATTGGATTAAGGTCAGGACTTTGACTTGGCCGTTCCAAAACATTAACTGTATTCTTCTTTAACCATTCTTTGGTAGAACGACTTGTGTGCTTAGGGTCGTTGTCTTGCTGCATGACCCACCTTCTCTTGAGATTCAGTTCATGGACAGATGTCCTGACATTTTCCTTTAGAATTCGCTGGTATAATTCAGAATTTATTGTTCCATCAATGATGGCAAGCCACCCTGACCCAGATGCAGTAAAACAGGCCCAAACCATGATACTACCACCACCATGTTTCACAGATGGGATAAGGTTCTTATGCTGGAATGCAGTGTTTTCCTTTCTCCAAACATAACGCTTCTCATTGAAACCAAAATGTTCTATTTTGGTCTCATCCGTCCACAAAACTTTTTTCCAATAGCCTTCTGGCTTGTCCACGTGATCTTTAGCAAACTGCAGATGAGCAGCAATGTCCTTTTTGGAAAGCAGTGTTTTTTTCCTTGCAACCTTGCCATGCACACCATTGTTGTTCAGTGTTCTCCTGATGGTGGACTCATGAACATTAACATTAGCCAATGTCAGAGAGGTCTTCAATTGCTTAGAAGTTACCCTGGGGTCCTTTGTGACCTCGCCGACTATTACACACCTTGCTCTTGGAGTGATCTTTGTTGGTCGACCACTCCTGGGGAGGGTAATAATGGTCTTGAATTTCCTCCATTTGTACACAATCTGTCTGACTGTGGATTGGTGGAGTCCAAACTCTTTAGAGATGGTTTTGTAACCTTTTCCAGCCTGATGAGCATCAATAACGCTTTTTCTGAGGTCCTCAGAAATCTCCTTTGTTCGTGCCATGATACACTTCCACAAACGTGTTGTGAAGATCAGACTTTGATAGATCCCTGTTCTTTAAATAAAACAGGGTGCCCACTCACACCTGATTGTCATCCCATTGATTGAAAACATCTGACTCTAATTTCACCTTCAAATTAACTGCTAATCCTAGAGGTTCACATACTTTTGCCACTCATAGATATGTAATTTTGGATCGTTTTCCTCAATAAATAAATGACCAAGTATAATATTTTTGTCTCATTTGTTTAACTGGCTTCTCTTTATCTACTTTTAGAACTTGTGTGAAAATCTGATGATGTTTTCGGTCATATTTATGCAGAAATATAGAACATTCTAAAGGGTTCACAAACTTTCAAGCACCACTGTATATCCAGCCAAGTTTTAGATTATTAAAGTGCCATTCCACCATTGGATGTATTCTTTGGCATAAAATACAATATATTTTATGACAACATGACTAGACAGAGAAATCTTTTAGCTTCAAAATGATATATCAAACATAATTTTTTGACAACGACAAGTATATTAATTTTGCGACCAAAGTCACCTACCCTTTTAATTTCCGCGCGTGATGTCATCAGCAGGTTCCCCTTCTTGTGTACCACGTGTCGGTCTATTTTTAGACCAGGAAACCCCCAAAGTGAGAGAGTCATTTCTCCTCGTATATGGGGGCCAAAAAAATTGCGAAAAATTTTGAGTTAATCTTTCAGTTAGCTAGATTTATTGGTATTAGCTAGATTTATTGGTATTATTTTTATCGCGTTCTATCCGCCATTGCTGATAATATGTGCCACGTCACACGTCACATGGTACACAAGAAGGGGAACCTGCCGATGACATCACGCGCGGAAATTAAAAGGGTAGGTGACTTTGGTCGCAAAATTAATATACTTGTCGTTGTCAAAAAATTATGTTTGATATATCATTTTGAAGCTAAAAGATTTCTCTGTCTAGTGATACCATTTATATATGTTGTCAAAATATATTGTATTTTATGCCAAAGAATACATCCAATGGTGGAATGGCACTTTAATGTACCTATGTACACAAGTCTGAGCCGTGCCTTTGTTACATTTGCATGCTGATTTTGAAGTTTGAAATAAATTATTTTTTAACAATATAAAAAAATTACTATTATTATTATTAATAAAGCATGATTATTGATTTACTTGTTTAATGACAACTTCCATCGTTATTTTAACAGTTTAAAATAAATCGATTGTTTCATTAAAAATAGTTGAAATCAACATCTTTCTTTCTTTCTTTCTTTCTTTCTTTCTTTCTTTCTTGATGTGTTTGGTTGCTTATATATGAAATATTTTGAGGCTTTTTTTTTTTAAAGTGACCTTAATTCACTGCTGCTTGTGTGTTTCATTATTTATTTATTTTTGAGTGTGTTTACCTTTTCTAAAATGACATATGTAGAAATAAACATATTTGTAACAACAACAAGAACACTAATAATAATAATAATAATAATAATAATAATAATAATAATAATAATAATAATAATAATAATATAAACAACAAATAAATAACGTTTTTAAATGTGTTGTTTGTTTGTCTGGATATTTATTTTTTGTTTGGTTGTTTGTTTAATATTTTCAAGCTTATTTACTTTCTTAAAAAAGAGACCCGCACTTTATCTTTCATCCTTCCTTTTTTATCCTTTTTTTAAATAACAGTTTTCGGTGTTTGTAAGAGAAACTTGCGCAATTTTCATTCTGGTTTGCGTCGCTCATTGAGTTGATGCTTTTTTTTTTTTAAGTGAAGTTTAAGATGAAAAGCAGAGCTATTTTTAAGCTTATTTGCTTCTAAAGAATTGACTGAAAATTCATAATTTGATCATTCTTTTTTTCAAACGGATAAAAATAAATATTTTTTACGTAAATAAATAAATTTGTTTTGTGAAATTTTTTTAAAGCTTTTTTTCAAAAATTTACTTTCTCAAATCGTCCATCTTTCAACATTTCTTTCTTTCTTTCTGAAAGAAATGCTGTCGAACAAAAATGGATTCAAAAACAATACAATTAAATGTTTCTAGATTGAAAGAAACACTATGAACAGCAGTAAACACGAATAAATGAAACAAAGTCAGTATTTGGTGTGAGATGACCCTTTGCTTTAGAAAAAAAAAGAGTAGTCTGAGGTCCAGTGAGTGCAGTTGTATGCGGAAATGAGCTGTAGGTTTTACTGAGCGTCTTCCAGAACCAGCCACAGTTCTTCTGGACACTTTGACTGTCACACTCGCTTCTTCATTTTGCGCCAAAACCCAGCAGCCTTTATTATGTTTTTAATCTGAAAAGTGTCTCTTACATCCAGTAACATTCTGTTTTCTTTTCTGATATGCAAATACAGGTAGTCGTCGACTTACGACTGCGTTTGGTTACGACTGACCGGTCGTAAACCGATCTGGTCGTAAGTCGGCCTATGTTAAATGAACGTAAGTATATTGTGATGTGTAATGATATTATAATCATCTTAAAGTCTTATTTTATCCACATTTTCTTATTTCATTACCTTGGCTCATTATTTGGTTTAAGTCAAACACTGCATACTACACTGCGTACAGTACAATTCGTTTAATATGTGCAAAACAAAAAAATACGAAATACAGGTGTGAAAAATAGAAAACATTTTAGTTTGAAGCATACCAAAATACAAATGTAAAACATAGCAAAATACAAAACTTAGTGACCGCTGGCATCACTGATGCTTGGCTGTGGGTCATCTACGTCATCATCAGCTGTTGCAGCGCTCAGGCTGGCGGGAGCATTCGCTCGTTTCATAAACCAGGAGCTGGGGCGGAAACTGTATGACGGAGAGCACGAGGGAGCGCAAGAGAGACTGCGCATGTGCCTGGAGCTGGGGTGGAAACTGTTGTACGCGGCGAGAGGCGCTGCTGGGAGCTGGGGCGGAAACTGTCGTATGCTCAGCTAGCTCAGCTGGGAAACATTTGCCAGTCATAACCAGACGGTCGTAAAGTTGATTGGTCGTAAGTCGCATAGGTTGTAAGTCGACGACTACCTGTATATAATGTTCAGTGTTTATTGTGAGTATTATTGCTAATAATGCTTCAGTAACAAGTAAATTCGAGCGGCATGTGGAGCTCTGGATGAAAGTGGAGTCTCTGTGATGAGGCCCTTGTGAGAAAAGCAGCTTGTTCACATCAGCACAGCTCACGGAGAGCTCCGTCCACGGGCAGACCCTCAGGGTGGAGTGGAGACGTGCAGGGGTTACAGCAACGCTGCAAAAATAATAATAAGAATATATATATATATATATACAACCCCGATTCCAAAAAAGTTGGGACAAAGTACAAATTGTAAATAAAAACGGAATGCAATGATGTGGAAGTTTCAAAATTCCATATTTTATTCAGAATAGAACATAGATGACATATCAAATGTTTAAACTGAGAAAATGTATCATTTAAAGAGAAAAATTAGGTGATTTTAAATTTCATGACAACAACACATCTCAAAAAAGTTGGGACAAGGCCATGTTTACCACTGTGAGACATCCCCTTTTCTCTTTACAACAGTCTGTAAACGTCTGGGGACTGAGGAGACAAGTTGCTCAAGTTTAGGGATAGGAATGTTAACCCATTCTTGTCTAATGTAGGATTCTAGTTGCTCAACTGTCTTAGGTCTTTTTTGTCGTATCGTCCATTTTATGATGCGCCAAATGTTTTCTATGGGTGAAAGATCTGGACTGCAGGCTGGCCAGTTCAGTACCCGGACCCTTCTTCTACGCAGCCATGATGCTGTAATTGATGCAGTATGTGGTTTGGCATTGTCATGTTGGAAAATGCAAGGTCTTCCCTGAAAGAGACGTCGTCTGGATGGGAGCATATGTTGCTCTAGAACCTGGATATACCTTTCAGCATTGATGGTGTCTTTCCAGATGTGTAAGCTGCCCATGCCACACGCACTAATGCAACCCCATACCATCAGAGATGCAGGCTTCTGAACTGAGTGCTGATAACAACTCGGGTCGTCCTTCTCCTCTTTAATCCGAATGACGCGGCGTCCCTGATTTCCATAAAGAACTTCAAATTTTGATTTGTCTGACCACAGAACAGTTTTCCACTTTGCCACAGTCCATTTTAAATGAGCCTTGGCCCAGAGAAGACGTCTGCGCTTCTGGATCATGTTTAGATACGGCTTCTTCTTTGAACTATAGAGTTTTAGCTGGCAACGGCGGATGGCACGGTGAATTGTGTTCACAGATAATGTTCTCTGGAAATATTCCTGAGCCCATTTTGTGATTTCCAATACAGAAGCATGCCTGTATGTGATGTAGTGCCGTCTAAGGGCCTGAAGATCACGGGCACCCAGTATGGTTTTCCGGCCTTGACCCTTACGCACAGAGATTCTTCCAGATTCTCTGAATCTTTTGATGATATTATGCACTGTAGATGATGATATGTTCAAACTCTTTCCAATTTTACACTGTTGAACTCCTTTCTGATATTGCTCCACTTGTCAGCGCAGAATTAGGAGGATTGGTGATCCTCTTCCCATCTTTACTTCTGAGAGCCGCTGCCACTCCAAGATGCTCTTTTTATACCCAGTCATGTTAATGACCTATTGCCAATTGACCTAATGAGTTGCAATTTGGTCCTCCAGCTGTTCCTTTTTTGTACCTTTAACTTTTCCAGCCTCTTATTGCCCCTGTCCCAACTTTTTTGAGATGTGTTGCTGTCATGAAATTTCAAATGAGCCAATATTTGGCATGAAATTTCAAAATGTCTCACTTTCGATATTTGATATGTTGTCTATGTTCTATTGTGAATACAATATCAGTTTTTGAGATTTGTAAATGATTGCATTCTGTTTTTATTTACAATTTGTACTTTGTCCCAACTTTTTTGGAATCGGGGTTGTGTGCATATATATATATATTTTTTTTAAAGCATGAAGGGGTTGAAAGAGGATGTGGGTGAGGGGGGTCATGGGGAGTTGTCAGTTTAACACGACATCTCAGGTACTGATAAAAACATATAAACAGCTTGAAAAAAAACAGCTTGATTTTTGCACATGGCGCACATTGATGTATTTATGAGATCCACGTTATTTTGTACACTACCGTTCAAAAGTTTGGGGTCACTTTGAAATGTCCTTATTTTTGAAAGAAAAGCACTGTTCTTTTCAATGAAGATCACTTTAAACTAATCAGAAATCCACTCTATACATTGCTAATGTGGTAAATGACTATTCTAGCTGCAAATGTGTGGTTTTTGGTGCAATATCTCCATAGGTGTATAGAGGCCCATTTCCAGCAACTCTCACTCCAGTGTTCTAATGGTACAATGTGTTTGCTCATTGCCTCAGAAGGCTAATGGATGATTAGAAAACCCTTGTACAATCATGTTAGCACAGCTGAAAACAGTTGAGCTCTTTAGAGAAGCTATAAAACTGACCTTCCTTTGAGCAGATTGAGTTTCTGGAGCATCACATTTGTGGGGTCGATTAAATGCTCAAAATGGCCAGAAAAATGTCTCGACTATATTTTCTATTCATTTTACAACTTATGGTGGTAAATAAAAGTGTGACTTTTCATGGAAAACACAAAATTGTCTGGGTGACCCCAAACTTTTGAACGGTAGTGTATGAAACTGAAATTGTTTAATACACAGTGGTTGTGTTCATATCTTATAAGCTTTCGTTACTTTATTACTGTCAGTGTTTTTGCAGAATCCTGAGATGAATATTTGTGGAAAGAAAGTTTAATTTAATCTAGAATTATGATATTCGTTCATATTTTTCTTCCTGTTGAAGTTAAATTGATCAGATCGCTTTAATTTTTCACCTAAATCATCTTCTTCATTTGGCATATCACGGAAGTTTCTAGAGGAGAGTTATTGTAGCGGTTTCCCGTCGCCTTCTACTGGATTATTATAGAGGTTTTCTCCTCTCAACCGTTCACACATGGACAATTTAGAGTAGCCAGTTCAACTTAACGGCATGTTTTTGGACTGTGGGAGGAAACTGGAGAACCCAGAGGAAACCCACATAGACAACATGCAAACTCCACACAGAAAGGCCCCCGTCGGCCCTGAGGTTCAAACCCAGAACCTTCTTGCTGTGAGGCGACAGTGATAACCACTACACCACCATTCTACCATTCACTTAAAGGTAGACCAACTTTCAGATTTTTCAAGTGTAGGTCATAAAAAAATTTTCCCCGACACACAATTATTTTTCTTTAGTGGACTGAAAGCTACTGAATTCGAATCACAGATTTCCAATTTTATTAATTTTTTTAAAAAAGAGAACAATTAATGAATTTAGGGCCATGTGGCCCTAAATTCTCCGTTATTTTTTCCTGCTTCATCATGACGCAATACAAGACAGTGTTGTAGTCGAGTCACTAAACCTCAAGTCTGAGTCCAGTCTCGAGTCCCCAGTGTTCAAGTCCAAGTCATTAAAAAAAATTTTGAGTTGAGTCCACTATTGTGGACTCCAGAAGGTCAACCTTTCAGTCAGTCAAAATAGCATATTCAACTTATAGGAAGTGCCATATGGGCTTTCATTTGACACCATGATCTTTGACCTTGAGTGACCTTGAAAGATCAAACTGAAGGTCATGGGTTTTCAAAGGGCTATAACTTTAAAATGGTTCACGATATTATGTGCAATAATATAGGCCCTAAACTATTTTTATGCATACTTATATCACGGGCGATTGCTCTAAGACAACGAGGGAGGCTCAGCCTCCTCTAAAAATGACGAACATCGTGTAGGATGAATTGCGCTAGGCTTATGTTATAGCCAACCTTATAACATTGCTATTTCAGATCCAGAATCATAGAAATATATGTGCTCAACCCAACTACAGTGCGAAATCATTCCGTTATAACTTTCCCCAGTTCGCCTAATGTGTGCGTGAGTTTTTCCCCCTCGTGACAGCGCGATGCAGCCCAGCCTCAGTGCACTTCAATGGCATTTGGGAGCTATGCACTTTTCAATATCAAAATGCAAGACGATTATTGGACAAATACTGCGAAAACGCCCGCCCACGGAGTCCCAGCCTCACAGTGGGAGGGACATGGCAGTTTCCGCGAGGAGACTGGTGATTGGTGAAAGCGGCCGGATATTTTCTTTGATTGACAGCTCGTTTCAACTATAGACAGGCAGCGGTGAATTTCAGTTCAGTCCCATGCGGATTCGCAAGAGCTGTGGTGTATTGTAAGAGATCAGCTTACATTTCGGTTTCATTCATTACATACGGTTTCTACCAGCTTTTTGTTTGTATATATTTTCATTGTAAATAAAGTGTAAACATAGTGTTGTCAAGTTTGCTCTCTGGCCCTTTTCCACTACCCTTTTTCAGCTCGCTTCAGCTCACTTCAGCCCGACATGGCTTGCGTTTCGACTACCAAAAACCAGCACGACTCAGCTCGCTTCAGCCCTGCTTAGCCCCTAAAACTCGCACGGTTTTGGAGTGGGGCTGAAGCGAGCCAAACCGTGCTGAGTGAGGCTGGGGGCGTGAGCAGACACTCCCCTGTGCACTGATTGGTGAGGAGGAGTGTCCTCACATGCCCACACACGCCCCGCGAGCACGCTGGGATCTGTAAACACCGCAAACCCGGAAGAAGGAGAATTACGAATTACGAGAATTTCTGAAGCCTTATGCGCCTCGCCTCATCTATACGCTCTTGCCAGTATCTGTCTGCGTTGTCGGTGACTACAAGCCACAGCACCAAGACCAGCAACACTAACGACTCCATGTCCTCCATGTTTATTGTTTACTATCCGGGTCGTGAGACTACCGCTTAAAAGCTCACTGATGTCACTGTTTGCGCTGCTTAACGACATCACGTTACGTCCACCCACTTTCGCTAACTCCACCCAATGTGTCCACCCACTTCCAGCCAGCACAGTTCAGCGCGGTTGTAGTCGAAATGCAACTCCAACAGCCCCGCTCAGCTTGACTCAGCACAGCACGGCTCAGCCCAACTCAGCCGCGTTTGTAGTGGAAAAGCGGCATTAGTTCCAGAAATTTCGTTTATTTGAGTGACTGAACTTGAACTTGAGGGGGCTAGTCAGCTAGCAAGAAAGCTGCGCATGGATGCCAAGCATTGCTGATTTAATTTTGGCGAAGCCATTTGCCAGTCTTCCTTTCGAGGAAAAAATTAAAATTAAAGAGCAATGTAGACCAACGCCTCAAAGTGACTTGGTGAAAAAGGTAGGGAATAATACTCGTTCCTTTCAGCTCTCCTGGTACGAGAAAGTGAATTGGCTAACAGCAAGTGACCCACATCAACAACAGTAAATAGGCTACTTTAGTAATATGTCATGGATGGACCAAAAATATAGAATCTATTTAAAATGTTTATGCTGAGTATATTATATTGGAATATATATTTTTCTGGATATGAATTAAACACAGCTACAATTTGGAAAACATTTTTAAACAAAAACACAGCCGAGAACATTTCACACTATAGATCTGGATTAAAAGTGAAGGGTTATCAAAATTGTCAATAAAACATTTTTCAGTCAAAATAAGTAAAATATAGGGAAAGTGTCATTGAATGAAATGTGTGGCACCCAGCTCTATGTTTGGCTCCCCAAGGTCAGTGCTTGTGCCTATTCCAGAACACTCTGCTGTTACTGCTGAGGTTCCTGACAAAGAGCTGCTTTCAATAATGATCAATTTTTAAACAACATGCCACAATTTTAAAATGTAAAATATTTAAATATACACCCCCCCCCAACACCACCATCATGTATATTGGACAGTAGGCTAATGGGCCAAAAGAACCTGTTATTTCACAGTTTGTGACGCTGCCAACAATCAGCCAGATCAGAGGCAAGAGTATGGGCAAAATTGATGTGTTTTTTCTTTTTTCTTTTAAAATCTGGGAATATCGTAACCGACCAGCCTCCCCTGTTTGAAAGACTACCAGCCGCCACTGACTTATATATATATTATTTATGTATATATATGTGTATATATATACAGAATCTACCTGTAATGTGCAATTTTTCCGAGCCTCTCAATAAGGCAATTTTTCTATACTTTTTCACGGTAGATAATGCAAATAGCCCTCTGTATTTAATCCTTCGTTTGGCTAATTTTTATTTCAGTTTTATTTGTTATCTGTTTGACATTTTCTTGCTACTGTAACGTGAATTTCCCCGATGTGGGATCAATAAAGTGAATCTAATCTAATCTAATCTAATCTAATCTAATCTAATCTAATCTAATCTAATCTAATCTAATCTAATGATAGACAGATGTTTATCATTACCAACATACAAGAACTTCCATATGGGCTTTCATTTGACACCATGATCTTTGACCTTGAGTGAACTTGAAAGGTCAAGCTCAAGGTCACGGATTTTCACAGGGCTGTAACTTGAAAATGGTTCATGATAGCCAGATGTTTACCATTTATCAACATATAAGAAGTCCCATACGGGCTTTCAGTGGCTGCCATGACCTTTGACCTTGAATGACTTTGAAATGTCAAACTCAAGGTCATAGATTTTCATAGGACTATAACCTGACAGCTGATGATTGAGAAATATTACCATTATCAACATATAGGTATAAAATAAGTGCTGCCGGGCGAGGTTTGTTTTGCCTGGCAAGACTTTTTTTTTTTTTTGGTTGTATTCTTCTGTCAGTAAATTCTTCCATGCACTTAAACTTGCGACCAGTAAGTTTAAAATGTTAAAAAGAAACGCAAGCATGCGTACACACACACACACACACACACACACACACACACACACACACACACACACACACAGGCGTTAACAGTGATACAGCAAATAGACTTTAATTAACACCACTTCCTTTCCGTGAGAAACGAGCAGGGGTTAAACATGTGCCTGGTGTTTCATACAGTGCTAATTAATGGTGCACTTAAACACGTTACTTCAAGTGTTATACTGGTTTAATAGCAGTGTGACAATGATCCATTGTGAAAGTACAGTGTGTAATGGAGAGCGAACATGAAAAGATTCTTCCAGAAGATTCTTTCCCCTCAGTTGCTGTTTGGATGATGGCGGCTGTGTCAGACGTCTCTCCGATAATCTCCCGTACATCGTTTTCATCCTTATTAAACCCTTCATTGAGTCCTTGTGCCATGTGGATGGAGGCGGGGTCAGCGTAGAGATGGTCAAGTCAGAAGAACTTTGTGAGAAGCCCAACCTAACGTGCTCTTGTCGCTGATTCACCTTAAAGTGCATATCACGGGTAAATTCAGGAGCAAGATCAATGTAATTCTCCTATTTTATATTAAACTTTGGTCAAATATCTGTCACATTTTGCATTTTGTGCAATTTTTTTACCTTGCGCAATACCAGAAAAATTCAGTTGAAATCGAGCCATTTGAGTTTAATTGGTCCGCCTCTGAAAAAACTTGGCATTTGGATTTCCTGGTAAACATTGATTTTCGTGACGTCGCGTGCGGGACGCCTCCTTCTGAATCCTATGTCATCGCTGGTTTGTTTATGAGAAAACGACCTGGTGGTTTTCTGCAAATTTCTTCAACGTTATCGCGTAATTATTAAAATGGTTAACAGATGTATCGTAGGAGGGTGTAGCAACACCAATCTTGATGGGATTAGTACTCATTGTTTCCCAAAAGACCGGACAATGAGAGAGAAATGGGAGCGCTTGGTCTACACAGGCTGTGCACTGAAACTGTGCAAAGCTCACGCAGCCTCCTGGCGACGTCACGAATCTGGCTCCAGACTCCCTTGGGATTTTTCCAGACGCATTTTGTTATTTTATTTTTTTCTGCTGTAGACAGATAGCCTTGTGCAAAATTACCCTTCTGGATGAGTGTGTAAAGGGACATACTTTCATATAAAAAAACACAAAACTGGTCCAGAATATGCACTTTAAGGTTTAATATAGTGTGATGCGGCGCCACAATGGTGTAGTGGTTAGCACTGTCGCCTCACAGCAAGAAGGTCCTGGGTTCGAGCCCCGTGGCCGGCGAGGGCCTTTCTGTGCGGAGTTTGCATGTTCTCCCCGTGTCTGCGTGGGTTTCCTCCGGGTGCTCCGGTTTCCCCCACAGTCCAAAGACATGCAGGTTAGGTTAACTGGTGACTCTAAATTGACCGTAGGTGTGAATGTGAGTGTGAATGGTTGTGTGTCTATGTGTCAGCCCTGTGATGACCTGGCGACTTGTCCAGGGTGTACCCTGCCTTTCGCCCGTAGTCAGCTGGGATAGGCTCCAGCTCGCCTGCGACCCTGTAGAACAGGATAAAGCGGCTACAGATAATGAGATGAGATGCTTTTCTGCTCAGCACGGTTGCAACGAATGATTATTTGATACGCTTTTGAATGAAATACTGAATGTTTTTTTGTTTGTTTTTTGCACCACTCTGGGTAAACTCTAGAGACTCCTGATTGTTTCTTTTTCTGACTTTTTTTTTTTTTTACTACTGGGCCCCACAGACTACACGGTGTTTTTAAATGATCTACAATGATACTTAAAAGTTTCTAGCTCGAGACACTAATGAGCAGAAGTTCTTCATAATTACCACAAACTTCTTGAGCTTCAATTTCAGCAGGAAGGAAATGAAACGTGAGATTTTTCTATTTACGCCTTTGATCTTAAATTCCATTTGAATTTTCCGGTTCCACCTAAAGCTTATTTATTTATCAGCACATCATTAAAACGTGTTTTCTGCCTCACTGTGCTTTCTGATGAGATACGGGATTAAACCATTAGCCGTGACAAATCAGATTCTTCTCCTTTTTTCTTTGACGGTTTGCTGTAATGAGGACTTATAAGAAGGACAATATGTGATATGTGATATGTGATAGATTACTACAAAGTGTCGTGCGATATTTTATTCTGCATCTTAGGCACAAAGGCAAAACCATGCAGTTTAGTTGTAAACCTATAAAAGAGCCGTGGTGCCGAAGGTCCTCAGTTCACAGAGGCAGGAAAATGAGCTTCTCCCAAGTCACATGACCTCTTTCACAAAACTCCTGTCAAGGGCTGAATATTCTTCAGAGGAGAGGGAGGGAGGGACAGAGAGGTGAAAAGAGAAGAGAGGAGGAGAGGAGCATTCCCCATCCTGATCCCATCCCTGCTGTCAAGACAGCTGACATGAGAGACTCAGGGACCAAAGGCTTCGCAGCTCTGGACACTGACCTACTTCTCTCTCCAATTCCCAATTTCCAAAAGGAGCTCGGCTCACCAGACGACATCCGGCTTCACCGCCGTTCACTCTCCATCCTACACACACACACACACACACACACACACGCCTCAGTCAATGTTGTTTGAAGTTCTTGACATCTGGAGTCTTTATCGCATCCACAACAGATTGTTAGTGGCAGTTGTTCACATAAAAACTGTTTATGAGACTGTTTTAGGCAATTCTTTACAGGAACACTCGATCCTCCATTAACAAGATGCAAATGGGAAAAAAAAACGCTGAGTGAAATACAACAGTTTTGTTTTCTTGAGATTTTATGCTTGATTTATGCTTATTTTCTTCATTATTTATATTTTTAATGATGCGGTTTTATTTTGAATTAAAAAAAACATTTATCTTTTTCAGTTAATTTTTGTTTGCTTTACTAATACTGCATAAATATTTATAATTTTTTACAAATTTCTGTAAACAATTATACTGAGCCTGTTTTTTTTTATTAATTTTCCTACATATTTTTCTTTTAATTTGTATTTTTAATTACATATTTTATTTTGTATTTAAAAAAACATTTATCTTTTTCAGGTAATTTTTGTTTGTATTACTAATATGGCATAAATATTTATTAATGTTATTTTTTTTATTTCTTTGAAGAATTATACTGAGCCTGTTTTTTATTTAATTTTCTGATATATTTTTCTTTTAATTTATATTTTTAATCACACATTTTTTGTATTTTTAAATAGATGCATTTCAGGTTTTTTTTTTTGCATTACTAATACTGCATAAATATTTATTAATATTTTATTTTTATTTTCTTTAAAGAACTGTACCGAGCCTGTTTTTTAAATTTATTTTCCTAAATATTTTTTCTTTTAATTTATATTTTAATTACATGTTATTTTATTTTGTTTTTTTAAATGCATTCTTTTTTCAGTTAATTTCTATTTGCCTTATTAATACTGCATAAATGTTCATGAATATATGATTTTCATTTTCTTTAAAAAATTATACTAAGCCTTTTTAAAATTAATTTTCCTATGTATTTTTTCTTTTAATTTATAATTTTAATTATACACTTTATTTTGATTTTTTTTTAAATAAATGAATTTTATCTCAGTTAATTTTTATTTGTATTACTAATACTGCATCAATATTTATTAATACTTAATTTTTTACTCCTTTAAAAATTATACTGAGCCTGTTTTTTAATTAATTTTCCTATATATTTTTTCTTTTAATCTGTATTTTTAATTACACATTATTGTATTTTTATATATTATTTTTATTTCAGCTAATTATAATTAATTATTAATATTATATATTATCAATATTAATCTTTTTTTTCTTTAAATAATTATATTGGCCCTGTTTTTTTTATTCATTTTCATGTTTTTATTTAAATAAATGCATATTATGTATATTTATTTTAAATCAAAGTTATGTGTTAATATAAAGCACACTCCACCTTTTTTTCTTGATTTCTCTTTCTAGATTTTCCACCAGGCTGTCATATTTCAAAAACAGCGGAGCGCGCGTTTCATTTCATCTGATTGTTGTAAGTCCATTCTGTGCCAGCTAAGTGTGATCTATGCAGCAGAGATTGCAGGAAGTAAAAGCAGAAAAGTGCTGACGGAAATCTGCAGTGACCCTTGATTTCATTACGCTAATGAAATGACATTAGGCTGCACTTAGCCTGGATTACAGGCGTCTCCAGGACTGTAGTCATGTCTGGAAGTGATTCATGTGCACTGTTGAACCCAGAGATCAAACTGGTGGCACCTCAACACACACTGGACGTGTAAAGGTTTGCCTGAAGTCATTCTCTGCCTTCCTTCTCCATTTATTCATTTTCAGCACTCAGAGGTGGCATGCTGATTCGACATTTAGCGTGCTGAATTACAATTTGGCTTTTAGACATACGCATATTTGCCATCGTACAAGAAGAAAAATCAATGGCACAACAGTGGATAGAGGTGGACCAGGGTTTGGACCTGAGTCTCTGAAATCATCCAGTGAAACTGGTTTCTGCCTACCTGGAGATTTCTCATCAACAGTCCATGGACTCAAAAAAACCCCAGTGGTGCTTTATTTTCTGATGTTTACCACTCACTGCCCTCCACCGTTCTCCATCTTGTGTGGGCTCCATCATCTGGTAAAGGGTCATGTCTGTCCATTCTGTGATGTCCTCAATCCATGCCCATCTAGGCCGCCCCTTTCTGTTGCTTCCATCAACCATACCAAGCAGAATCATCTTCAACAACCGGTTGTCCTTCATTCTACACACGTGGTCAAACAGCTGAACTTTCCTCCTCCTGATGGTCATCACATCATCATCATCATCATCTTCTTCTTCCACTTGCACACACTGCCTGATCTCTTCATTCGTCACGTAATGGAACCATTTCACATCAAGTAACCTTCTATAACACTTCGTCTTGAATGCTTTCAGTCTTCGCTCATCATCTTTCTTCAACATCCAAGTTTCGCCGTACAGCAAAACACTGAAAACCCAAACACATAGCAGTTTTGTCCAGAGACTCAATCCACCAACATTCCAGCCAACACATCATATGCCTTCCCACTCCTCCGGTGAATTTCCTTGCTGCAGTGACTGTCCCATGTGATTTGGCCACCAAGATACTCAAACTCGTTTACATTTTCTTGGTGTACACCATTCACAAGTCCAATGTCCTGCTGCCCCATCACCAGCGTTTTTGTCTTCTTTAAGTTGACCTCGAGTGTTGCTTTCTACTTCTGTCAAATATCAATAGGTTATATTTTTGTTACTGTGCTCTACACGTGAGGAAAATAATCAAAAGAAATTTAAACTGTGAGAAAGTTTCCACACTTGTGAGATCCTACACCAGTGTCTTTGCTCGTGATTGACTGGCTCCAACTTTGGCTCCATCCCCGCACCCTGAGCAACAATATATACCTGGTTTGATCTATTTGATTATAACTTTGCTGAATATAATAAGGATGAGACCTAAAGGAATATTTGACATAAAAATAGCCCATTTACTACAATCTGTACTTCCTTACTTGTAAACAACAGCTGAGGAATCTTACTTAGGATGCTTTCATAGCTATCAGTCCATTTGCCAAGTCCAAATAAATGAACCAAAAACAAACAAGAACAAATGTTGACTGAAGACCATGTTGACCAAAGTCATATAAGGTCAAAGACCATGGTGCCAAATGAAAGCCCATATGGCACTTCCTATAAGTTGATAATGGTAAATATCTGTCTACCATCAACCGTTTTCAAGTTACAGCCCTCTGAAAATCTGTGACCTTGAGTTTGACCTTTCAAGGTCACTCAAAGTCAAAGATCATGGTGCCAAATGAAAAGCCATAGTAAATATGTGTCTATCGGCAACCGTTTTTTGAATTATAATGGAAAATATTATTTTGACCGAAAGGGTGACCTTTCCCGTGACCTTGACCTTCACCTTGACCCGATTACGCCCAAAATTTAATCAGGTAATCTACGGACCATTGCCTATCTGCCCTGAAAATTTGAAGTCAATTGGTGCAACCATCTAGACGCTAGATTGTTAACAGATAGACACACAAACAAACAAAACAAGTGTTGCCAGGCAAACCAAACCTCACCCGGCAGTCTGGCCTCAGTTTGACATTTCGAGGTCACTCAAGGTCAACATTCATGGTGGTAAATAAAAGCCCATATGGGACTATCTATATGTTGATAATGGTAATATTTCTCAATCAATCCTCAGCCATCAGGTTATAGTCCTATGAAAATCCATGACCTTGAGTTTGACATTTCAAATGTCATTCAAGGTCAAAGGTCATGGTGGTGACTGAAAGACCATATGGGACTTCTTATATGTTGATAAGAGTAAACATCTGTCTATCATTAACCATTTTAAAGTTATGATCCTCTGAAAACCTGTGACCTTGAGTTTGACCTTTCAAGGCCACTCATGATCAAAGGTCTTGGTGCCAAATGAGAGCCCATATATGACTTTCTATATGTCAATAATATTGTCTGTCTATCTTGAGCCATTTCACAGTTATAAGCCTCTGAATACCCGTGACCTTGACTCCTGACATTTGACCCCCAACTGCTAAGAAAACTATGAGAGATATCCCATCATGTAGCATATCAATGGAAGCAGAATTGAAATATGAACATTTTGGATTTGGTTTGAAGTAAATATGATGACTACGAAGGAAAATATCACGAAGAAAAAATGATTTTGACCTTTTTGGTGACCTTGACCAGATGACCCTGAAAATGTTGGAGGTTCTAATTGAGACCAATGCCCATCTATCCTGAAAGTTTCATGAAGATTGGTCCAGCCGTTTTCCCGTAATGTTGCTAACAATAAAACAAAGAAGCAAAGAAACCACACCGAAAACAATACCTCACACCCTAATGGACTCCATCCCGGGCGAGGTAACAAACTGCAGTGATTGCAATACTTCGCCCAGCTTACTCCATCGCAGGTGAGGTAAAAATTTACCATTCACTGGTCAGAAGCATGGCAATAAATATGAACAAATTTTCACCAGGTGCTTACAGAAATCAAAAATAATGTGAAATTGCTGCATATCAATCAATCAGGAAATAAACAAACAATCAAAATAATTAAAAATTTTGTGCATCACATATAGCTTTATTTTCTCTTTTTGAGCACTTCTCAAATCTCAGCAACATTTCTCAAGTGGATATACCTGTTTGTTATAAAGTTTGTATACCCCTACTCTACTCATTCATACAGTGGTGCTTGAAAGTTTGTGAACCCTTTAGAATTTTCTATATTTCTGCATAAATATGACCTAAAACATCATCAGATTTTCACACAAGTCCTAAAAGTAGATAAAGAGAACCCAGTTAAACAAATGAGACAAAAATATTATACTTGGTCATTTATTTATTGAGGAAAATGATCCAATATTACATATCTGTGAGTGGCAAAAATATGTGAACCTCGAGGATTAGCAGTTAATTTGAAGGTGAAATAAGAGTCAGGTGTTTTCAATCAATGGGATGACAATCAGGTGTGAGTGGGCACCCTGTTTTATTTAAAGAACAGGGATCTATCAAAGTCTGATCTTCACAACACATGTTTGTGGAAGTGTATCATGGCACGAACAAAGGAGATTTCTGAGGACCTCAGAAAAAGCATTGTTGATGCTCATCAGGCTGGAAAAGGTTACAAAACCATCTCTAAAGAGTTTGGACTTCACCAATCCACAGTCAGACAGATTGTGTACAAATGGAGGAAATTCAAGACCATTGTTACCCTCCCCAGGAGTGGTCGACCAACAAAGATCACTCCAAGAGCAAGATGTGTAATAGTTGGTGAGGTCACAAAGGACCCCAGGGTAACTTCTAAGCAACTGAAGGCCTCTCTCACATTGGTTAATGATGGTTCATGAGTCCACCATCAGGAAAACACTGAACAACAATGGTGTGCATGGCAGGGTTGCAAGGAGAAAGCCACTTCTCTCCAAAAAGAACATTGCTGCTCTTCTGTAGTTTGCTAAAGATCATGTGGACAAGCCAGAAGGCTATTGGAAAAATGTTTTGTGGATGAATGAGACCAAAATAGAACTTTTTGGTTTGAATGAGAAGCGTTATGTTTGGAGAAAGGAAAACACTGCATTCCAGCATAAGAACTTTATCCCATCTGTGAAACATGGTGGTGGTAGTATCATGGTTTGGGCCTGTTTTGCTGCATCTGGGCCAGGACGGCTTGCCGTCATTGATGGAACAATGAATTCTGAATTATACCAGCGAATTCTAAAGGAAAATGTCAGGACATATGTCCATGAACTGAATCTCAAGACAAGGTGGGTCATGCAGCAAGACAATGACCCTAAGCATAAAAGTCATTCTACCAAAGAATGGTTAAAGAAGAATAAAGTTAATGTTTTGGAATGGCCAAGTCAAAGTCCTGACCTTAATCCAATGGAAATGTTGTGGAAGGACCTGAAGCGAGCAGTTCATGTGAGGAAACCCACCAACATCCCAGAGTTGAAGCTGTTCTGTACGGAGGAATGGGCTAAAATTCCTCCAAGCCGGTGTGCAGGACTGATCACTAGTTACCGCAAACGTTTAGTTGCAGTTATTGCTGCACAAGGGGGTCACAGCAGATACTGAAAGCAAAGGTTCACATACTTTTGCCACTCACAGATATATAATATTGGATCATTTTCCTCAATAAATAAATGACCAAGTATAATATTTTTGTCTCATTTGTTTAACTGGGTTCTCTTTATCTACTTTTAGGACTTATGTGAAAATCTGATGATGTTTTAGGTCATATTTATGCAGAAATATAGAAAATTCTAAAGGGTTCACAAACTTTCAAGCACCACTGTAGGTTTTTCTGTATTTTGTATTTTCTACATTGTAGAACAATACTGAAGACATCAAAAGTATAAAATAACATTTGGAACATATTTGGAATTATGTGTTAAACAAAGAAGTGTAAAAAAAACAAAATATGTTTCATATTTTAGATTTTTCAAAGTATCCAGCGTTTACCTTGATGACGCTTTGCACTCTATTGGCATTATCTTAACTTCATATGAAACATGAGGTAGTTGGACATAACAACACATTATACTCCTCTCCCCAACTCTCTCTCTCTTTCTCATGGACTCGTCCTCCGGCAGTAGTCAGGCAGTGTGCATTCATGTGTTTTGGACGAGTTTCTTTAGAGGGAGGGCTGAAGGGAAAGGCTGAGATTTTTTTCTTTTGGTTGGATACTTTCAAATCTAACTTACTCTTGCTGGTTCCTCCAACATTATCTACCCTAGCTACTATCTCACATTTGGGTGATTAGCTAGCTAGACTATCAGGTAAATACTGAAGGGTGTACGATAGCAGAATTCCAGTTCCTCTTGGTGCAGTAAGTCTATACACTGTTCCAAACTACTTTCTTCTTTCCTTACGTTTGGTTAATTTTCTCAATGTATGGATGTGGATGCTAGTCTTGTATAAAATCTTCATATTTTCGATGATTCAAAGTATCCAGCGTTTACCTTGATGACGCTTTGCACACTATTGGCATTATCTTAATCAACTTCATGAGGTCGTCACCTGGAACGCTTTTCAATTAACAGCTGTGCCTCATCAAAAGTTAATTAGTGGACGAGTTTCTTGCCTTCTGAATGCATTTGAGATCAAATAGTAAATAGTAAATAATAAAAATACCCTATAATAAATGGCCCCATTCAACGCCACAACTGTAGTAATCCATATTATGTCAAGAACTGCTCGATGAAGTAAAAAGAAACGACATCCATCATTACTTTAAGACACGAAGTTACTTTTAACTCATAAAAATAAAGAAAAAACATTGAATTCGAAGGTGTGTCCAAATTTTTGACTGTTACTGTATGTGGTGACTAAATATTAATAAACAGATGCTCATTGAAATGCTGGAACCCCTTTGAATCCAAGATCTTTGTCTTTTTTTTTTGGCTTATGTGGCAGTTCTAGTTTCTGGTCAAACGTGTTTATTCCTTGTACAGTGCTGAGCGTAAATGAGTGCACCCCCTTCGAAAAGTAACATTTTAAACAATATCTCAATGAACACAAACAATTTCCAAAATGTTGACAAGTTTAATATAACATCTGTTTAACTTCTAACGTGAAAGTAAGGTTAATAATATAAACTTAGATTACACATTTTTCAGTTTTACTCAAATTAGGGTGGTGCAAAAATGAATACACCCCACAACAAAAACTACTACATCTAGTACTTTGTATGGCCTCCATGATTTTTAATGACAGCACCGAGTCTTCTAGGCATGGAATGAACAAGTTGGCGACATTTTGCAACATCAATCTTTTTCCATTCTTCAACAACGACCTCTTTTAGTGACTGGATGCTGGATGGAGAGTGATGCTCAACTTGTCTCTTCAGAATTCCCCATAGGTGTTCGATTGGGTTCAGATCAGGAGACATACTTGGCCACTGAATCACTTTCACCCTGTTCTTCTTCAGAAATCCAACAGTGGCCTTAGATGTGTGTTTAGTCATGTTGGAAAAGTGCACGACGGCCAAGGGCGCGGAGTGATGGTAGCATCTTCTCTTTCAGTATAGAGCAATACATCTGTGAATTCATGATGCCATCAATGAAACGCAGCTCCCCGACACCAGCAGCACTCATGCAGCCCCACATAAGGACACTGGCACCACCATGTTTCACTGTAGGCACCATGCAGTTTTCTTTGTATTCCTCACCTTTGTGACGCCATACAGTTTTGAAGCCATCAGTTCCAAAAACATTTATCTTGGTCTCATCACTCCAGACTATAGAGTCCCAGTAGTCTTCATCTTTGTCAGCATGGGCCCTGGCAAACTCTAGGTGGGCTTTTTTGTGCCTGGGCTTTCAGAGAGGCTTCTTTTGTAGATGGCATCCATGCATGCCATTCCTCTGCAGCGTACGCCGTATTGTGTCACGGGAAATAGTCACCCCAGTTTGGCTTTCTACTTCTTTAGATAACTGCAGTGAACTTGCATGCCGATTTTCTTCAGCCCTTCTCATCAGAAGACGCTCCTGTCGAGGTGTTAACTTCCGTGGATGACCTGGACGTCTCTGTGAGATGGTTGCAGTTCCATCTTTCTTAAATTTTTGTACCACTTTTGCTACAGTATTCTGACTGATAAGTAAAGCTTTGCTGATCTTCTTGTAGCCTTCACCTTTGTGGTGTAAAGAAATGATTTTCTTTGGGGAATTCTGAAGAAACAAGTTGAGCATCACTCTCCATCCAGCATCCAGTCACTAAAAGAGGTCGTTGTTGAAGAATGGAAAAAGATTGATGTTGCAAAATGTCGCCAACTTGTTCATTCCATGCCTAGAAGACTTGGCGCTGTCATTAAAAATCATGGAGGCCATACAAAGTACTAGATGTAGTAGTTTTTGTTGTGGGGTGTACTCATTTTTGCACCACCCTAATTTGAGTAAAACTGAAAAAATGTGTAATCTAAGTTATATTATTAACCTTACTTTCACGTTATAAGTTAAACAGATGTTATATTAAACTTGTCAACATTTTGGAAATTGTTTGTGTTCATTGAGATATGGTTTAAAATGTTACTTTTCAAAGGGGGTGCACTCATTTATGCTCAGCACTGTAGATCCAATATAAATCTTGGACAAAACATCTCTCTTGATTGAAATAAGTGTAAGGCATTTCTACTGTACAGACTTCCTTGTACGTCCAGATGTCTCCACAAGCAGCAGCTATTGAACTTTATCAATCAGCGCTCTTGAGAAGCAGCTGTACCCATAAAACTGTACAAGCTTGTCAAGGTTTTTACCACAATAATTAAAGATTATGTTTCAGAAGATCTCTTCAAAAGTGAAATAAGCAAATGCATAACTTCACACACACCTCTGATGCTCCCACCTACTGCTCCAGTGCTCCTCGTCCTCTCCAAATCTCATCTCTAGTCAAATCCTCCAGAGGTCCATAATCCCTGTTTTAATTTCCCAAAGGAAATATGGAAGAAATACACACCAGCTATATCACAGAAATTAAAAGACAGAAAAAAGCAGAGGGAAAGAAACACTGGTGTGACATGGAGTGAAAGGCTACAGGAAGCACGAAGAAAAGGAGAAAGGCAAAGCATGAGGCTGTAGTGGTGAATATATCACACTGGCATGTTGAATAATTTGTATATCAGTATAGTTGCAGGTTGTATTTCTTTAGAGCTGTGTAACGTTGTACTTTATTTACACGCCAGTTTTACAGATTACATACTATGTTGCTGCATAGATACCAGTGGAAACCACACAAACTCTACTCTCCAACATTCTCTGATTCCAGAGTTTTTGCTCTGACATCTTGACCATCAGAGTAGCTTTGAAAGAACTAGAGCTTTGAGAGAACCAACTTGCATGGTTCAAACTGTGAGAAATCAACACTAATAACATGACTAAATGGTCGCATCACTCAGCGGTTCCATAGCAGCTGGTGCACTAAATCTGCTCAAAAACCTTCCACTAAAGGTGACATTTACTTTGAAGCCCTGGCAAGCAGGTGAGTGTCTTGTCTGCATCTTCAATGAAGGTTCAGGGGGAGTGCAACAGCCCTCTGCTCGAGGTCATTACAGAAAACAGTGGATGTTTGTATAGACTACACTGCCTTGCAAAAGTATCCAAACCCCTTGGTGTTTGTCCTGTTTTGTTGCATTACAAGCTGGAATTAAACGGATTTTTGGGGGGTGAGCACCATTTGATTTGATTTACTACTTTAAAGGTGTATATTGTTTTTTTTTTTTTTTATTGTGACACAAACAATAATTAAGATGAAAAAAAACCCAGAAATCTGGAGTGTGCATAGGTATTCACTCCCTTTTGTACGAAACCCGTAAATAAGAGCTGGTCCAACCAATTCACTTCATAAGTCACATAATTACGTAGCTGATTAAGATCCACATGTGTGCAATCAAAGTGTCATTTGATCTGTCACATGATGTCTGTATAAATCAACCTGTTCTGGAAGGACCCTGACTCTGCAACACTAAGCAAGCAACATGAGAACCAAGGAGCCTCCAAACAGGTCAGAGACAAAGATGTGGAGAAGTATAGATCAGGGTTGGGTTATAAAAAATATCCCAAACTTTGAATATCCCACAGAGCACCATTAAATCCATTATAGCAAAATGGAAAGAATATGGTGCCACTACAAACCTGACAAGAGAAGGTCGCCCACCAAAACTCGGGCAAGGAGACCGGGCAAGGAGGGCAAGGAGGGCATTAATCAGAGATGCAACAAAGGCACCAAAGATAACACCGAAGGAGCTGCAAAGATCCACAGTGGAGATGGGAGTATCTGTCCATAGGACCACTTTAAGCTGTACACTCCACAGAGCGGGGCTTTATGGAAGAGTGACCAGAAAAAAAAGCATTGCTGAAGAAAACACGTTTGGAGTTTGCCCAACAGCATGTGGCAGACTCCCCAAACACATGGAAGAAGATTCTCTGGTCAAATGAGACAAAAATTGAACTTTATGGCCATCATGGGAAATGCCGTGTGTGGCGCAAACCCAACACCCTAAAACCACCATCCCTACAATGAAGCATGGTGGTGGCAGCATCATGTTGTGGGGATGTTTTTCATCTGCAGGGACAGGAAAGCTGGTCAGGACTGAAGGAAAGATGGATGGCACCAAATGCTGGGCGATTCTGGAGGAAAACCTGTGTGAGTCGGCCAGAGGTTTGAGACTGGGATAAAGGTTCACGTTCCAGCAGGACAATGACCCTAAACATGCTGATAAAGTGATACTGGAGTGGTTTAAAGGGAAACATTTAAATATCTTGGAATGGCCTAGTCAAAGCCCAGACCTCAATCCAACTGAGAATCTGTGGCATAACTTGAAGATTGCTGTACACCAATGCAACCCATCTAACTTGAAGGAGTTGGAGCAGTTTTGCCTTGAGGAATGGGCAAAAACCCCAGTGGCTAGATGTGCTAAGCTAAGAGAAATACCCCAAGAGACTTGCAGCTGTAATTGTAGCAAAAGATGGCTCTACAAAATATTGACTTTGAGAGGAGTGAATACCTTTGCACACTCCAGATTTCTGTTTTTTCATCTTAATTATTGTTTTTTTTTATTGTGAAACAAACAATGTGCACCTTTAAGGTGGTAGGCATGATGTGTAAATCAAAATGGTGCTAACCCCCCAAAAATCAATTTTAATATGAGCTTATAATGCAACAAAACAGGACAAACACTGAGGGGGATGAATACTTTTGCAAGGCACTGTACTTTCAGAAACATTAGATGTTCAATGCAAGTGACCGTGTCTCCTTTTTTCTGTCCATTCAGTGGCCATCTTTCTAATGGCAACAGTATCTAGAGGACATGCTGATGCTCATCAATTCACCCAGATACTTGGAGACTTTGCTTGGCTTTTTTCACTACAGGAGCTAGACATGGCTGGACCACCATATTCTCATATGTCTTCCAGTCCATGAATCTCAGAGAAGCTTGTCACCATAAACACTGGGATTTCTAAGATGAGAAAGCTTGGCACAATCATTTGGTCAAATAGCCCTATATTACCTCTCCCTACCTCCCCACTCATTGATGTTATGCAAGACTTTTGCCCAAATCTGGGCAAAAAGCTTTTTTTCAAGGATGGACCTCATCCTTGGGTACCACTCTGAGAATGACCCTAAGATGAGACTCATCAACCCCCTGGCTTGTGAATTATATCTGCATTCTTTTTTTTTAAATACCATTTGGTCTTAAGTACATAAGAACCTGATCTTTATTTTTTTTAAATTCCTTGATTTTCTTCACTGTCAGAAATAGGGGTACAGTCAGAGTCCATTTCTGTTCCCCAAGGTGCAGTCTATGTCAACATACCCCCTTGGACCTTTTAGGGCCAAAAAGGTACATATATGTTCCCAATTAGTATATAAAGGGTACAAATAAGTACCTTAGAGGGTCCTGCCCCAGGGACAAGCCATTGTACCTCTAAAGGTACAAAGTCCCTCTCACACCAGAATCTGGTCTTCCCAAGCAGTCTCCTGTCCCGGTACTAACTAACTCTTTAAGGCATATGGGTGTGGCGCCAATCTCCATTTCGATAACCCTCGGCCTCTCGCCTGTACAGCAAGGGTTACAGTGGGGGGCTAGTCCTCTGGTAATCATGAGAGTTTGACTTCCCCACTCACATCTGTATTGCAGTGTGCCTTGCCAGACGGTAATAGGTCCTATTTTTATAAAGGTCTTTGGTATGACCCGACCACAAGTAGAACTCCCGATCTCCTGATCAAGAGGTGGGCACGCTAACCACGAGGCCAACTCGCGGGCACCCCTAAAGGTACAGTAATGTATTTTATTTTCTGAGAGTGTTCCTTCATCGATGGATTATATACAGTGGTGCTTGAAAGTTTGTGAACCCTTTACAATTTTCTCTATTTCCGCATAAATATAACCTAAAACATCATCAGATTTTCACACAAGTCCTAACAGTAGATAAAGAGAACCCAGTTAAACAACTGAGACAAAAATATTATACTTGGTCATTTATTTATTGAGGAAAATGATCCAAAATTACATATCTGCGAGTGGCAAAAGTATGTGAACCTCTAGGATTAGCAGTTAATTTGAAGGTGAAATTAGAGTCAGGTGTTTTCAATCAATGGGATGACAATCAGGTGTGAGTGGGCACCCTGTTTTATTTAAAGAACAGGTATTTATCAAAGTCTGATCTTCACAACACATGTTTGTAGAAGTGTATCATGGCACGAACAAAGGAGATTTCTGAGGACCTCAGAAAAAGTGTTGTTGATGCTCATCAGGCTGGAAAAGGTTACAAAACCATCTCTAAAGAGTTTGGACTCCACCAATCCACAGTCAGACAGATTGTATACAAATGGAGGAAATTCAAGACCATTGTTACCCTCCTCAGGATTGGTTGACCAACAAAGATCATCCCAAGAGCAAGGCGTGTAATAGTTGGCGAGGTCAAAAAAGGACCCCCAGGGTAACTTCTAAGCAACTGAAGGCCTCTCTCACATTGGCTAATGTTAATGTTCATGAGTCCACTATCAGGAGAACACTGAACAACAGTCGTGTGCATGGCAGGGTTGCAAGGAGAAAGCCACTGCTCTCCAAAAAGAACATTGCTGCTCATCTGCAGTTTGCTAAAGATCATGTGGACAAGCCAGAAGGCTATTGGAAAAATGTTTTGGGATGGATGAGACCAAAATAGACTTTTTGGTTTAAATGAGAAGCGTTATGTTTGGAGAAAGGAAAACACTGCATTCCAGCTTAAGAACCTTATCCCATCTGTGAAACATGGTGGTGGTAGTATCATGGTTTGGGCCTGTTTTGCTGCATCTGGACCAGGACGGCTTGCCATCATTGATGGAACAATGAATTCTGAATTATACCAGCGAATTCTAAAGGAAAATGTCAGGCCATCTGTCCATGAACTGAATCTCAAGAGAAGGTGGGTAATGCAGTAAGACAATGACCCTAAGCACACAAGTCGTTCTACCAAAGAATGGTTAAAGAAGAATAAAGTTAATGTTTTGGAATGGCCAAGTCAAAATCCTAACCTTAATCCAATGGAAATGTTGTGGAAGGACCTGAAGCGAGCAGTTCATGTGAGGAAACCCACCAGCATCCCAGAGTTGAAGCGGTTCTGTACGGAGGAATGGGCTAAAATTCCTCCAAGCCGGTGTGCAGGACTGATCAACAGTTACCGCAAACGTTTAGTTGCAGTTATTGCTGCACAAGGGGGTCACACCAGATACTGAAAGCAAAGGGTCACATACTTTTGCCACTCACAGATATGTAATATTGGATCATTTTCCTCAATAAATAAATGACCAAGTATAATATTTTTGTCTCATTTGTTTAACTGGGTTCTCTTTATCTACTTTTAGGACTTGTGTGAAAATCTCATGATGTTTTAGGTCATATTTATGCAGAAATATAGAAAATTCTAAAGGGTTCACAAACTTTCAAGCACCACTGTACTTGTTGTGTACACTTTCCTGTGAGAAAATCTTGTAGAGTCTATAGAGCTCTCAGGGCCAAGGATCCCAAATACCTGATCAACTAGTCAGAGGACATAACCAAGGAACTTGCTGACACCAATCAACATTTGCTAACACATCCATGCCTGGATTTATCTGCTACCTTTAACTGTGCTGTAGCCTTCTTCAGCCAGTGATTCCACCTTGGCCAAGAGAAGGACAGTGCAACTTATTAGTAGGTTTACGAGATATCAATCATGCTTTAGTCAAGCAGGTGTTTACTTCTAAATTTCAGTCTACATTACATTTCATTTACACCCAAGCATCTAAGAATTTGGCATGTGGCAATGGAAGAAAACACACGTTGGCTGTTATGGCTGGTATATATGATGCATGGCTTCAAACATGCCATTGAACAAACAGGACAGATGGGAAGAAATTCAACATGTACAGTACATGGACACACACTTGGCACTTCAGCTCCTATAATATGCATGCAGCATAACCCATACACATCTAAAACATGTACACCACAGAATTCTCAATTCTGATTGGTCAGAAAGTGATTGGTCATTTATGGTAAAACATTTTTGGCAAAATGGTTGGTCCAGTGTTGGCACTTTGTAACAGTCAAAGATAAAGCTGTTTCTTTATGTTTTATGAGGACCTATCATTCATTCTCTATAACACTTATCCATTGCGGGTCATGGGGAAGCTGGAGCCAATCCCAGCTGGCACTGGGTGAGAGGCGGGGTACACCCTGGATGGGTCACAAATCCATTGCAGGGCCAACACAGAGAGACAGACAGCCACTCACACTCACATACACACTTATGGGAAATTGAGAGCAGCCAATTGAACTAATGTGCGTGTCTTTGATCTGTGGGAGGAAACCGGAGCACCCGGAGGAAACCCATGCAGGCACGAAGAGAACATACAAACTCCATACAGAAAGGTCCCAGTCGGCCACAGGGCTCGACTTATCAGTAACATGACAAATCACATTTTGTTTCATCTTAAACCAGAACGTCAAGGACGTAGGAGCTCATCTGGCCTGCCATCGATGACCAAAACATCAAACAGAACTGAAATGTGACAATGTGAGAGAGGACCAACCTCCACAAGAAATTGTTTACAACAGGAAAAATCAACAAAGAACTAAATTTTGTTCCCCGAGGGAAGATCTACCCAAAACTTCGATCAGAACTGAATTCACATGGCAAATGAGAGAGGAGATACAATTCTAGCCAGAAGAAAATGTGTTAAGTTGACCTAATTACTAATTTGTCAGCAAAAAATTTGACAAAACAATGACCAAGTTTTGTGCAGAGGGTCTACTTCTTTCAAATGAAACAAACAATCAGAACTGAACTCCATTGAGAACTGAGGGAGGAGATACGATTTAACTGAAAATCACCATCCGGCAGTGGCCAGAGACACCAAGCGTTAGATGTGATCAAGATGTCAGCTAAGAAAGACATCGAAATGTCATAAGTGAAAATTTCTTCAGTTGTGTATATTAAGAATTTTTTTAACATTAACAAACAACCAAGTTTTGTTCCCTGAAGGAAGATCGACCCAAAACATCGATCAGAACTGAAATCGGGTGAGAACTGCAAGAGGAGATACAATTCTAATGAGAAGTCCCAAAACTCATTAAAGTGACCTAATTAGCAGTTTGTTAGCAAAAATTTAACAATACAATGACCAAGTGTTGTGCAGAAAGTCTAGTTCTTTCAAATGAAACAATCAGAACTGAAACCCATTGAGAACTGAGGGAGGAGACATGATTTAACTGAAAATAAACGAAGTTGTAGACAAATTGTTTAAAACAGGAAAATCAACAAAGAAATGACCAAGTTTTGTTCCTCAAAGGAAGCTCTACCAAAACATCGATCAGAACTGGAATCGGATGAGAAATGAGAGAGGAGATAAAATTCTAGTGAGAGGCCTGGAAAATTCGTTAATTTGGCCTAATTACGAACTCGTTAGCTAAAAATTTGACAAAACAACAAGCAAGTTTTGTGCAAAGTGATGAGATCTTTCAAACAAAACAATCGGAACGGAAATCTGTGGAGAACTGACGGAGGAGATATGATTTAACTGACGACCGACGAATGACGGACGACGGATGCCACGCCATGGCAACAGCTCATCGGCTTTACAGTCAGATGAACTAAAGAAAGAGAAAAGAAAGACTGGTGAGGAAGGAACCGTTTAAAGCCGCCATAATGGAAATGATCATAGGAACCAACTCGTTTTAGGGCAAAGTGTATGATGTCATTTTTTAATAAATAAAAAATGTTAGTATTGGCAAACTGTGGGTGGTAGAAATGGGCAACTGGACTTGCTTGAAAATTCTTGAAAACGTTTCACCTCTCGTCCAAAAGGCTTCCTCAGTTCTGTCTGACTAATAGGGAGTATCAGATATTTATCCTCTCCTGGATCAGAATCAGAATCAGAATTCTGATGACCAGCTCATCTAAGGTGTCATTGAGGCATCATGTTGGTGTGGGTCACTTGAGGCTGGGTGTGAATGGCAAGTCATTAGGGTGATCAAAGGATTGCCCGTTAGGATGATCAATGGCAATCTGACTCTCTCTGTCCTCCTGTGAGTCACCAAAAACAGCTGGGTCCTGGCGTACACCCAGCCGTCTGGGAAGAGTGTCCAAGACCGCCTTGTAGATGTTTGACAAACGATGTCCTAGACCCCCACCTCCGTTCAGCAATGGCCGTTCCAGGTTGACAAAAATGGCTTCTTTAATCCTTTGATCACCCTAAGGACTCGCCATTCACACCCAGCCTCCAGTGACCCACACCAACATGATGCCTCAATGACACCTTAGATGAGCTGGTCATCAGAATTCTGATTCTGATTCTGATCCAGGAGAGGATAAATATCTGATACTCCCTATTAGTCAGACAGAACTGAGGAAGCCTTTTGGACGAGAGGTGAAACGTTTTCAAGAATTTTCAAGCAAGTCCAGTTGCCCATTTCTACCACCCACAGTTTACTATGACCTGGATGATTGAGAATCTTCACAGACGTATTGGCAAACTGCTGTGACATACGAGGCATAAACCCTTTCGTCAGGTGCTGTTCTAGGAAAATAATGAACTTAGTGTGGGAACAGTAACTCCGCTTTGCACTGACTTGCATCGTAGCACCTTGTCGGAGATTATTTTCCTATAACAGCATGCAATTATTCCTATAACAAGGCAAGTGTTATAAAACAGGAAGTGAATTGATCTAAGGTCTAAGTAAGCATTTAAATTGGTTGCGTTTAAATGTATTTCTGATTTGACGACAGTTTTAGTCCTTGTTTATTACACTCCTATCGACAATCTCTCATAAGTAAGCAATCCAACTGACCCGAACTGTTCCTGCAACGCTTGGTGATGAGCATTAATGATTGACCATTAAACTTGGAAGCACCAGGGCGCAGTGCCATTAGTCCACTTTAATAACCCATGCAAATGGGACATGGCATCACAAACATGTAATGAGTGAATTTGTTATATATGGCAAATGGTTCTGTGTGTGTGTGTGTGTTTTCATTTCATTACTGCATCATTAGATTAATTTAGTGTTGCATAATGGGTTCTACATGTTTGGAAACAAACCTATAATTAACTCAGGTCACAGGTCAGTGTAGCAGTAGCTGATGGAACAGTATGGCGCTGATTTGAGTCCCACCTGGAAGAAAACGTTCCTCCAACACACACGCACATTGGGGGAGTCTCTTCAAACAGATGCATGAGGTAAATCACCGTAAACAAATATTTGTTCATTTCAGATATAGTACAGTCATCTCGTCTCATTATCTCTAGCCGCTTTATCCTGTTCTACAGGGTCGCAGGCAAGCTGGAGCCTATCCCAGCTGACTACGGGCGAAAGGCGGGGTACACCCTGGACAAGTCGCCAGGTCATCACAGGGCTGACACATAGACACAGACAACCATTCACACTCACATTCACACCTACGGTCAACTTAGAGTCACCAGTTAACCTAACCTGCATGTCTTTGTGGGGGAAACCGGAGCACCCGGAGGAAACCCACGCGGACACGGGGAGAACATGCAAACTCCACACAGAAAGGCCCTCGCCGGCCACGGGGCTCGAACCCGGACCTTCTTGCTGTGAGGCGACAGCGCTAACCACTACACCATCGTGCCGCCCTAGAAAAGAGATTTTAATCTCAATTAGTTTTTTTTTTTACCTGGTTAAATAAAAGAGATTGATTGACTGATTGATTGATTGATTGATTGGTTCGGGACACATTGACTGTCACACTTGCTTTTTAATTTTGCACCAAAACCCAGTAGCCTTCATGATGTTTTCTTTTTTAATCTGAAAAGTAAAAATTTAAAAACAAGTGCTTTGTACAAAGGGGTGGCACGGTGGTTAGCACTGTCGCCTCACAGCAAGAAGGTCCTGGGTTCGAGCCCCATGGCCGGCGAGGGCCTTTCTGTGCGGAGTTTGCATGTTCTCCCCGTGTCCGCGTGGGTTTCCTCCGGGTGCTCCGGTTTCCCCCACAGTCCAAAGACATGCAGGTTAGGTTAACTGGTGACTCTAAATTGACCGTAGGTGTGAATGTGAGTGTGAATGGTTGTCTGTGTCTATGTGTCAGCCCTGTGATGACCTGGCGACTTGTCCAGGGTGTACCCCGCCTTTCGCCCGTAGTCAGCTGGGATAGGCTCCAGCTTGCCTGCGACCCTGTAGAACAGAATAAAGCGGCTACAGATAATGGATGGATGGATGGATGGATGGATGGATGCTTTGTACAAGAGAGGTACTTTCTCTGTCTTTTAGAATGGATTTAAGTTAACCCAGGGTTATCAGCTCTGACAGTTTCAAGTCCTTTTGTAAATTGTTCCAGGATGATGGAGCAGAATATTTAAAAGCCTTTTTCCCTAAATCTGTTCTCACGCCAAGGACTAACATCTGTAACATGTTATTAGCATGCAGTATGTGTCGATTTAGTTTCAGACGCAAGTATAAAGAAAGATAAGGAGGTGCTAGCCCAAAAACAGATTTATAAACAAACATCAACCAGTGTGAAAGTCTATGAACAGACAGAGATGGACAATTTACTACATTATACAGAGTACAATGATGTACAAGATTGCCGCAGCCAGTGATAAAACGTAAGGCACAGTGATAGATAAATAAATAGTGTCCAATTTATTTAAGTACTGGTCAGGTGCATTTATAAAAGAGTAGATCCCCGTAGTCCAATAAGGGCAAAAAACTTGATGGAAACAGGTGTCTCCGAGCCTGGAGTGAAAAGCAGGATTTACAGTGGTGCTTGAAAGTTTGTGAACCCTTTAGAATTTTCTATATTTCTGCATAAATATGACCTAAAACATCATCAGATTTTCACACAAGTCCTAAAAGTAGATAAAGAGAACCCAGTTAAACAAATGAGACAAAAATATTATACTTGGTCATTTATTTATTGAGGAAAATGATCCAATATTACATATCTGTGAGTGGCAAAAGTATGTGAACCTTTGCTTTCAGTATCTGGTGTGATCCCCTTGTGCAGCAATAACTGCAACTAAACGTTTGCGGTAACTGTTGATCAGTCCTGCACACCGGCTTGGAGGAATTTTAGCCCATTCCTCCGTACAGAACAGCTTCAACTCTGGGATGTTGGTGGGTTTCCTCACATGAACTGCTCACTTCAGGTCCTTCCACAACATTTCGATTGGATTAAGGTCAGGACTTTGACTTGGCCATTCCAAAACATTACCTTTATTCTTCTTTAACCATTCTTTGGTAGAACAACTTGTGTGCTTAGGGTCGTTGTCTTGCTGCATGACCCACCTTCTCTTGAGATTCAGTTCATGGACAGATGTCCTGACATTTTCCTTTAGAATTCGCTGGTATAATTCAGAATTTATTGTTCCATTGATGATGGCAAGCCGTCCTGGCCCAGATGCAGCAAAACAGCCCCAAACCATGATACTACCACCACCATGTTTCACAGATGGGATAAAGTTCTTATGCTGGAATGCAGTGTTTTCCTTTCTCCAAACATAACACTTCTCATTTAAACCAAAAAGTTCTATTTTGGCCTCGTCCATCCACAAAACATTTTTCCAGTAGCCTTCTGGCTTGTCCAAGTGATCTTTATGGTGATGGTTTTGTCACCATGAACTCATGAACATTGGACTCATGAACATTAACATTAGCCAATGTGAGAGAGGCCTTCAGTTGCTTAAAAATTACCCTGGGGTCCTTTGTGACCTCGTCGACTATTACACGCCTTGCTCTTGGAGTGATCTTTGTTGGTCGACCACTCCTGGGGAGGGTAACAATGGTCTTTGAATGTCAGGGACTCAACAACAACAACAACAACAATAATAATAACAATAATAATAATAATAATAATACCCAGGTACTTTTATGATGTGACCCTTTCAATTTCAACACCTAGAGCTGTTAAAATGTTAGGAACGAGAGATGGCAGCTCATTTTCTTATATAACTGCATTCATTGTACCTGAGACTATTATTTTTAAAGTCAAGGGTCGTCTCACACCAAATATTGACTTTGTTTCATTTATTATGGCTTACTGCTTACTGTATTTTTTTTAATGGTGAAACATTTCATTTCACTATTTTTCAGCCATTTTTTGTCGACAGCATTTCTTTACATGTGCCTAAGACTTTTGCACAGGACCGTATATATTTGCTGTGACACCCACAAACAATCAGCTTTAACTTTTTTCACTTATTCAGCTTAGTGGATTAATATCAGTGAGGGCTCTTTACACTGGAAAATAAAATACACGAAGCTTATGGAGTCTTCTAGTCTGAAGGTGAAACAAAACTTAATGAGAATAATCACTTTTTTTTGCTTTTTTTTATACATGAACATAAAATGTGGTAAGTAAGTATGTTGTTTTATTCATGTATAATTTTTAAAGTGTTTTTTCCTCATGTATTTTTTTTTTGCCCTGTTAAACTAAGGTGTCATCTCGTTTTCCATGTCAGCTAAGTGTGACTTATGCATTAGAGACTGAAAACATCAGGAAAGTGTTCATCCGTGATTTATTTTCTAAAGCATGCCTACTTTATTTACATATGAATTGTGTTGACGTTTCTGTGCATGCATATAAATGTAAACATCGCAGGTTATCTTTTTGAAATGTATCCTGATTGGGATTCACAGCTCACGAATTCAGATTGCACTTCAGCATTTTGAGGTTGGATGTAGCATCCGAAATACGACAACTAACAGATTGAGGAAACAGTGTCATTGCTGTCCAAAAATTAGCTCTGCATTTAATAAAAGAGAGGATGCCAATTATAAGTACTGTATGACAAAGTTTTCCTGCTCTGAACTCCTTTCACTGAACCTATGATGCTTATGTTTTTTTTTTTTTAAATAGCTGATTGTTTTGTCCTTAGGCTTTAGCAGTTCCGACTTTTCCTTTCTGTATCTCTGTCAAGATGGAGAAGTAATGTGAATGTTAGACTTAAATCATCAGCTCACCATAAAAGATGGTTTTTAATGACCCTAACCCATAACTACGTCATCACTTGTTTACCGCAATGCATTATGGGTGATACCTGGGGTCAGCTCCGCCGTATTCCCTTATCAAAAAGAAGTATACTTCAAGTTTATTTTATTGAGTATACTTAAGTAAAGTTAAAGTATATTTCCTTAAGTATACTTTTGTGGACCAAGTATACTGATATCAATGTACTTACAGTATACTTGTAAGTAAACTAATCTAATACTTCTTGGGACTAAATTGACCCACTTTTAGTTTATAAAAAGTATACTTTAAGTCTAAGAGAAGTAAACTTTGAATATACAGCTAGTATTTTTTTTATTTTGTACTGCAAGTATACCACAAGTAAACTTGTATACTAATAGTTTACGAGTTCTATACTTGTAGTCCACTCTTTAGTTTACTTCATAGTATACTAGAAATATACCATGAGTTTACTTGTTTTATACTTCTAGTCCACTTTTTACTTTACTAAAATATACTTTGTAGTATACTGGAAATATACTATTGGTTTACTCGTTACACACTTCTAGTCCACTTTTTAGTTTATAAAAGTATACTTTATAGCATATTGGAAATATACTATTAGTTACTGGTTATATACATCTAGTCCACTTTTTAGTTTTGAAGTATACTGCAGTTACCCTTCTAGGTATACTATTAGTTTTCTAGCCCTAACCCTTACCTCATGCACACTACCAGTAGACAACTTAAGTGTTTTGTACCTGAAGTTACAATGAAGTTATAAAGGTAAGAATTAAATGCCAAAGTATAAAAACATGGCAATGACAACTGAAATTGACATCCAAGCTCTAAAGAAAAATAAAAAAAATTAAAAAAAAAAATTAATTATCCCACTCAGGAGAAATTAAAAAAAAAAAAAAACTTATATGGAACCACAGACATACCTAAGAGTCACCAATGCTGAAGCACAACTATAGGTCAAGTCCACTTAAACATAAGGCACAAATATTTTAATATTTTATTACACTTTTGTTAAGTATATCTTGATCAAAAGTTTAAGTATAAACTTTATATACTTGGACTTTTCTGTACACTTTTCAGTATAAGCCAAGTATACTTATGTATAACTTTATTAAGTATATCTCTGATAAGTAAATAAAAAGTCAGCTGAAAGCATGCTCTGTTATTTTTAGTTTAAAAGAAGGATACTAGAAGCACACTTGAATAAACTTCTTTTTTGTAAGGGTTCTTTACTTTTGCCTTTGTTAAACACAACATTGTTCTGTCTAACCGGTTTTAACCATGCCGCCTAAAGTGAATTGCTGTGTGCCTTACTGTGTCTCCACAACAAAGAGAACACCTCATTTGAGCTTTTATCAGCTGCCAGTCGAGAAGAAGAGAAGAAAGAAATGGATAAGTTTAATCCGCAATGAAAACCTTCGAACTGAATGGAAATGGACAAGTGTTTGTAGCTTACATTTCTCTGGTGGGAAAAAGACAGACTTAAACTGTGACCCAGCAATATTTCCATGGTCTGAGGAACGGCCTTCGGTTATAGAAGATTATAACAATCGACACTGTTCATCGTTTGAAACTAACAATATTCCAAAGCCTGTAAAACAAAGAAGCATTCTTCGGCCTTTGCCTCTCAATGTACCGAAGCACTCGGCAGTTGAACGAGCCTGTCGGACCGATAAAACTCCCAAACCATGAAGGGTTCTCTTTCGGGTATGTATAATGTTCAGTGTACCTCACTAGCGGCGTTTATTGAAGAAAATGCATTTATACTGAACATGACATGGCAGATCAGCAGGTTTCCAAAGTTGTTGTTTTTTTGTAATGTTTCCTGATATTACGTTTTATTTAACTAATCACTCATTTATAAATATTTTGATGCTGTTCATCTGGGCCCGGGATCACGAAGCAATCTTAGACTTAAGTCAACAGTTGATTTTTCATAATAGTTTCCCTTCTTGCGTCTGTAACTTCCATTGTGCTGGATCAAGATTAAGTACAAGGCAAAGATTTCATTAGAACAAAGCTTCTTAGAAAAAGGTAAGGAGTAACTGAAGATTAAAAGAAACAAATTTAGACTGAAGTCTAAGATTGCTTTGTGATCCAATATATGTCCTCAGAAATGAGACATTCTGAGATTTGATGATGTTGTTGTACAGTGTGGTAGACTCGGTCGAGACTCTTACCTTCTCACCAAGCCTGATCTGGATTCCGATAGTCCTACTGTAAACCCTGGACTTGTTCTCCACCTCTTTAAATCACCAATTTCATCGTCTTCCATGACAGAGCATGGCAAAATCGCTCCTCTCGCATCAATCTCATGTACAATTAATCTGACATCCGTTATATCGTTCAACTACTAACCCCAGCTATCCCCCATAATGCATTGCGGGAAACAAGTGATGACGTAGTTATGCTTGGGGGCTATTACTTACTGGTAACAAAACAAACCAGTGAATTTACATGTAGTTTGTGCAGAAGAGGTTACAAGATGACCATGCAATTGATGTTAATGTAAGTGTAACATCTGGCGAGTGAAGCCAGGACGCAAATGTGAAAACTCATTTGGGTGATTCTGGAAAATCATGGTCAAAGTTTATACTGGGGTCCGATAGACAGGAAGACAAAAAAAATGAAAAAAAAATTGTATGAGGATTGTAATGAGGTAACTCAAATATACACTACTGTTCAAAAGTTTGGGATCACTTAGAAATGTCCTTATTTTTGAAAGAAAAGCACTGTTCTTTTCAATGAAGATCACTTTAAACTAATCAGAAATCCACTCTATACATTGCTAATGTGGTAAATGACTATTCTAGCTGCAAATGTCTGGTTTTTGGTGCAATATCTCCATAGGTGTATAGAGGCCCATTTCCAGCAACTCTCACTCCAGTGTTCTAATGGTACAATGTGTTTGCTCATTGCCTCAGAAGGCTAATGGATGATTAGAAAACCCTTGTACAATCATGTTAGCACAGCTGAAAACAGTTGAGCTCTTTAGAGAAGCTATAAAACTGACCTTCCTTTGAGCAGATTGAGTTTCTGGAGCATCACATTTGTGGGGTCGATTAAATGCTCAAAATGGCCAGAAAAATGTCTTGACTATATTTTCTATTCATTTTACAACTTATGGTGGTAAATAAAAGTGTGACTTTTCATGGAAAACATAAAATTGTCTGGGTGACCCCAAACTTTTGAACGGTAGTATAGACTAGAGGGGCACTCGGTAGAGTAGAGTGCATACCTTTGCCAAGCCACATAGTATTGACATCAAAATCAAATGACTTGAACTGAGGATAATACTAAAGTTGTCCACCAAATTTCATCCAAATCTGTTTGCTGCTTTTTGAGTTACATTGGGAACAGACAAAAAATAATAATCCTGGATCTACATACTGTACATATTTGGATTTACATCAAAATCTATCATCAATTGTTCCTTGACCCATGGCTCACCTTTCCTCTAAATTTCATCCAAACCTCATTCATCTCATCTCATTATCTGTAGCCGCTTTATCCTGTTCCACAGGGTCGCAGGCAAGCTGGAGCCTATCCCAGCTGACTACGGGCGAAAGGCAGGGTACACCCTGGACAAGTCGCCAGGTCATCACAGGGCTGACACATAGACACAGACAACCATTCACATTCACACCTACGGTCAATTTAGAGTCACCAGTTAACCTAACCTGCATGTCTTTGGACTGTGGGGGAAACCGGAGCACCCGGAGGAAACCCACGTGGACACGGGGAGAACATGCAAACTCCACACAGAAAGGCCCTCGCCGGCCCCGGGGCTCGAACCTGGACCTTCTTGCTGTGAGGCGACAGTGCTAACCACTACACCACCGTGCCGCCCTTCATCCAAACCTGTTTACAACTTTTTGAGTTATTTTGGGAACAAACAAACAAACAAACAAACTAACTAACTAACTAAAAAACAGAGGCGAAAACATAACTTCCTCTAAAAAAGTTGGCGGAGGTAGAAATAAGGCACTAAGGAAACAAGGCTTGGACTTAAGGTTTTGAAAGGATACTTAAAACATGACAAAGTGTAAATAGAAAGCTACAGTGGAACACAGAACAGGTGAAGACAGTCAGGTAACATACCAATGACCAGACAGCGGCCAGAGACAGGACTAGAACTGAAATAAAAACATACACTCACCGGCCACTTTAATAGGAACTTGCTCTTGATTCTAAGATCCCTGTTCATGGCTGCAGGAGTGGAACCCAATGTGCTCTTCTACTGTTGCATGCTGAGATGCTTTTCTGCTCAGGCCATCCTTAAAAAAAAATCCGTTTCCTGTCCACTGGGTGAGCAAAAAAATTTTCAGTCGGGAGGGAGGGATTTTTTTTTTTATGGATGGATAAGAAATCGCAATGCTGTTTGCTTTTTCTTTCAGTACTTTATTACAAAAGCAGACACATTTAATAAAATATGACAGTTTAATCAACTGAAACTTGTACAAAAACTTTAAGTTAGCATTTTAAATGCTGACTGCAACATTTGCAAAACTTTTACAAAGGTACTTAAACTGTCCGACACACGGACTTTTTGTAGTTCTAAATCGAGCGTTAGGCCGAGTTCGGATGAAATTACACTATTAAAATGATCACTGAATGATTTGTTTTTCTGAATCTTTACTATTTTGTTGTTCGCTAGAATACCATTTTGCGATTTCACACTTAAGCAAATGTTTGAAAACTCCGGATCTCCTTCCTTCATGGTGGCTGCCATTTTTTTGTGCCGCACGGCGCATGCGCCGAGAGTGCGCGCGCACTCGGCGGAGGCAGTAGTGTATCGGAGGGAACAGAAGCAGAGATAACGCTTATTTTGTCTCTGGTAAACCAGTCTTCTCTCGTTCAATTACGTGCTGGCATCAAAAGACACCGTTGGTTGTAAATGAACCCAAACTGAGTGGTTGGAGTGTATTTTCATACACAAATGTTCGCTGAGTGTGTAATTGTGTCGCCCCACTGCAGACCGTTGTCGTTGTTAATTCATAGCATGCTCAGCTGCGTGAATGTGTCATGCACCGAAAATAAGAGATTTACAAGCCAGGAACGCCTCATGATGCAATACGCAAGAAAAGAAAGAAGATTTACTGCCATTTTACTTTGTATTTGAGTAAAGTGAATAAATAAATGGTCTGTGGAAAATACATTTAATCCTGGGAACTGCGTGCACAGGAGTTTATTTTGTGTTTACCCCCCCCGGCTGGCTACTTATTTGTCATGGCTGGCTAGTATGAGCCTTAGTGGAAAGCCCTGGGAATGCGTAAATGTCAAGTTCGATTTTAGATTTACGAACTTGAAAAAAATGTTGAAAAACCGACGTTAAAAAAAAAATTTCAACCGCACAAACGGCACTCACCCGGCCGGTGGACCGGAAACAGAACATTTTTTAATAATGGCCTCACCACGGTTGTAAAGAGTGATTATATGCGTTACTATATCCTTCCTGGCAAAAAAGCTCGAACTAATTTGTCCATTTTCCTCTGACCTCTCTTATCAACAAGAAGCTTGTTTCCACCCACAGAACTGTCATTGCTCACTCGATGTGTTTTGTTTTTCACACCATTCTGTGTTAGAGAGAGAGTTGGGTGTGAAAACCCCAGGAGAAACCGCAGCAGTTTCTGAAATACTCAAACCAGTCCATCTGGCTCAAACCAACACCCATGCATGGTGGTGTAGTGGTTAGCACTGTTGCCTCACAGCAAGAAGGTTCTGGGTTCGAACCCAGTGGCCAGTGGGGCCTTTCTGTGTGGAGTTTGCATGTTCTCCCTGTGTTTGCTCCAGTTTCCCCCAAAGACATGCAGTAGGTTAACATGGGGCGGCCTTGAAGCAAGGTTGAAGCACCCTTGAGCAAGGTACCTAACCCCTGACTGCTCCCCAGACGCTGTAGTATGGCTGCCCACTACTCTGGGTGTGTGTGCGTGTGTTCACTGCTTCAGATGAAGCAATGGATGAATCTCACTGTGCTTGACGTGTGCATGTGAAAAATAAAGGTTTCTTTCTAATGCCACAATGAAAGAAAGTCACACTTTGAGGTCACAATTTTTCCCATTCTCATGTTTGAGCATCATGAACATTAACCAAAGCTCTTGATTTGTATCTGCGTGATTTGATGCCTTGTGCTGCTGTCAAGAGATCGGCTGATTAGAGAACTGCATCAAACAGCAGGATGTCAAGACGCTTATTTAACAAAGAGTTAGAGCTTTGCGGAGTCAGAGGGTAAGCTGCAATCTAATGCAAGGCTGACACTTGCACGATTCCGTAGCACGCATTGGCACGACTCAAGTCGTGCCAGTGCGCAAACTAGTCGTAAACTGGCGTGAAGTGTGCGTAAACCCGTCGTGACTATGTGCCATGTCGGGACGAGAATTTTGAAATGTTCAAAATTTTGGTCACGACAAAATTTCGCGACCGGGTCGTGAACTATGCGCAAACTGTTCGTGATCTCGTCGTGAACTCGTCGGGACGATGCGGGAGGATGCGTGCCAGTGCGTGGAAGTGCGCGCCATGCCACGACTGTCACGAACTGCCACGAATAGTTCACGAACAGCTCACGTCGAGTTCACGAGTAGTTCACGACATGTTCACGAATTGGTGCGCGTCGCAGCGTGGCCGTGCCTTCCCACTGACACGGTCACGCATTGATGGCACGAGCAGTTCACGACTAGTTTACGCACTTCACGAACAGTTTGCGCATGGCACGAGCAGTTCACGACAAGTTCACGAGCAGTTCACGAGCAGTTCACGACTACTGCGCGACAGTGGCGCTCGCGTCGGTGCGGGGGTATACATAGGGCTTCCCGGACACTTCTCGCCATTCCAGAGATCACCAGCGAGGAGACAACTTATATTTTATAACTATAATTTTTGTAGCCCCTTTGATCTTCCTTGTGGAGTTCAGTCAGTAGACTGTCATACTGTCCAAACTCGTGCCTTCTGGTCAACCATTCCCGGACCCACACTTTCCTTTGTGTCTTTCTTTGAGGTGGGGTTGCCTTTTCTTGCTCTTCTGCCTCTTCCAGCCTTTTCTGCTGCTCTTCAACAATGGCTAGAGCAGCTGCCAGGTATAGGCATCTTCTCTTCTCTGCAATGATTGTGTCTCTGGTATTCAGCATGTTGTCTCTTCCACAGCCAATTCAAAAATGACCAGGGGTTGGGGAGGCCCCCTTTTTATATGGCGTGCCCAAGTCGGCACGACACCGTCCGAATTGCGCAAACTCGTCGTGCCAATGCAGGAAGTGCGTAAACTATGCGCAAACTATGCGTGAACTCGTCGTGCCAGTTCGTGAATGTGGACGGGCACGCATTCGTGAACTCGTTGTGAACTATGAGTGAACTATTCGTGAACAGTGCGGGAGCCTCCCAGTTCGTGCCCCAAAATGGCACGACTTGCCACGACAAAATCGTGGCCAAAAGTCGTGCAAGTGTCAGCCTTGCATAAGTTTTCCAACACTGGAAAGTGTTCAGGATGGAAGAGTATTTTTTTTCTTGTCTGATTAAGTTTAAAAGAGAGAATCAGACAGCGGTTGGAAAAGGGAACACTGTTTATAGCTGCTGTAGCACAAGATAACAGGAACTAACTTGTTTCACCGAAGTTCTCGAACAATAAACGTAACTCTAAATGGATAAAAAAACTACTCTTCAGTGCATGTTTTAAAAATTGTCCACACCGACAAATTGCTGTGGGATGAGGTGGTACTGGTATCTGCTTTGCGTTAATGAATAAGTCCATTTTGTTAGATTTTTTTTTTTCTTTGTGTAACTATCGAAGAAAAGTGCACACGCAGGCGTTTGCAGCTCAGGTCTCATTCCAAGAGGGTACGTGATGAGGCAGGATGGGCCTCGATGTCTGAAATGTGGCCATTATGTTGAGGAGTAATTAATAAATCATTTGCATATGTTGATCCGGAGCATTGGTTCTGTTCTAAGGATGAGAAGCACCTGAGGGGCGCAATAGCAGCAGACAGCATGCAGGCACGGGAAAAAACGCTCCTTTGCTTTTTACTCAGAAAACACTCGCAACTAATTAGCCTCTAATTGCCAATATTTTGGCAGGTGTTTGCGGTGCCCAGGTGGAACGAGCTCATCACGGTAATCCTCAAGTGATGCGTTCTCTCGTCCAGGGCAGCTTGCAGTGTGGGATGATAGATTAACGAGGATTCCATCATCATTAATGTGAGTGCTAAATCTGCACTGTGTTATTAATGCCATTAAGCTAACAATAGATATCAACCAATGGGAGCCGTCAGATAGCATTGGGTTGCTCGCCATTCTGAAATACACTGAGGTCACATAAGGAGTTTGCAATTGGCAGGAGATTATGGTACAGTGATATATATATATATATATATATATATATATATATATATATATATATATATATATATATATATACAGTTGTGCTCATAAGTTTACATACCCTGGCAGAATCTATGATTTTTTGACCATTTTTCAGAGAATATGAATGATAACACAAAAACATCTTTTCCACTCATGCTTCGTGGTTCGGTGAAACCATTTATTGTCAAACGACTGTGTTTTCTCTTTTTAAATCATAATGACAACAGAAACTATCCAAATGACCCTGATCAAAAGTTCACATACCCTGGTGATTTTGGCCTGATAACATGGGCAGAAGTTGACACAAATGGGTTTGAATGGCTACTAAAGGTAACGTCCTCACCTGTGATCTGTTTGCTTGTAATCAGTGTGTGTGCATAAAAGCTGAGTGAGTTTCTGGGATCCAGACAGACTCTTGCATCTTTCATCCAGCCACTGACGTTTCTGGATTTTGAGTCATGGGGAAATTAAAAGAATTGTCTACGGATCTACGGGAAAAGGTAGTTGAACTGTATAAAACAGGAAAGGGATATAAAAAGATATCCACGGAATTGATAATGACCACATCACGCCTGTCTTATCCACACTGCATTGGCTCCCAATCAAATTTCGTATTGATTATAAAATACTACTATTGACCTTTAAAGCACTAAATGGTCTCGCACCACAGTACCTGAGTGAACTTCTGCTCCTCTATGACCCGCCACGCCTACTTAGATCAAAAGGTGCAGGCTATCTGCTGGTACCTCGTATAGTGAAGGCTACATCAGGGGGCAGAGCCTTTTCTTACAAAGCCCCACAGTTATGGAACAGCCTTCCAAGTAATGTTTGGGAATCAGACACAGTCTCAGCATTTAAGTCTAGGCTGAAAACATATCTGTTTAGTCAAGCCTTGTGTTAATGGTGTTTATGAGGTAAAGGAGTAGATCTGGAGGGTCCTCAGACATAGAGTGTTTTGGTAAACTGGGATGTATGGATGCTGTCAGTCCCCCACTCGCTTGCTCACTCGAGTTTGTTGATGGTGTAGTGGCTGGCTGCTTTATGTCCCGGGGCTCCCTCATGCCTGTGTTACCTTCTGGCTCTCTCCTTTTAGTTATGCTGTCATAGTTAGTTGCCGGAGTCCCTGCTTGTACTCGGTGCAATATGTATACTGCTCCTACTTATTCAGGTGACATTGGGCATACCTAACAACCTGTGTTTTCTTTCCCTCCCCCCCACCCCAAATCTGTCCCTCTGAGTTACATGGAGTCAACAGGAAATCTTTTGGTGGAGAGGGTGGACACCTCGACTGGCTATCGTAGCCTGCAGGGAATCGGCCGTCAGACATTCTGTCGCATGTCCCAGACCCGGTGAAATGTAACTGAATTGTCTTGGCCAGCCCTAAGGGTCCCATCTGCATCTCATCATTGCTGAGGAGTGTGCTCCCATCACCCAATCAAGCATCCAGCCAGAGCAGGTCATGATATTTTTTACCATATTAACATGCCATTGTTGTGTGTTATGCCTGATGTAAAGACTCTCGTCTCTGCGAGCCTACCACACAGATTTAATACTTGTCATTTTTAGGGCATACCTAACAACCTGTGTTTTCTTTCTCTCTCTCTTCTCCCCCCCAATCTGTCCCTCTGAGTTACATGTTGATCCTGGGATTGAGATGCTGGCCTCTTCTGCCCCTCGGATCTGCTTGATCCATCCTGGTGCCCTGTGTCTGGTCGGAGTTTTATCGCACCGCTCCTGTGAAGGACGGCCCCATGAGGACAGTTGAGGGCTATACCTGTTAAAACTGTTAATATTATAGTCAGGCTGTCTGTTGTTGCCCAAATGAGGATGGGTTCCCTTTTGAGTCTGGTTCCTCTCGAGGTTTCTTCCTCATGTCGTCTGAGGGAGTTTTTCCTTGCCACCGTCGCCACAGGCTTGCTCACTGGGGATAGATTAGGGATAAAATTAGCTCATGTTTTAAGTCGTTCAAATTCTGTAAAGCTGCTTTGCGACAATGTTTATTGTTAAAAGCGCTATACAAATAAACTTGATTTGATTTGATAATGCCAGTCAGCAGTGTTCAAACTGTGATTAACAAATGGAAAATCAGGGGCTCTGTTAAAACCAAACCACGGTCAGGTAGGCCAACAAAAATTTACGCCAAACAGCACAGAGACAAGCCTCAAAACTTCTGGAACAAGGTAATTTGGAGTGATGAGACCAAAATTGAACTTTTTGGCCACAACCATAAACGTTACATTTGGAGAGGTGTCAACAAGGCCTATGATGAAAGGAACACCATTCCTACTGTAAAGCACGGAGGTGGATCACTGATGTTTTGGGGATGTGTGAGCTACAAAGGCACAGGAAACTTGGTCAAAGTTGAAGGAAAGATGAATGCAGCACGTTATCAGCAAATACTGGAGGCAAATTTGCACTCATCAGCCCGGAAGCTGCGCATGGGACGTACTTGGATGTTCCAACATGATAACGATCCAAAACACAAGGCCAAGTCGACCTGTCATTGGCTACAGCAGAACAAAGTGAAGGTTCTGGAGTGGCCATCTCAGTCTCCTGACCTCAATATCATTGAGCCACTCTGGGAAGATCTCAAGCGCGCAGTTCATGCAAGACAGCCCAGGAATTTACAGGAACTGGAGGCTTTTTGCCAAGAAGAATGGGCAGCTTTACCATCTGAGAAAATAAAGAGCCTCATCCACAATGACCACAAAAGACTTCAGGCGGTCATTGATGTTAGAGGGGGCAATACACGGTATTAAAGGTCCCATGGCATGAAATTTTCACTTTCTGAGGTTTTTTAACGTTAAAATGAGTTCCTCTGACCTTCTTAAGTCACCCCAGTGGCTAGAAATGTCATAATGTGTAAACCAAACTATGCCCACCCTTTGTCAACATTTGAGAATGGCGCGTCAAAATGGCGCGTTGATAGGCTCTTCCCTTTACTACGTCAGCAAGGGAGATGATCCCCACGCCCCCCTCTGGATTCCCACCCACTGTATGGATTGCCCGTCCAGCTCAAAAGTTGCCACCATAGATACGTCACTTCAATTTTGTAGTGAGGAGACCATAGAGGACACAACAACATGGCACCACCTAAGCGAGCGAAACATGGAAATTGCGCTGTACATGGATGTGACAACACAGAAAAGAGTCTGTTTTTACTGCCGACGGGAGAGCCCCTGAAGATGCAGTGGCTTAATTTTATTTACTCCAATAATACGCCGTCGAGTCTACCTAAGACGGTGTATGTTTGTCGGAAGCATTTTCCTGATGAATGTTTCCACAACTTGGGACAGTACAGGGCAGGTTTTGCACATCAACTGTCACTGAAGCCTGGGTCCGTACCAAGCATCCCTGCTGCATCAGCAACAAACACCGAACAAGTAAGTGTATAACTGTTAAGTCGTTTTGCTGTGTTTTAAAATCGGTGTGTTAGCCTTGCAATGGCTACATTAGCTGTGCAGCTAACCGCTTCCTGCAGTTAGCCAGGTACTCTGCGCTGAAGGTACTCCTGCTGAAGTCAGTGATTTACAGTTTGTTTAACTGCTTGCACTTCTGCTTCGGGGTCGGACTCCGGGTCAAAAGCGAAAGCTTGGACTGTTGCTTGACCTGCCATTGCTACTGTTCACACACAGGTAGCATGCCCGCAGCTTGGTCAAGCCCCTCCCCATCCCCCCATGACCCGCCCCCACCCTCTACCCTTCCCCGCCTCCATGCTTCTCATTAGCAAAACGACGCACTGGGAAAAGGGCTGAAATGGGGCTTTCTCCCAGGAGGCTATATCTACGTGCTGAGGGTTCATTTCGAGACTGCGGATATAACATCCGGAAACCTCCACGAGCCCGTTTAAAGCATCAACAAACCACCATGCCATGGGACCTTTAAGAACTGGGGTATGTAAACTTTTGATCAGGGTCATTTGGATGTTTTTTGTTGTCATTATGATTTAAAAATAGAAAACACAGTTGTTTATCAATAAATGGCTTCACCCAACCACTAACCATGAGTGGGAAAAAAGTTTTTGTGTTATCATTCATATTCTCTGAAAAAAGGCCAAGAAAGCAAAAATTCTGCCAGGGTATGTAAACTTATGAGCACAACTGTGTGTGTGTGTGTGTGTGTGTGTGTGTGTGTGTGTGTGTGTGTGTGTAAAAGATTGTTCTTATACACAAAGCAAAGTTTGCTGTTCTATTTGAAATAAATGAACTTATTGGGGTTTTTTTTGTTCTTAAAAGTTTTTTTTAATAATTAAAATGAAATAAAGTTAATAGATTAACTGTAGTAGCCCTATAAAATTTCTTCCAATCTTAAAAATGAGGGCACCAAGTTTCTTTGTGGTGAATAAAAGTACAATTATTTGATTTCCTAAATAACATTGATAGATCTTTGTTGGTGCCACAGATAATGAAAATGTGATGGAAACGGATTATTTTGTTTACTGTGTTAACACCAAAAATTGGAAGGAAGCAAAAAGGAAACAAGAACCCCAAACCATTCCCCCCTTTTTTTTCCAGATTTCTGGGAAACTAATATGGTTCTGTGGTTAGGGGTTCTTGCTTCCTTCCACTAGGAAGAAGAAGCCTTTATTTGTCACATGCACACTCAAGCACAGTGAAATTCATCCTCTGCATTTAACCTATCTGAAGCAGTGAGTGCATGCATGCACACACATATACCCAGAGCAGTGGGCCGCTATACTACAGTGCCCAGGGAGCAGTTGGGGGTTAGGTGCCTTGCTCAAGGGCACTTTAGCCCAAGGCCGCCCCAACCGGAGCACCCGGAGGAAATCCACGCAGACATGGTGAGAACATGCAAACTCCACACAGAAAGGCACCCCGTCAGCCACTGGACTCGAACCCAGAACCTTCTTGCTATGAGGCAACAATGCTAACCACTACACCACCGTGCCTCCATAGGACCAGTTTCTGAAAGGGAAAATCTCTGTTGTGAGGTTAGGATAGGCTGGATGGATGGGGTTCATTGTGTGTGGATGGATGATGGATGGATGGAAGGGTGTGTGGATATGTGGATGGATGAGGTTGATTAGGTGTGTGGATGGATGGATGGATGGATGGATGGATGGATGGATGGATGGATGGATGGATGGATGGATGGGGTTGATTGGGTGTGTGGCTATATGGATGATGGATGACTGGGGTTGATTGAGTGTGTGGATATATGGATGGAATTGACTGGGTGTTTGGATATATGGATGGATGGGGTTAACTGGGTGTTTGGATATATGGATGGATGGGGTTGATTGGGCGTATGGATGGATGGATGGATATGTGGATGGATGGATGGATGGATGCAGAATGATGCTTGCACAAAATGAATTCAGATATCTCCAGAAACATTCTGTTTGGCAATTTAAGGAGAAATGCACCCAATCTAATTGAAAGGAACTTCATTATCCAGCAAGACAACAACCCCAAACAAACTGCCAACACAACAAAGGACTTCATCAGGGGGGAAAAAGCGGAAGGGTTTCGACTGCACAAGTCAATCACCAGAACTCAACCCAGTTGAGCAGCCTTTCATCTCCTGAAGAGGAGAGTGAATGGAGAAACCCCCCCCAAAACAAACAATAAATGAAAGAAGCTCTGGTACAAGCCTGGGAAAGCAGGACAAAAGAAGAAAGCAACAGTTTGGTGACGTCAGTGGGTCACTGGTTTGCTGCAGTTTTTACAAGCAAGAGATACACAACCAAATATCAAGTGTTATTTAAGTTCATTTACTTTAAAACTATCTGTTCCTATTGGGGTTGGTTTGGTACCAAAATTTGGGATTCGGTACAGTACCTCGCATGGCATGGTAGAATGGTCAGGGTAATTGTTCAGTACCAATGCAGTACTGCATGAGCTGCCGGCTAAGTCAAGTCAAGTATATTTGTATAGCGCTTTTAACAACAGACATTGTCACAAAGCAACTTCACAGAAAATTAAAGACTTTAAACATGAGCTAAATTTATCCCTTATTTATCCCCAGTGAACAAGTCTGTGGTGACAGTGGCAAGGAAAAACTCCCTCAGATGACATGAGGAAGAAACCTTTAGAGCACGGGCGATGGCTCTAAGACAACAAGGGAGGCTAAGCCTCCTCTAAAAATGACGAACATCGTGTAGGATGAATTGCGCTAGGCTTATGTTATAGCCGACCTTATAACATTGCTATTTCAGATCCAGAATCATAGAAATATATGTGCTCAACCCAACTACAGTGCGAAATCATTCCGTTATAACTTTCCCCAGTTCGCCTAATGTGTACATGAGTTTTTCCCCCTCGTGACAGCGCGATGCAGCCCAGACTCAGTGGACTTCAATGGCATTTGGGAGCTCTGCGCTTTTCAATCTCAAAATGCAAGACAGTTATTGGACAAATACTGCGAAAATGCCCGCCCACGGAGTCTCACGGACTCCCAGCCTCAGTGCACTTCAATGGCATTTGGGAGCTATGCGCTTTTCAATCTCAAAATGCAAGACGGTTAAATTGGACAAATACTGCGAAAATGCCCACCCACTGACTCCCAGCCTCACAGTGGGAGGGACATGGCAGTTTCCGCGAGGAGACTGGTGATTGGTGAAAGCGGCTGGATATTTTCTTTGATTGACAGCTCGTTTCAAATATAGACAGGCAGCGGTGAATTTCAGTTCAGTCCCATGCGGATTCGCAAGTGCTGTGGTGTATTGTAAGAGATCGGCTTACATTTCGATTTCATTCATTACATACGGTTTCTACCAGCTTTTTTAGTTTGTATATATTTTCATTGTAAATAAAGTGTAAATATAGTGTTGTCAAGTTTGCTATCTTAGATCCAGGAATTTCGTTTATTTGAGTGACTGAACTTGAACTTGAGGGGGCTAGTCAGCTAGCAAGAAAGCTGCGCACGGATGCCAAGCATTGCTGATTTAATTTTGGCGAAGCCATTTGCCAGTCTTCCTTTCGAGGAAAAAATTTAAATTAAAGAGCAGGGTAGACCAACGCCTCAAATTGACTTGGTGAAAAAGGTAGGGAATAATACTCGTTCCTTTCAGCTCTCCTGGTACGAGAAAGTGAATTGGCTAACAGCAAGTGACCCACATCAACAACAGTAAATAGGCTACTTTAGTAATATGTCATGGATGGACCAAAAATATAGAATCTATTTAAAATGTTTATGCTGAGTATATTATAATGGAAGATATATTTTTCTGGATATGAATTAAACACAGCTACAATTTGGAAAACATTTTTAAACAAAAACACAGCCGAGAACATTTCACACTACAGACCTGGATTAAAAGTGAAGGGTTATCAAAGTTGTCAATAAAACATTTCTCAGTCAAAATAAGTAAAATATAGGGAAAGTGTCATTGAATGAAATGTGTGGCACCCAGCTCTATGTTTGGCTCCCCAAGGTCAGTGCTTGTGCCTATTCCAGAACACTCTGCTGTTACTGCTGAGGTTCCTGACAAAGAGCTGCTTTCAATAATGATCAATTTTTAAACAACATGCCACAATTTTAAAATATAAAATGTTAAAATATACCCCCCCCCCAACACCACCATCATGTATATTGGACAGTAGGCTAATGGGCCAAAAGAATTTGTTATTTCACAGTTTGTGACCCTGCCAACAATCAGCCAGATCAGAGGCAAGAGTATGGGCAAAATTGATGTGTTTTTTCTTTTTTCTTTTAAAATCTGGAAATATCGTAACCAACCAGCCTCCCCTGTTTGAAAGACTACCAGCCGCCACTGCTTTAGAGGAACCAGACTCAAAAGGGAACCCATCCTCATTTGGGTGATAACAGATAGCGTGATTATAAATAACTTGCTTCTATAACAGTGTTCTATATAGTCACAAAGTAAAACTGTGTAACCAGGAAAATCATTATAGTTTTAACTTGAAGTCTGTTTTGTTGAAATTATAAACTGTTCAGTCCTAAAGTTAGCGAGTCAGTTGTAGTCCTCAGACATAAATGCATCACTGTAAGTGTCCAGAGCATCTTCCAAGTGCGACTTTTGACTGTCCATATGGGGACGTCCTCCACAGGAGCGATGTGATGAGACTCCTGCTAGACGTAGGGCATCAGGATGGATCAGGCAAGTCTGGAGAGCAGAAGAGGTCAGCATCTTACTGGTGCCTCAGGATTGACATGTAACTCCACAGAAATGGACAGACAGATGGAAGAGACAGGGGAGACGTTAAGGATGGGCGAGAGAGTGAATTCTTAAAGGTGCATTTCAAAGTATAGTGAAAAATGTGGCGAAATACAGTAACTACCAAAATTTGTGAAATTATAATACTGCACCATTTCGAATGTCAAATTACTGGTAAGTAGAGCAAACCCAGTTCCAATATTTTTGATCAGCTAAAAATTGTGCGCTTTGCCACCAGCGGTACCGTGTTCTAACTTGCTTAATCCAGCTAGATGTAAATATTAGGAAATGAAAGCTGGAATTCTGATCTATTGCCTCATTTTCATCTTTGGATGTCAAACCCAAATATTTTCAGTGTATAGCAAAAACAACAGAATACGCCTTGCTGTTCCAATACTTTCAGAAGAGACTGTATCTAGTAAATAATTTTAGCCTCCCATCTAATATCATGACCAGCCCCTGAAAGGGTTTTTAGAATCCAGCCCTGGAGCTACAGTTGAACATGACTTCTCCAGAGGAATTGTTCCTGAAGTCTATGACTTGCTAGGAAAGTTCTTATTAAAAGTTCCTGAGTTCTTAAAGAAGTTTTTGCAGTGGAAATAATGTCAATATATATATATATATCATGGATTCCTTATGAAAATTATGAGGAGAAGTACAAAACTTAATTCATCGCTTAGTCTTTTTTTCCTGCTTAATATTTCCTGCGGATTGTTTGGAACACATCTCCAAACTGTCACATTGAGAACTTGCGTATTGAAATATAAATTCGTGGGCCAATGTAACTTTTAAAACATGCAACCCTGGAGAGCTTACTTAAATATTGAGCCAAGAGTGGCTTTTTGGCTGAAGTTCCCCCCTTCTTCCCCAGCATCATTGACATTTTGGCAGTGAGACCGCATCAAACTCTTATGATTCCCCGAAGAGTTTACACCCCTCCCCCCTATTCCCGATAAAGTGCTGAGCAAGGAGAATGCCAAGCACTTGATGAAGAGAAATGGAAAGCACACAGCCAGCAAGACATCATTAGAGCACATCTCTCATTTCCACGTGTAGGAATGTACACAGATGTCTAGTGGGGGCAAGGAAGTAAGTCTGGCTGCTTGGCGTGCAGGTTAAATCCCTACTCAGTGCTCGTCACTGATGTCGAAGCACATGAAAAATGGCACGACTAAAAAAACGTACCTTTGCTAGCAGGGAACAGAAACGGTGAAGGAGCTCGTGCATGGTGCTGTTGGAGCTGGAGTTGGATAAATATTACATCCTGCAGCAACATGAACTATTCAGTACATCAATACAGTAGATAGGAAATATCGAAGATGTGGTGTTTGATGGACAGGAAGTGGAAATGTGAAGAGACTCAGGGCTCAGGAGTTAAAAATTTTACATCCAGTTGGGTATGTATAATGTAGTACAGTACAGAATCCAGGTATTGCTAGATATTTATTACACTGTAAGCCTTCAAACATCATGTTGCATACCAATGTATAGAATGATTTGCATAAATAAATAAATAAATAAATACAACATTTATTTGGGGCGGCACGGTGGTGTAGTGGTTAGCGCTGTCGCAACACAGCAAGAAGGTCCGGGTTTGAGCCCCGTGGCCGGCGAGGGCCTTTCTGTGTGGAGTTTGCATGTTCTCCCCGTGTCCGCGTGGGTTTCCTCCGGGTGCTCCGGTTTCCCCCACAGTCCAAAGACATGCAGGTTAGGTTAACTGGCGACTCTAAATTGACCGTAGGTGTGAATGTGAACGTGAATGGTTGTCTGTGTCTATGTGTCAGCCCTGTGATGACCTGGCGACTTGTCCAGGGTGTACCCCGCCTTTCGCCCGTAGTCAGCTGGGATAGGCTCCAGCTTGCCTGCGACCCTGTAGAACAGGATGAAGCGGCTAGAGATAATGAGATGAGACAACATTTATTTGTAAATCATTTTGCAAACTATATAGATTTCCCTCTATTCATTATTGAGTTTCATTATGTTGTGCAGATTCATGATATACTATCCCAAGTCCACTTCAACAGTAAAAAAAAAAAAAATTCAAACGGTTCAAAGGGGGGTGAATACTTATGCAAGCAACTTTATGTACTGTACATTGTGAGATATTTCAGCCGTTAGTTAACCCAATCACACTGTGGTTGTTTGAAAAATAGTTTATTTCCAATCGTTTTTAAAAAGTATTCAAAAAACGACATACGTTTTATCCGCTTGTAGTTACAGTCATGTGAAAAAATAAGTACACCCCATGGAAACTGTAGACTTTTCTCAACGTATTTAAACAATCAAACATTTTCATGCAGTAGACCTACAGATAAACGTGATGAACAAAACAACAAGGAAAATTAGGTCTTTCGGTCATTTCTTCAACAAAAATATTATCAATAGATGTAATGTTCTTCTGTGGAGCAAGTAAGTACACCCTTGGCTTCAGAAGTTAGTACAGTATCAATTCGCCCCCTTTAACAGAAATAACTCCGAGGTGTTTTGTATAATTGTCCTCCATTCTCTGACATCGGCTTGCTGAAATGTTTTGACCACTCTCCTGTGCAACATTCCTTCAGTTGCAAGATGTTTGAGGGTTTTCTTGCATGTTCTGCCCTTTTTAACCCCCCCCCCCCCCCCAAAAAAAAAAAACATTTCAATGGGGTTCAAATCTGGGCTTTGATGAGGCCATTCTATAACTCTTCATTTCTTCTCTGGTGGATTTGGACTCAGCCATTCCATAACCCTCCATTTCTTCTTTTTGAGCCATATCCCTCAACATTCCTTCAGTCGCAAGATGTTTGAGGGTTTTCTTGCATGTTCTGCCCTTTTCAAACCCCCCCCCCCACACACACACACACACACACATTTCAGTGGGGTTCAAATCTGGACTTTGACTCAGCCATTCCATAACCCTCCATTTCTTCTTTGGTGGATTTGGACTCAGCCATTCCATAACCCTCAGAACCTTGGTGGATTTGCCTGTGTGATTTGGATCATTATCTTTTTGAAAGGTCCACCTCTGGCTCGACTTCAACTTCTGAACAGATGGCCTCACATTATCTTCAAGCACTCTTTGATATGATTCAGAATTCATCGTTGAATCATATCAATGAATGCAAGCTTCACAGTCCCCAAGGCAGTGAAGCAACCCCAAACCATAACATTTCCACCACCATGCTTCACACTTAGTATGAGGTTCTTCTCCTGAAAAGCTGTCTTTGGTCTGCGCCACACGTTTGATTTGTCTGTCCAGAGCACATTATTCCAAAGTGCCTGATCTTTGCTTATAATGTTCATTGTCAAACTGTAGTCTTGCTTTAATGTTTCTTTTGGGAAACAAAGGTTTTTTTCCTGGAACGCCTCCCATCAGGTCATATTTGTCCAATCTCTTTCTGATTGTAGATGTATGCACTTTCACACCAACCATTGTAAGAGTTACCTGCAGATCCTGTGATGAAATTTTGGGGTTCCTGGAGACTTACCATCAAACGGCCTGTTCTTGGGCTGAATTTGCTGCCAGTCCTGGACAACTTGGCAGTTGTTTGAAATCTACACCACTTTGATAATTCTTCATTACAGTGGAATGATTTATTTCCAATAATTTAGAGATCTTTTTAAATCCCTTGCCAGATTCAGAGGCATCCACAACTTTTTTTCTGAGGTCCTTAAAGAGCTCTTTAGATCTTGGCATGATGACACCACACACTTCAAGAGCAAAGAGAACACCAGATGCTAGATGTCAGGTTTAAATAAGATGGGTTCCACCTGCACCTCCACCTGCAGGAGGTTCTAATCAGTAGCAACTAATCTGGAAAACCTGAATGTAATTTTATGGACTTGAAAGTGTGATAAATGTAAGGGTGTACTTCCTTCAGTGTTGTAGTCGAGTCACTAAACCTCAAGCCTGAGTCCAGTCTCAAGTCCCCAGTGTTCAAGTCCAAGTCATTAAAGAAAATTTTGAGCCAAGTCCGAGAACAAGACCCCAACCACAACATTTAACAGTGGCTGTTAACATAAGAGAAGGTTAACACCAGCTAGTTCATCACTCAGCAAGTAAGCCCCGCTATCAACAGAGCAATGAACATAGCGTGTCACTTACTTCTCTGGGTGGCGTCTTGCCAAACCACGATTGAAGTTCGAGGTTGTCCCCGTCGTCTCCTCGATAGTTCTTCTACATATGGAACACATAGCAGTGCATTTTTTCCCACTGCATGAGAAGTCTGTATAAGCAAAGTGGACAATCCTAGGGGCTTCTCTCCAGGCATTTTAGCACCATTAATGTTAGTTTGTTCCTGAACATGATGTATGAACAGGTGAATGTGCATTGTCTTGCACAAAATTATTATAAAATTAATGTAGATATAATATGCCAAATTATTATGGCACATTACAAAAAAATAAAGAAAAAATCCAAGTCCTCGTCTCCAGTTTACGAGTTCAAATGTAGTTAATGCACGAGTCCGAGTCCATGTCATCAGTGCTCAAGTCCAAGTCAAGTCACGAGTCCTTAAAATTAGGGTATGAGTCGGACTCGAGTACTACAAGTCTGACTTACTTATTGCAGGGTAACCTTACTTTTTTTTGACTGATTTTTTATTTATTTATTTAAATTATGAAAATGACTACAAAGTGGGGGCGGCACGGTGGTGTAGTGGTTAGCGCTGTCGCCTCACAGCAAGAAGGTCCAGGTTCGAGCCCCGTGGCTGGCGAGCACCTTTCTGTGTGGAGTTTGCATGTTCTCCCCGTGTCCGGGTGGGTTTCCTCCGGGTGCTCCGGTTTCCCCCACAGTCCAAAGACATGCAGGCTAGGTTAACTGGTGACTCTAAATTGACCGTAGGTGTGAATGTGAGTGTGAATGGTTGTCTGTGTCTATGTGTCAGCCCTGTGATGACCTGGCGACTTGTCCAGGGTGTACCCCGCCTTTCGCCCGTAGTCAGCTGGGATAGGCTCCAGCTTGCCTGCGATCCTGTAGAACAGGATAAAGCGGCTAGAGAGAATGAGATGAGACTACAAAGTGTCAATTTTTGCGTGTCGTTTGTTGGAGTATATCATCTTTATCTCGAGGCATTGCATAAAAAATGTGAAATCTTTGCTTGTTTAAATATGTTGAGAAAAGTCTACAATCTTCATGGGGTGTACTTATTTTTTCACACAACTGTACAGAAACAGCCGTTCCCTGTGTTTACTCTCTCTCTCTCTCTCTCTCTCTCAGTGGGGGAAAAAATCAAGCTGTTTATCATGTTTACTGGGAAACCATAAAACACAAACTCGTCAGTCCTGACGACTTTCCTGTGGTGGAAAAACTGCTAGCACTGGAGACTCCTTCCATAGAAGCGGAACTTTCCATACAAAGTTTCACCATATCAATGGCTTTTTGAAATCTTTGTAAAATAACAACACGTTTTTGTGCCACATCGTACCTATAACTATCCCTGTGGAATTTTTTACGAGAGAACCAGGTGACTTATTATTGATAATAGATCTATAAAAATGATTCGTTCCACCTCTGTTTTTAAATTTATATCATTTCATTCCATGATATCATCTCTTCCGTGGTGTTGTTCGACCTTGAGCAAGTGCAATGCTCTCAGGCTCTTTCTAGAACAGTCCTTGCTGTTTCCCATGATCCACTGGGAGCAGTGAGGGCTGTGGCACGGCGGCACTGTGCAAGGCTGGCAGCTGATCAAAAGCAAACACGCTTCCTGTGCTCATTCTAATTATAACTACACACACACACACACACACACACACACACACACAACTATAAATACAAATAGTTAGTAAGTGATAGCTAGCAATTGTGGCCTGGAGGAATGCCTAGCAGACAGCATGCTAATCAGGCTACCTTTTGCCACGGGCTATTTAGGGAATAGCGTCTCATCCCACCAATTCCCCACGCCGAGCTATGGAATAAAGGAGGGAAAAGGGCTAGCGAATTCCCACATTGCTCCATTCAAGGACAAAAGGATCTCAGATGGATCTTTATCTTCGCTCTTGGCGAATATCCATACCAATTATAGCAAACACACAAACGGCACACTGAGAGCGAGTCAGAAATGTGCAGGGCACGGCGGAGATTACGGACAGCACGCACGTAGGAGAAACAATGCTTCCTGTGATGTGTTAATGGCAGGAGTTTTAGTCCTCGGGAGAGCGTTCAGGTGACGAGAATAATGGTTTGCAGCAATTCTTTCTAATTTGATGATGGAAACGTCATGTTTACGTTTAAGGTATATATGTTAGATTCGATGCACAGCTTTCTGAAGACGTTACGCTCTCGGAAGTCCTCTTCAACCTTAACACGCTCCCTCTCCCTCCCTCTTGTGACGGCGGTCCCTCCAGATCCTGGCTCTTCTCCAGAAGCGGGCAGGGGATGGGAGTCTGGGTGGAGCGAACTCGGGCACCGAGCACATGGTGAGCTCCACAGGACCCTCACACACACACACACACACATACACACACACAAGTTACCAGCCCCTGGCGCTGACATACGCCTCTCAAGGACGTGGAGAAGTGGGCCATCATGCATCTCTCCTGTTCAGTTGTAATACAGGACAGGATGAACACCCTCAACAACAACAACAACAACAACAACAACAGACATGAAGTGTATAAAACAGTCAGTGTTTCTATCTAGCACTGCAGTCACTCTCAAATTCCTCAGTAAAGACTTTGGTCAAAAGATAGTTTTGAATATACTTCATAAACCCAATTAGACATTCAGTTTCTTCCAATATATTCAGAGTAAACACTAAAAAATCATCCCCAGAGCACTTTAATCATCTGTCCATGTCCTCGGAGTCATGCTCTGTATCTTCCTCCCAATGGCATGGCTATAGTGAGATCACACTGTTTTTGGGACACACACCATCTTTTCCCTGCTGCTCTGCCTCTGATCGACCCATCGCCCTATCCCGCTCCTGTAATGGACGCAGGCCGAGCAGAACCCCATCTCCATCATCCACCGGGACGTCATGTGCTCTTCCTGTTATCATCTGGGACAGCGGGAAAGTCTTCCTTCATCACTGCATCTCCGAAACTGAGAGAGCCGAGGAAACCCGGAGGCCCGACTCACCGCTTTTCAAATTTAATGCTCAGCCTGACGTCCTGCTGGATCAATGGCATTATTTTCCTAATATGGTAGCATGGCGAGAGGTGGCAGGCAGGGGGGAGGGTTTAGCCCCAGTGTGGACCGGCCACATCGATTGAGACCATGCTGAACTACGTGCGTCTTGGGCCGAGCAGTGTATTTGAGGATGGCGAGGGGAGTCCTGCGCCAGAGAGGAGGCTGGAGATCAGGGCAGGTGCCAGAGAACACTGAAAACAGCAATGTTTACAGATTAGATGAAGGGAGAACACATTACAGCAATTAGACACTCGGTTTGAGAGCGGAGAGCTACCTGGGCGAATCTTTGTAGAACGCTGTAACATGTCAAGTGTTTAGTGCTATCGATCAGAAAGGTGCTTTGACCAAAGATGACAAGATCCAAAAAAAAGAATATAACAGGGCAAAGGATATAATGCAAGAAGAAAGAAGAATGTGAAGACAAAACACATACACGGAGACACATATTGTGTGGTGGACTGGGGAACAAAACCCGTTGGATCCGCTGAATTCTGGAAAACGACCAAAAATTCGGAAAAATCTGGTTTTGACCATACTTCGCACATCTACTCAAAGAAACCATACATAAAAGTGCAGTCTAAAGTTTGGACACACCTTCTAATGCAATGTATTTCTTTATTTTTATTGGTTCAAAGTCACTTCGTGTCTTAAAGGAAATATCTCGCAAATAAACAAATTGAGCTAAAAGTCGATCTTTGTCTGTCCTTTATAAAAAAGCTACCTGTTGAATTTGTTCTTCACGATAGAATTACAAAAGTGATGAAAATAGACAGGACTATTTTTTGTCAGGGAGGCCACCATAACTCCATCGTGCAGGCAAGCTGGAGCCTATCCCAGCTGACTATGGGCGAGAGGCGGGGTACACCCTGGACAAGCCGCCAGGTCATCACAGGGCTGACACACGAAGACACCAATTAGTCTAACCTGCATATCTTTGGACTGTGGGGGAAACCGGAGCACCCGGGGAGAACATGCAAACTCCACACTGAAAGGCCCCAGTTGACCACTGGGCTTGAACCCAGAACCTTTTTGCTGTGAGGCGACAGTACTAACCACTACACCACCGTGCTATACTAGACTATAGTACACTAAGTAACTTTAAAAACGCACATTGATAAAACTTGCTGAATTCGTGCTGAGTTTATCTCAAGAAGAAAAGAAATATATCACAATGGAAAAATAACTTCGTTCCGCCCGAATAAGTTGCAAATCTGTGCTCAAATCAGAATTTAAGGGAGTTGTACTCAATAACGTACAATATGACTCGGGTAGTCAATGACATGGACAGGCTTTAATTTTCAAACAAATTTTGCATACACTGTACACACACAATCTTGCCTATAAATACCCGGGGGAAATGATGGGAAAATTGTCATTATTGAAGATGCCACGCCTAAGCCAAAATCAACGTGAACAGGCCATCGGGATGTTGCGTGCCGGAAGTACACAGACAGAGGTCGCCCGGCACTTCGGTGTTCATCATTCGACCATTTCCCGTTTGAGTCAGCGTTACAGACAGACAGGGAGCACCAGGGATCGTCCACGCCCTGGTCAGCCTCGAGTCACGACGCCAGTTCAGGATCAGCACATCAGGCTAGCTCACCTCCGTGACAGATTCCTGACACCCTCAGTCACTGCTGCTGAGACCCCTGGACGACACAGACCCAGAATCTCCAGCATGACGGTCCGAACATGGACCAACTGTCACTTTGAATTTTTTTATTGTGAATTAATTCTTGAGTTTGACAATAAATGTCCTTTATCGATGTTTCAAGATGTGTGTGCATTACATACAATATCATAAATTTCAAATATATGCATGGATCTAAAGTGATATCGTGTTGAATTCCATTGTGCGTTTTTAAAGTTACTTAGTATATAATAATATGGTCGAGTGTGATTTCTCGGTCAATTTGTTTGCATTTCTCCACAAAAATTACAGCAATGCAGGATTAGAAAAGGAATCAAAATAAAGTAGTGGCTAGTTTATTGCCTGTTTATTTAAAAAAAAAATATATATATATATATATATATATATATATATATATATATATATATATATATATATATATATATATATATATATATATATTTACCACCTCATCTTCCATACAGGGCGGCACGGTGGTGTAGTGGTTAGCGTTGTCGCCTCACAGCAAGAAGGTCCGGGTTCGAGCCCCGTGGCCAGCGAGGGCCTTTCTGTGCGGAGTTTGCATGGTGTCTGCGTGGGTTTCCTCCGGGTGCTCCGGTTTCCCCCACAGTCCAAAGACATGCAGGTTAGGTTAACTGGTGACTCTAAATTGAGCGTAGGTGTGAATGTGAGTGTGAATGGTTGTCTGTGTCTATGTGTCAGCCCTGTGATGACCTGGCGACTTGTCCAGGGTGTACCCCGCCTTTCGCCCGTAGTCAGCTGGGATAGGCTCCAGCTTGCCTGTGACCCTGTAGGACAGGATAAAGCGGCTAGAGATAATGAGATGAGATGAGATGAGATCTTTCATCCGTTTGATGCGTGACATGGTATGCTGTCGTGCTGCATTTGTTGTGAAACAAAGTCGGGATCGCGTCTGGCTTCAGTTGTTGTTTCTGCCTCATGCCTTGCTTCTTCCCAGTGATTTTTTCATGCAAGTCCTCCACAAAACAATCTTCTGTAAAGTGCTCACTGCACAATTTGCTGCTTTTTCCAGGAGCAAAGTTTTCTCACTTTACTTGATGAAGCCACTCAGCCAAACGTCTTGGATACAGGACGGAATGAAGAAGACATGCGGAATCCTACGTCATGCAGCGCTACCCTCATTTTTGTCTCTTAATACAGCCATGTATCTGGCTAATCCAGTATGGCTGCGCCCGGGGAAACGGCCCAACGGACTGATGTTACAACTTCAACATGTTTTTTAAGCTAAAGTCCGCTTAACTTTTTCATCTAGAGCATCTTGTATTAATGTATAATGGCATTTCATAATCCCGTAATTTCAAAATTTCCTAGTTAATCACTTTAAAATAATGATGGAGATCATTTCACTTTACTTAGTTGAGTGGTTGGGGTGACGTGGTGGTGTAGTGGTTAGCATTGTCACCTCACAGCAAGAAGGTTCTGGGTTCAAGCCCAGTGGCTGATGATGGCCTTTCTGTATGGAGTTTGCATGTTGTCTCCGTGGGTTTCCTCCAGGTGCTCCGGTTTCCCCCAAAGACATGCTGGTTAGGTTAAATGGCTACTCTAAGACTACGTTCACACTGCAGGCTGAAGTGACTCAAATCCGATCTTTTCGCCCATATGTGACCTGTATCCGATCTTTTATTGACAATATGAACGACACAGATCCGATTTTTTCAAATCCGACCCAGGCCGTTTGGATATGTGGTCCTAATTCCGATTCCTAGCCACTCTTTTCATATGCGACTTCAGTCTGAACCGCCAGGTCGCATTCATCCGACTTGCACGTCATCAACAAGCCACAAACGTCACTATTCTGCGCTGAAGTAGGCGGCGGGTCTCTCAAAAAAAGTTACAACAACATGGCGCATGACATCAATGCGAGGGACGCTTCAGGCTGTGAAGGTTCTGAATCTTCTCAATGGAAGGACGCAGAGGTTAGGGAGCTGATTTCCATTTGGGGGGATGCAGCTATTCAAGCTAGATTGGATGGGTCATACCGCAACCGGGTGGTTTTACTTCCGTAAACACTGGCCATGCTCACTGCGTGTGACGTCGTCGTATCCTGCAATGCGCATGCGGAACACTTTTAGGTCGCTTTTCGTTCATACTGAGGATCACATACAAGTCGCATATATTTGTTAATGTGAACGACCTCACAAAAAAATCGGATTTCACAAAAAAATCGGAATTGAGCATTAAGCCTTGCAGTGTGAACGTAGCGTAAGTTGCCCATGTGTGTGAATGGTTGAGAGGAGAAAACCTCTATAATAATCCAGTCGAAGGCAATGGGAAACCACGACTGTAATGTTCCTGAGAAATTCTGATGGCTGAAGCTGTCAGAGTGGACCTACCATCAGGCAGAACGCTGAAGAAGTTGTTGAGTGGTTCTTGATATAATACGGATTACTACAGTTGTGGTGTGGAATATGCAGTGTCAAAGTATTTTAATTCTTTCGGAGTTCTTCCAACAATGGACAGAGTAAAATTGAACAAGATAACTTCCAGTGTGGGCGGCACGGTGGTGTAGTGGTTAGCGCTGTCGCCTCACAGCAAGAAGGTCCGGGTTCGAGCCTTTCTGTGTGGAGTTTGCATGTTCTCCCCGTGTCCGCGTGGGTTTCCTCCGGGTGCTCCGGTTTCCCCTGCAGTCCAAAGACATGCAGGTTAGGTTAACTGGTGACTCTAAATTGACCGTAGGTGTGAATGTAAGTGTGAATGGTTGTATGTGTCTATGTGTCAGCCCTGTGATGACCTGGCGACTTGTCCAGGGTGTACCCCGCCTTTCACCCGTAGTCAGCTGGGATAGGCTCCAGCTTGCCACATATTTAGTGTTAAAGTAAATTGACTTGCTCAGAGTTAATTCTACACTGATTAGAGCACAATACCTTCCAGTGTAAAAAAAACCCCTGAAAAGCCCCACCCACCAACTTCCCTGGTCAAACTGCCGTCGACTCTGGCATCGCCATCTTCCTCGCATCGAAAGAGTGTGGTAAGTTTTTCCAAATAAACTATTAGTTGTTGTTTTTTCATTCAAGCAGAATCTGTGTGTAAGAATAAAGGTACGTCGTCATTTACCATACCTGTCAATGTTGGGTACGTGTCTTCAAATACCAAATTTCAAATGGCTAATGTGATATCGGGTCAGCGGCTAGCTTAAATGTACCAGCCGCATGGAGATAATTAAGGCTGACCATGCAACGCCAAACTGAACAAAAACGGCACGAGGTAACGTTAATGTCAGCGAGGACAGGCTGTTGTGTTGTGTGTCATGCTTGCAGATTTATTCCAGTAAAATACCCAACACTGCACGTGTCGGGAGTCGGCTAAAGTAGCTAACATTAGTGACTCGGTGTCTGTGGTGGCTAACGTGGCAATGCTGCGGGGAGATAAACGTGCATGCTGGCATGAAGATTTTAGTTGAACGTGGCCTTGAATGAATCGGTTTCCAGTGTCGGTTGGTGCTCTGGATGTGTTTACATGCCGCGCACCGTGGCTGCTAAAACATGGTAAAACGGCTAAAATTTCATATGCCGATCAATATCAATGATTTTTGTTATGTTTTACTAGCGCAGTGTGAGCACATCAGGACAGGATGTCGTGTCGTCAGCTGTGGGGCCTGGGGAGGTGGTGGTGCGTACAGAATGGCTTTAATTGTAAATTGTGAATCACAATAAATTGGACAGAAATATTGTGTGCGTGCGTGTGTGTTGGACTTTGAATTATTTTCATACCCACATTTGAGATGGCGTTCTTTTCCTATTTTTTTTCATCTCATTATCTCTAGCCGCTTTATCCTGTTCTACAGGGTCGCAGGCAAGCTGGAGCCTATCCCAGCTGACTACGGGCGAAAGGCGGGGTACACCCTGGACAAGTCGCCAGGTCATCACAGGGCTGACACATAGACACAGACAACCATTCACACTCACATTCACACCTACGGTCAATTTAGAGCCACCAGTTAACCTAACCTGCATGTCTTTGGACTGTGGGGGAAACCGGAGCACCCGGAGGAAACCCACGCGGACACGGGGAGAACATGCAAACTCCACACAGAAAGGCCCTCGCCGGCCACGGGGCTCGAACCCGGACCTTCTTGCTGTGAGGCGACAGCGCTAACCACTACACCACCGTGCCACCCTGAGCATTTTGTATGGATTGAAATCTTGTTTGTTTGGTCATAGCTTTCTTGAAGTTCTCAGTTCCACCAGTCAGTGAAGGTGTCAAGGTTTTTGATGAAACAGGAACTGAGGTGGATGCGGAGGTCTTATCTGACATAGCGCAGCAGCCCAACACTGGCATACTTACCATCAAATTTGATGACAGTATAATTGCTCTTTATTGATTCGATTTAAGTCAATGGAACATACTGATAAATTGCTTTTTTATTGTTAAAAAATAAAACAAGTTGGTGTGATTTGGGATGTATGGATGCTGTCAGTCCCCACTCGCTTTGCTCACTCGAATTTGTTGACGGTGTAGTGGCTGCTGCTTTATGTCCCGGGGCTCCCTCATGCCTGTGTTACCTTCTGGCTCTCCCCTTTTAGTTATGCTGTCATAGTTAGTTGCCGGAGTCCCTGCTTGTACTCAGTGCAATATGTATACTGTTTCTACTTCAGGTGACATTGGGCATACCTAACAACCTGTTTTCTCTCTCTTCCCCCCCCCCCCCAAATCGAGTTACATGTCGGTCCTGGGATCGAGATGCTGACCTCTTCTGTTCCTCAGACCTGCCTGATCCATCCTGGTGCCCTGTGTCTGGTTGGAGTCTCATTGCATCGCTCCTGTAGAGGACGGCCCCATATGGACAGTCGAAAGTCGCACTTGGAAGACGCTCTGGACTCTTACAGTAATGCTTTTATGGCTGAGGACTGCAGTTGACTTGCTAACTTTAGGACTGCAGTTGTCATGAACAGTTTTGCACTCAAGTTTCCATCAATGAAGAGTTTATAACATCAACGAAACTGTCTTCATGTTAAAAATGTTAATGTTATAGTCATGTTGTCTGTTGTTGCCCAAATGAGGATGGGTTCCCTTTTGAGTCTGGTTCCTCTCGAGGTTTCTTCCTCATGTCGTCTGAGGGAGTTTTTCCTTGCCACCGTCACCACAGGCGTGCTCATTGGGGATAGATTAGGGATAAAATTAGCTCATGTTTTAAGTCGTTCAAATTCTGTAAAGCTGCTTTGCGACAATGTTTATTGTTAAAAGTGCTATAGAAATAAACTTGACTTAATTTTGTCCTGTCTCTTTCTCCTGAACTACAGATTTCAAGGAAACTTCGTCCAGCAGTTCCCAAGAAACAAATTCCAGTGCACTGTCTGCTGCTAGTCATAGTGATGACACAGTCATCCTTGAAATCGTGTCCTACAACTCAGATGACACAATCATACTGGAGGAGAGTGACAGTCCATCCAGAAAGCGACAGAGGGAAGATGAAGAGGCCAAACATGGAAGTTGGTGTAGGACATCTTTTTTGCAATTGATTAATCTGGGAGTTACCATGTTTTGTTACATTTTTAAGTATATGTATTGTCAGTTGTGAAAGGCTTGTCCACTTCACAGTTGGTTGAATTGGCACTGACAAGGAGACCTGGGGGGACCGTCTCCATCTCACCAAAGAGTACCACCGCACCAAAAGTCTGACCGACTCCTCACGCTGACAAATGATCAACATACTTGCGGCTGACATGACAGAAACGCATGGGTAATTTGGTTGTCTCTGCTAGAACTTTTTCTTCTGTGTTTGCGGGGAAAACATTTATTATGTTGTTCTTGTTATTGGCTTTGCTGTGAAATCATTGGAAGTATGTCATTTAACAGTATTAAGTTTACTCTTGTCAGGACGGCCCCGCCACGGAATGTGAGAAAGATGTACGCTCGAGGCATGGTTGAGCTCTTCCCGTACTTGATGGATCCCTACTCTAAAAATGGATATGTAAGCCTTTTAAAGTGAATAAATTGGTACAACCCCGATTCCAAAAAAGTTGGGACAAAGTACAAATTGTAAATAAAAACGGAATGCAATAATTTACAAATCTCAAAAACTGATATTGTATTCACAATAGAACATAGACAACATATCAAATGTCAAAAGTGAGACATTTTGAAATTTCATGCTAAATATTGGCTCATTTGAAATTTCATGACAGCAACACATCTCAAAAAAGATGGGACAGGGGCAATAAGAGGCTGGAAAAGTTCAAGGTACAAAAAAGGAACAGCTGGAGGACCAAATTGCAACTCATTAGGTCAATTGGCAATAGGTCATTAACATGACTGGGTATAAAAAGAGCATCTTGGAGTGGCAGTGGCTCTCAGAAGTAAAGATGGGAAGAGGATCACCAATCCCCCTAATTCTGCGCCGACAAATAGTGGAGCAATATCAGAAAGGAGCTCGACAGTGTAAAATTGCAAAGTGTTTGAACATATCGTCATCTCCAGTGCATAATATCATCAAAAGATTCAGAGAATCTGGAAGAATCTCTGTGCGTAAGGGTCAAGGCCGGAAAACCATACTGGGTGCCCGTGATCTTCGGGCCCTTAGACGGCACTGCATCACATACAGGCATGCTTCTGTATTGGAAATCACAAAATGGGCTCAGGAATATTTCCAGAGAACATTATCTGTGAACACAATTCACCATGCCATCCGCCGTTGCCAGCTAAAACTCTATAGTTCAAAGAAGAAGCCGTATCTAAACATGATCCAGAAGCGCAGACGTCTTCTCTGGGCCAAGGCTCATTTAAAATGGACTGTGGCAAAGTGGAAAACTGTTCTGTGGTCAGACGAATCAAAATTTGAAGTTCTTTATGGAAATCAGGGATGCCGCGTCATTCGGACTAAAGAGGAGAAGGACGACCCAAGTTGTTATCAGCGCTCAGTTCAGAAGCCTGCATCTCTGATGGTATGGGGTTGCATTAGTGCGTGTGGCATGGGCAGCTTACACATCTGGAAAGACACCATCAATGCTGAAAGGTATATCCAGGTTCTAGAGCAACATACGCTCCCATCCAGACGACGTCTCTTTCAGGGAAGACCTTGCATTTTCCAACATGACAATGCCAAACCACATACTGCATCAATTACAGCATCATGGCTGCGTAGAAGAAGGGTCCGGGTACTGAACTGGCCAGCCTGCAGTCCAGATCTTTCACCCATAGAAAACATTTGGCGCATCATGAAATGGAAGATACAACAAAAAAGACCTAAGACAGTTGAGCAACTAGAATCCTACATTAGACAAGAATGGGTTAACATTCCTCTCCCTAAACTTGAGCAACTTGTCTCCTCAGTCCCCAGACGTTTACAGACTGTTGTAAAGAGAAAAGGGGATGTCTCACAGTGGTAAACATGGCCTTGTCCCAACTTTTTTGAGATGTGTTGTTGTCATGAAATTTAAAATCCCCTAATTTTTCTCTTTAAATGATACATTTTCTCAGTTTAAACATTTGATATGTCATCTATGTTCTATTGTGAATAAAATATGGAATTTTGAAACTTCCACATCATTGCATTCCGTTTTTATTTACAATTTGTACTTTGTCCCAACTTTTTTGGAATCGGGGTTGTATTAAGTTATGGATATTATTGCGTTTGTGTTTTTTTTCCCCCTGCAAACATATTAAGTTTTGTGTCATAGCTCTACATGGTGAGCCATAACACTGGGACTACACAAGTAGATCATGTGTAATACTGGTAGGAGTCAGTTAAAAACAAACACTCTTTGGAGTAATTTCTTAATCAACATGTAGTGTTAAGTAGGTTTAACTCTGGAAAAGTTATTTCTTAACAGTTAACTTTCATACTTGCCAACTTTTCAAAATTCTCCTGGGGGAGAAAAGTGCGTGAACGACATTTTCAATTGGACGAGGGTACGATGCGCGGTTGAAACGATAAAAACAATGGATCCCAATTAATTGCAAACCATTTGAAAGTTATACAATTAAAGAGTTTTTGAATTGTTGATATTGTTCTCTCAGTTACTATAGGTTATGGGATTCATGTATCGGGCCTGAGAGAGCTCAGAGTGAAAAATCTGAAATAATACTCTTGTCTTGAATTTTAATATAATAACAATGAAAGGGAAGTCTTAAATCAGATTTTTCTGAAAAATCTCATGCCTGAATATTGTATCCATACAGAGACCCACAGAAAATAACACAAGTGATGCTTTAGAAGAATGTTTATCATTTCTTAAAATAGTCACAATGAATAAATTAAATAAAATTTTAATAAAATTTGACCAAAATAATAACAACTCAATTAAATAAATACTGCACTGTCTTAGTACTACTAAAATGCATCTCTCTCACTAAACACTTTCCAACAGAATTTTTAAAAAGCACTAGAAATCCGATCGGAATGCATCAAAGGAATTTGTGGTTGGTTGAAGAGAGCAACTGGACTTGCTTGTCGATTCTTGAAAACGTTTCGCCTCTCCTCTGAAAGGCATCCCCAGTTCTGTCTGACTACTAGGGAGTATCCAGTATTTAAAAATGTAAATAAATACTGGATACTCCCTAGTAGTCAGACAGAACTGAGGATGCCTTTCGGAGGAGAGGCGAAACGTTTTCAAGAATCGTCAAGCAAGTCCAGTTGCTCTCTTCAACCAACCACAGATTACTATGGACCTGGACGACTGGGTTTCTTCACAGATATCAAAGGAATTTGCTCATTTGCAAACTTTGAAAGTTGATTCTCATCTCATTATCTCTAGCTGCTTTATCCTGTTCTACAGGGTCGCAGGTAAGCTGGAGCCTATCCCAGCTGACTACGGGCGAAAGGCGGGGTACACCCTGGACAAGTCGCCAGGTCATCACAGGGCTGACACATAGACACAGACAACCATTCACACTCACATTCACACCTACGGGCAATTTAGAGTCACCAGTTAACCTAACCTGCATGTCTTTGGACTGTGGGGGAAACCGGAGCACCCGGAGGAAACCCACGGGGAGAACATGCAAACTCCGCACAGAAAGGCCCTCGCCAGCCACGGGGCTCGAACCTGGACCTTCTTGCTGTGAGGCGACAGCGCTAACCACTACACCACCGTGCCACCTCTGCAGTGAAATCCAAGCCAAGTAAATTTACAAATCACTGCTTTCTTACCTTTCCAACTTTTTCTGATTTGGGGGTTGTAGTCAAAATACAGAAAAACATATGAGTAGGTACTCATATGTGTATATGCATAGGGAGGTAATAAGACAATTGTCTACAGGTGTTCAGAAGCAAAACACTGAGGATGCTGGGTTGGGGGGGGGTTGCACATGTAACACCATTAAGATTTTAAACTGCAGGGAAAGTAAAGTGTTACCTCAAAAGAAGATAATTACCCATAATTAGGAAAGTTTCTGAAAAGTCAAAACCAAACTTCTAAAAGGCAAAGCTCTTAGCACTTGGCATAACAATAAGCCTCGTAAACTAAATGTGATAGTTTTCTATCCTTTATATATTTTTTTCTTTTATTGTGAAACTTCGCAGACAATCATCCATGAACACTCTGCAGTGTAGGAGTTTACAATAAATGAAGCATGGCCTTTCAAGAAATATTCCATGATGTTCTCAGGATCCAGTGCCAAAAGAAAAAATGAATCATAATGTCAGATAAACATGAACTCCACTGAGAGAACGGATACAGACAGCCTTCTGAACTGCAAGTGAAAATCAGGCTGTAAACTACTCTCATTTATCAAATGAAGTGTGTGTGGAAAACGTCGACAGTAAAACAAACAAATCAGAACTCATTTTCTGTGCATATCTGCCTTTCAATTAAAATTTAATCATCATAACACTGAATTATTGGAGACGAAAAAGAAAGTTAAATTTAAACGTGACCGTCAATGATGGCGTAGCTCACTCTGGCCCCGTCTTGCCAAGATGGAACGATCTAAAGTGGGCAATAAATGTTGCAAGCTATATATAGAAGCTATATCCACCCTAGGAATGCCAGCCTATTTGCCAGAAAGAATCCAAAACGGCAAGGAACTGACTGAGAAGCAGCAAATTTTTTGTTGTTGAACTGCTCGTTAAGGTCCATAACTTCATTAATAACTGTAATTAAGCAAGCCTGGATAGAAGTTATATCCACCCTAGGTACCCCTACCTTCATGCCAGAAAGAATCAAAATCAGTGAAGAATTGAGGGAGAAGCGATTTATGTGGAAACTGCTCGTTAAGGCCTAATTACTTCATATCTTCATTATTAATTAAAATTATGCAAATTTAGGTAGAAGCCATATGCAGCCCAGGCAGATCTACCTTCCTGCCAAAAAGAATAAAAATCAGTGAAGAATTGAGATAGTAGAAGCGATTTTCGTGAAACGTGGACAACGCCAGATGGACAACACGATGGCATAAGATCATCGCCTGGATGAGCTAATAACCTATTTATATAAGACAGAACAGTATTCAATCACTGAGATGCATTTTCTCTATTGTCAAATCAATCACTAAAACCTTACATACAAAGAAACTTCAATTAATTTTAACTAATTCTTACAGTTCTTAGGGTGTGCTGTTGTCGGAAAATTATCACAAGCAGGTTGGTTTGATGTGATGTGGCTTGACACAGTGTAGAGTTACAGTGCCTTGGATTGCCATGTATGAAATGACTGTGTGCCGTTATATAAATAAACTTGACTTGAATGAATGGGGTACCACAGGGTTCAATGCTTTCAGCGTCAGTATCCATCAGTCATGAAAGACTACGTATCTTAAGCCATACAGCAGGTCCGTTTAAATTCTCCCATCCAGCATGTGACGAAAATGGCCAAGTCATTGGAGTTGATGTTGGAACAGTGTGAAGAAGCTGGCAAGGTTCGGTAAGTGTAAGAACCCAATCAGACCACTTGATGCCAAGAATGAGTCATAGCTTCCACCTATGGAAGGTGTTGGATATCCTTTTTTGCTACAAGTACAGACTTCAGGACTCACTACTGTACAGAAGGATGTTGAAAATGTATGTATTGTAGACTGTCACTTTGGTGTGGACCATCAGCTCGTTGTTTTCCCACACTTTCTTCATTAACCACGCAAAGTTTGTGGCTGCACGGTTGATCCGTTTGTTCCCTGTCCAGCGAGAAGTTGTCTTGAACCGTGGTAGGTAAACTTGTGTGCCATGCCAAGTGCATAGATATTTTGATGGAGATTACCGCCAGTTACGCGATACCCTAGCCCATCACGTTTGCTTTCTTCAGACTGATGGTCAAATCAGATGGAGTTGTAGGTGCAATAGGCTTATCGAATCAGTCTCATGTAAAAAGGGTTCAGTCTCATAAATTCATTAATCATTAATTCAAGTGTCTATTAGTTTATAGCTAACTATTAAAATCAATGGAATAACTTTGTGATGTTGCTATAGTTTATTGAGTATTGTAGCTCTAATGTAATACATTTACTCTAGTTCTATAACATTCATATAACAACCAAATGGGTGAAGGCAATTAGAATACTTGTTTGGCAGAGGTTGGCACTCAGTGGATGTTGTAGCAATAGACAGGACACAGTTTATTCCAAAGATACCATTTATTGAAATAGCTGACATGAATTAGCAAACTAATACTGATCAGACATAGCAACAATAGCAGCCAAGGAATAGTTCAATATAAATGGTGATACAATGTATACAAATAATAATCAGTAGTGTATATGATGATAACTAAGGCACTAATGGTGTTCAGAAGTAATAAGCTATATGTAAGTTTACAGTGTAGGGGCGAGTGGATGCTAAAATGTGAGAGGGAAATCACGTGTTTGTGTGTCTGTGTGAGTGTGTGTGTGCGTGCAGCTGCGCACTAACGGGATGAGGAGGAGCTAGGGAGAGCGAGTGTGCACAGGCGCACGACAAAGAGGAGGGGAGTGAGGCTGTGAATGGAATGCGCGAGCCTTTGTGCTAGGCCTCAAAGCCAAACTTTTACTCAACCTTAGCTACTCCTGAAATCCCAATGTTCAGGGGTGTGGTGCAATGGATAGAGTTAAAGAGAGAGAGAGAGAGCATGCACAATCTAACTAAATACAGATAATGAACAAAGTAAATCAAACACGCGGTCTAAGACCGACTTTCATGTGAATCAAAATGCGTACATTTAAACCATGAATGAAATCAAATAAACAACACTCTTCACATTAACTAGCCACAACTAAGACTAACAATTGCCCAGATGCCAGCCTTACTTGAGATCGCTCTTGCTTGGCGACTGAAGTGCGCCGTCTGTTATTCGAAGACAGCATGGAGTGCAGGTCCAGGGAGAAAGCAGTTCTGTTCCTTTCACTTTTACAGCTCATCAGCTGAAGATCTTCGGTGTCCCGTCGGTCATCCGATGAACTGGAAGGAATCTTGTTTATAGTTCGTCGACGTTGAGGAAGGGAAAAGGGATCTGGTCGCCTTTTCTCTTTGAAATACTGCGTGGGCTGCAGTAACTAACCGGTTCAGTTCTTATTACAACTATGCAAAGATCAAATACATTGAACTTTGGCTAAAGGTCTGGTATCAATAGCTCGTTCTTTGTTCTTCTGTAGCACCGATGCAAAGGCTTCTCTTTCACGCGTGGAATCCACCGCCAGAGAGAAAGAATTTCAATTTTGCCGCGGGTTTTAAGCACAGTCATGATGCCACTATATTTGGTATCCGGTATCATCTCTGTATCCAATACCATTACAGGGAGTCAGAAGAATGGACGGAGATAGAACATGGCATCGAGTGCAGGGATTGGTGTGTTCAATGCTGTACAGTGAAAGGGGGGAGATGGTTACTATGATTACAGCATGGCAGTCCATCCCTACAGAGTCTTCACAAGCCAGTGAGAAGCTGTCCATGAGTTTCTGTAGCTGTCCCTCAACGTGAAATACCAGAACTATGCTACGCTCAATTTTTGCTCTCAACCAAGACATACCGAAAAGCTTTCCATCTGACCTGGTTCAGAGGTACCCATCCATGATGATGTTTGAGCCAAAAAAAGATGCCAAACAGGGTGGGAATAAGCACACAACCCTACCTGACACTGCTGCAGAGGACAAAACCTATAGTTATGTGCCATCAACCTGGACAATCCCCTTCATATCTGTATGGAATGACTGGATCAAATTGAGGAGTCTGGGTGGGCATTTAAAACTTGCCAAGCATTCTGAACAGTCCATATAGGCTCACAAGGTCTAATGCTTCGTTAAGTCAATGAAGGCAACGTCAAATGGTTGCCTCTGCTCTCTCTATTTCTCCTACAGCTGGTGTTGGGAGATGATGATGTCAATCATGGCACGTCCAAACCTCTGTCTGTTAAAGGCAACACCTGTGAATACCTTGCTGATCATGCTCAACAGCAAAATTCTCTGATAATTGTTGTAGCCAATTCTATCGCATTCATTTATTCATACATACAGCATGACTTATTGCAGTCTCTCCTGTCACAAGGCATTACTTCTCCCACCCAGTATTAACAGAGCTGGTCATACAGGGGATCCAGCAAGGCATCTTTGGCACACTTGATATGTCTGATAGTATGCCTTCAAGTCCTGGTGCCTCCCTAATTGGTAGGTGGTTGATGGTCATGCTCAGCTCCTTGATAAAGTGGGGAGCCACTTGACAGAGTCGAAGGTGGTGTCGGAAATGGCGTTTTCCCACGAGTATGGTTCAGAGGAGTGTTCCACCTATCTCTCCAGCTATTTTGCCTTTGTTGTTGATTGTTTCCCCTGGTAGCAGACTTCAGCAGACCCACTTTGCTCCATATGGAACCTACGATTCTTTTGATCCCATAATACACTCCACGATAATTGCCAAAATCAGCCTCAAGCTACATGCCTCTAAATCAGGGGTCACCAAACTTTTTTCTCTGGGGGCCACATTGTCATTCCTGACTGTGATGGGGGGCCGGGGTCGGGTCAACTATATAACATAGAATTGTATGACCCAGACAAATATGACCGCCAGCAGGCCTCACTGTATAGTAGAGATTACTAGCCTGGCACAGCCATCCCCACTACTATATCAACACTACTATATCAACACTTGATTCCTGGCACATATTTGTTTATCTTTACTAGTGGCTTGCAAAAGTGGTAATCGAGTCTTCACACTTTGTTTTAATTTGAAATACCACAGATATTCCATTTATTTATTTTCTAATAAAAATAACATCAAAGCTGTCAAGGTAAGAAACATCTGCCTAGTTGAGGTGATTGACACTGGCAAAGGTGAGTGGAAAATTGTAAAAATTGTAGGTAGGCCTGTTGATATTATTAATAATAATATTAATAATAATTGTGTGCAGCACTTAATAAAGGTCAAATAAATAGGCCTATAAAATAAATACATTTTAAAAAACAGTGAAATTATAATAATATGAGCAATAGATCACAGCAGTTGTGCTGTGTCCTGCACGTCATTGCTCTCATCCATGGCCAAAGCAAAAAACTCGAATTCTGATGCTTTCTCATTCAGCTGGTCATACACATTCTCCCCCAAATCTTCGGTTCACCTGGTCATAGCAGGTGCGGAGAGACTCACCGCCTTGAGCGCATCCTTGTCGGGGGGACACCTCCTCGGCCACAGAAAGCATGCATACTTTAACAAAGTCCCCATCAGTAAACGGCTTTCCATGGGTAGCTAGTAGGTGAGCTACCTTATAGCTAGCTCGGACAGCAGCCTGGTTGATCTGGGTTTGGTGAAGGAATACATTCTGTTGTGCAGCCAGTCTGCATTTCATCCTCCGAATCCTGTCTTCTCTTGTTTGCCCTCGCAAACTAGCATACTCTTTGTGGCGGGTTTCGTAGTGACGACGCAGATTATATTCTTTGAAAACCGACACACTTTCTTTACATACAAGACAAACTGCACGGTCCTTACACCGAACGAAAAAATAATCGGTGGTCCACTGTTCTTTAAAAACTCTGCACTCTCTGTCAACTTTTCGCCGACCGCTAGCCATTTTGCTGTCCTGAACACTGACAGTTCTCTGCGCATGCGCTGCCTGTCACTGCTTGATCGCGAGCATATGACGAAAATTTGGAAAATATGAATAGTTCATTTTATAACTAAACATCAATTTTAATTGATAAAATCAACAAAATACAAAATGCAGACGTTATTATTTACCAAAAAGCAATTTAAAAAAATAGGCCATGACCACTTTTGGGGATTGCCTCATAGGGCCGGTTCAAGTGATGGGGGGCAGAGGGGCTGGGGGGCCGGTCAAAGGGGGGTGGCGGGCAGTAGTCGGCCCGCGGGGCGTAGTTTGATGACCCCTGCTCTAAATGGTTAAGACTCTGAGTTACTGATCAGAAGGTTGGGGATTCAAGCCTCAGCACCACAAAGCTGACTCTGTTGGGCCCTTGAGCAAGGTTCTTAATCCTTTTTGCTCCGGGGGTGCCGTATTATGGCTGACTCTCTCCTCTGACCCTAGCTTCCTCACAAGCTGGGATATGAAAAAATGAATTTCACTGTGCTGTCATGAATCAAAGTCCTTCCCATGCCACAAGACACATCGGGTACCACGATCTCTGCTTCTACAGCCCTCGACTTCTCGCTTATCACATAGCTAGGGGGGCTGGTCCTCTGGTAACCACAAGATTTTGACTCCCTACTCACATCTGTATTGCGGTATACCTTGTCAGATGGCAGTAAGTACCATTGTTATGATGGTCTTTGGTATGACCCGACCGCAAGCAGAACTCACGATCTCCCGGTTGAGAGGCGGACATGCTAACCAGTAGGTCAACTCATGGTGCTGTAATGTATACACTGTGTGCACAATTATTAGGCAAGTTGTATTCCTGATGATTAATTTTATCGTTGAACAAATACAGTGCTCTCAGTCAATCCAAATTGTTAATAAACCTAAAACCAGAATGATTAACAAAGGAAAGGGGAGTTTAGGCCTTCTCAGGGGAATATATAAGTGTGCAGAATTATTAGGCAACATTTAGTGTGCAGAATTATTATGCAACTAAATGAAAAGCTTAAAGTTTCCCATCTCACTTGTTTATTTTAATTTTCAGTGTAACAAATAAACAACTCAGAATTAACAAATAAACACTTCTAGCATTTCAAAAATATTCAGTGACCAATATAGCCACCCTTCTTTTCAATAACTGCCATGAGCCTTCCATCCAGTCTGTTAGTTTTTTGATTTGTTGACGATCAACTTTTTGTGCAGGAGCAACCATGGCCTCCCAAATGCTATTCAGAGTGGTGTATTGTCTTCCCTCGCTGTAAATCTCATGCTTAAGAAGGGGCCACAAGTACTCAATAGGGTTTAAGTCAGGTGAGGAAGGGGGCCATGTCATTACTTTGTCATCTTTAAGGCCTTTGCGGGCTCGCCAAGCAGTGGAGTACTTGGGTGCATGTGATGGTGCATTGTTCTGCATAACAATCATGGCCTTCTTGAATGATGCAGACTTCTTCCCATACCACTGCTTGAAGAATGTATCTTTTAGAAACTGGCAGTAGGTTTGGAAGTTGATGTTAAGTCCATCTTCAGCCTGAAATGGTCAAACTAGCTCATCCTTAATAATAGCAGCCCATGCCATTACCCCTCCACCACCTTGCTGGTGTCTGAGTCAAAGTGCCCTGTGTCCATTAGTTATCCAGCTATGGGCCCATCCATCTGGTCTATCCAGAGTCACTCTCATTTCATCCGTCCATAAAACCTTTGGAAAATCTGTCTTCAGATATTTCTTGGCCCAATCTTGACATTTCAACTTGTGAGTCTTGTTTAGTGGTGGTCGTGTTTCAGCCTTCCTTACCTTGGCCATGTCTCTGAGCACCGAACACCTTGTCCTTCTGGACACTCCAGGTCGGTTGCAGTTCTAGAATATTGTGGCACTGGAGGATAATGGGTTCCTGGTAGCTTCATGTTTAATCCTTCTCAAGTCTTTTGCGGTTAATTTGTGTCTTTTCTTCTCCACACATTTTTTGTGACCCTGTTGACTATTTGCAACAAAACGTTTGATTGTTTTGTGCTCACATTTCTATAGCTTAGCTATTTCAAGAGTGCTGCATCCCTCTGATAGGCATTTTACAATTTTTGTCTTTTCAGTGTCTGTTAAATCTCTTTTTTAGCCCATTTTGCCTGAGATAAAGAAGCTGCCTAATAATTATGCACACCTTAATATAGGGTATTAATGACTTTAGGTCACACCCTCCCTCATTACACAAATAAATACCACCTGAGAATGCTTAAATCCAATTAGCATTCAAGTGTATCTAGCTTGCGGTTGGAAAACATGCATAGAAATAATGGTAGGGTCAGAGTACTCACTTGCCTAATAATTGTGCACACAGTGTATATGACAAAGGTTTCTTCTTCATCATACATGGTTTGTGAGTGACTTGGATGTTTCTGGACATCATCTCACCTTAAAGCAGACTACAAGTGGTCAATGCCATGGTCTGCACCCTGGTAATGAGCACATTTCTGATTTTGGGATGATCAAGTTCAACTGGTACCAGTGTTTAGAATGGGAATGTCTCCATGATACTTTCAGTTGTGGTTTGGTCTGGAAGAAGAATTAGTAATGCACAGTCCACGAAGTATGCAAAGCTCAAGCAACATTTGTCTAGTTTAATTTATTCTGACAATTCCAAATTGTCCGAGACTCAAATGATGCCTTGAAAGAAAACGAAGGCCTAAAGTTCCAAAGGCCAATTAAAAAATATTTAAGCACACATTCTCTGAACACTATCTGTTTGCAGAGATATGAGGTTTCTGAAACAAACAAAGGCCATTTATTGCTTTCTATTGATTTTACCCGCTGGGGGCCTTTAGCCTTGTGGCACCCTACCATGCAAGCACTGCAAGTGACCAGTGACCTCATTTTCTCTTCTCAGACCTCATATATCCCAACCTTTCAGTGAAGTCCCAACCTCACTGGTATTTCTCATCCTCTTTGTTTTGAGCAATTAACCAGTAAAAACAAATACCCCAAAAAGATAAAACTGCTAAATGATTATTGAATAATACTAGTCAGAATAAGTACTACAGTTTCTTTTTGAGAAGTACAACGAAATGATTCTTGCATTCTATAATGTGTAACTCAATCTCTGTTCAAGAAATTTGTCATCTTCAAACTGTCAAAATATTTTATTGCCAGTAATCTGAGTTGATAGCTCATTTTGTGCTCCATATATGCTGGGCTGGTTGCTAATGCCTGAGGTACATACAAATGGTACAACAACCATACATTTAAAAGTTGAACAGTCTGGCAGCTGGTTATGAATGAATTACTAATGGAAATGGTATAAGGCCCTGTAGCAATACATAAATCAACACAAATGGTTTGAGGGCAGATGAGAGAAGCTTGACGTGTGCCTGAGAGCATTTTATGGATTTTTCAAGCTGAGTATCAGTGATGAACTCTCTGTACGTCGCATCGATAGCTTCTCTGCATGCTTCGTGTCCTGCAGGATTCAGGACTGCGTTTTGAGACTAAACCTGTGGAGAAAATCACTGATTGATTAAGAGCATGCAGACAGAAGCGTGACTGCAAATTAATTAGTGCGTTCGAAACACACACCTTGTCTTGATCGGCAAACCTCTAGTCACCTGTGCATCAGTACAAATCCCTTCTACTTTCACTTACGTATGGACAGTTTAGTTTTGGGAGTTGTTTGAAATGTTGTGTAACCCTTTATATCACAGTGCTGTTGAATTGCTGGTCAGAATTTCCATCACAGCAGCTCTGACAGTCCTTCAGGCTTCAAATTGCAGGTTTATATTAATGCACTCATAACGTCATTATGCATGTTCATAATCCATATGAACATATTTTAAGGATGCGTGTTCAAATTGTTCAAATGAAGTTTTCTGTCAGGAGATGGTTAACATTTATGAAAGATAATGTCTCTAGTGTCAGTGCTGTGTTACATCCAGATGGGTTTATGCTTTGAGGTTTCTCAGGAACAAGGAGCATATTATTTGGTCTTATTAACGTCATGAGAAGGGGGGGGGGGGGGGGGGGGAGAAGCTGAAGAGCGAATAACTCAAGGAATGACTTGAGGTCTGTGAGCTGATCCAGCACATGCAACAAAGATTTGGTTTTATGAAATAAACAGTGGAAATTACAACCCTGATTCCAAAAAAGTTGGGACAAAGTACAAATTGTAAATAAAAACGGAATGCAATGATGTGGAAGTTTCAAAATTCCATATTTTATTCAGAATAGAACATAGATGACATATCAAATGTTTAAACTGAGAAAATGCATCATTTAAAGAGAAAAATTAGGGGATTTTAAATTTCATGACAACAACACATCTCAAAAAAGTTGGGACAAGGCCATGTTTCCCACTGTGAGACATCCCCTTTTCTCTTTACAACAGTCTGTAAACGTCTGGAGACTGAGGAGACAAGTTGCTCAAGTTTAGGGATAGGAACGTTAACCCATTCTTGTCTAATGTAGGATTCTAGTTGCTCAACTGTCTTAGGGCTTTTTTGTCGTATCTTCCGTTTTATGATGCGCCAAATGTTTTCTATGGGTGAAAGATCTGGACTGCAGGCTGGCCAGTTCAGTACCCGGACCCTTCTTCTACGCAGCCATGATGCTGTAATTGATGCAGTATGTGGTTTGGCATTGTCATGTTGGAAAATGCAAGGTCTTCCCTGAAAGAGACATCGTCTGGATGGGAGCATATGTTGCTCTAGAACCTGGATATACCTTTCAGCATTGATGGTGTCTTTCCAGATGTGTAAGCTGCCCATGCCACACGCACTAATGCAACCCCATACCATCAGAGATGCAGGCTTCTGAACTGAGCGCTGATAACAACTTGGGTCGTCCTTCTCCTCTTTAGTCCGAATGACACGGCGTCCCTGATTTCCATAAAGAACTTCAAATTTTGATTCGTCTGACCACAGAACAGTTTTCCACTTTGCCACAGTCCATTTTAAATGAGCCTTGGCCCAGAGAAGACGTCTGCGCTTCTGGATCGTGTTTAGACACGGCTTCTTCTTTGAACTATAGAGTTTTAGCTGGCAACGGCGGATGGCACGGTGAATTGTGTTCACAGATAATGTTCTCTGGAAATATTCCTGAGCCCATTTTGTGATTTCCAATACAGAAGCATGCCTGTATGTGATGCAGTGCCGTCTAAGGGCCCGAAGATCACGGGCACCCAGTATGGTTTTCCGGCCTTGACCCTTACGCACAGAGATACTTCCAGATTCTCTGAATCTTTTGATGATATTATGCACTGGAGATGACGATATGTTCAAACACTTTGCAATTTTACACTGTCGAACTCCTTTCTGATATTGCTCCACTATTTGTCGGCGCAGAATTAGGGGGATTGGTGATCCTCTTCCCATCTTTACTTCTGAGAGCCACTGCCACTCCAAGATGCTCTTTTTATACCCAGTCATGTTAATGACCTATTGCCAATTGACCTAATGAGTTGCAATTTGGTCCTCCAGCTGTTCCTTTTTTGTACCTTTAACTTTTCCAGCCTCTTATTGCCCCTGTCCCAACTTTTTTGAGATGTGTTGCTGTCATGAAATTTCAAATGAGCCAATATTTGGCATGAAATTTCAAAATGTCTCACTTTCGACATTTGATATGTTGTCTATGTTCTATTGTGAATACAATATCTGTTTTTGAGATTTGTAAATTATTGCATTCTGTTTTTATTTACAATTTGTACTTTGTCCGAACTTTTTTGGAATTGGGGTTGTACTTCGCAACAGTCCAGAAAACCTTTACAAACTAACCTCCAATTTAGGCATAAGAATTTTAGCACTAAGTCTAGCTCAGGAAATCTCAGAATGCATCCTTCCATTTCTGGATGTGTCGTATTTATGGACAGTAAACAAGAAGCTGTTGTAATACACATAGTGTGATTTTTTTTAAATATATAACTAATCATCCATCCAGTTTTAGCTACTAATTGAAATCCATCCATTCTCTATACCACTTACCAGTCCAGGTCATGGAGGAAGCTGGAGCCAATCCCAGCTGACTTTGGGCAGGTTGCCAACCTATGTACAGAGACGACCACCATTCACACCTATGGGCAATTTAGAGTAGCCAGCTGAGCTAATCAGCATGTCTTTGGACTGTGGGAGGAAACCCAAGAATCTGGTTGGAGAAAACCCACACACCGAAAGGCCCCAGTCAGCTGCAAGGTTCGAACCCATAACCTTCTTGCTGTGAGGTGACAGTGCTCATCATTGCACCATCACCCCGTCCTTCAGGGACATTATTTTCCCATGCACCAGTTACAATGAAAATACAGTACAACGAAAAGCACCGATAGCACTCCCTTCCTCATTAAAGATGGAAAACATAATGCAGTGAACCATCACATAAGCCAGACTCATTAGAAAAAAAAGTAGAGAAGATAATTTTCATTAATACTACCAAGTACACTCACCGGCCACTTTAACAGGAACTTGTTCTAGATTCTAAAATTCCTGTTCTTGGCTGTAAGAGTGGAACCCAATATGTTGTTCTGCTGTTGCATGCTGAGATGCTTTTCTGCGCACCACAGTTGTAAAGAGTTGCTATGAATTACTATATCCTTCCTGGCATAAAAGCTCAAACCAATCTGTCCATTTTTCCTCTGACCTCTCTTATCAACAAGGTGTTGGCTTCCACCCTCAGAACTGTCGCTCACTCAGTGTTTTTTGTTTTATCAGCAGTTTCTGAAATACTCAAACCAGTCCATCTGGCTCAAACCAACACCCATGCCACAGTGAAAGAAAGTCACACTTTGAGATCACAATTTTTCCCGTTCTGATGTTTTAAGTGAACATGAACTGAAGCTCTTGATTTGGATCTGCATGATTTTCTGCATCAAGGGATCGGCTGATTAGAGAACTGCATAAAACTGCAGGTGGATGGGTGTCCCTAATAATGTATCGATACTATGCATGGAGGGCAGGCATCATATAAATGTTTCTTGCTCCAAGTTGAAGCATTCCAGTATAAAATCAAAACGTATCTTCATAATCACAATTTCAGATGTTGCCCCAGTCTTATACAACCCCGATTCCAAAAAAGTTGGGACAAAGTACAAATTGTAAATAAAAACGGAATGCAATGATGTGGAAGTTTCAAAATTCCATGTTTTATTCAGAATAGAACATAGATGACATATCAAATGTTTAAACTGAGAAAATGTATCATTTAAAGAGAAAAATTAGGGGATTTTAAATTTCATGACAACAACACATCTCAAAAAAGTTGGGACAAGGCCATGTTTACCACTGTGAGCCATCCCCTTTTCTCTTTACAACAGTCTGTAAACGTCTGGGGACTGAGGAGACAAGTTGCTCAAGTTTAGGGATAGGAATGTTAACCCATTCTTGTCTAATGTAGGATTCTAGTTGCTCAACTGTCTTAGGTCTTTTTTGTCGTATCTTCCGTTTTATGATGCGCCAAATGTTTTCTATGGGTGAAAGATCTGGACTGCAGGCTGGCCAGTTCAGTACCCGGACCCTTCTTCTACACAGCCATGATGCTGTAATTGATGCAGTATGTGGTTTGGCATTGTCATGTTGGAAAATGCAAGGTCTTCCCTGAAAGAGACGTCGTCTGGATGGGAGCACATGTTGCTCTAGAACCTGGATATATACCTTTCAGCATTGATGGTGTCTTTCCAGATGTGTAAGCTGCCCATGCCACACGCACTAATGCAACCCCATACCATCAGAGATGCAGGCTTCTGAACTGAGCGCTGATAACAACTTGGGTCATCCTTCTCCTCTTTAGTCCGAATGACACGGCGTCCCTGATTTCCATAAAGGACTTCAAATTTTGATTCGTCTGACCACAGAACAGTTTTCCACTTTGCCACAGTCCATTTTAAATGAGCCTTGGCCCAGAGAAGACGTCTGCGCTTCTGGATCATGTTTAGATACGGCTTCTTCTTTGAACTATAGAGTTTTAGCTGGCAACGGCGGATGGCACGGTGAATTGTGTTCACAGATAATGTTCTCTGGAAATATTCCTGAGCCCATTTTGTGATTTCCAATACATAAGCATGCCTGTATGTGATGCAGTGCCGTCTAAGGGCCTGAAGATCACGGGCACCCAGTATGGTTTTCCGGCCTTGACCCTTACGCACAGAGATTCTTCCAGATTCTCTGAATCTTTTGATGATATTATGCACTGTAGATGATGATATGTTCAAACTCTTTGCAATTTTACACTGTCGAACTCCTTTCTGATATTGCTCCACTATTTGTCGGTGCAGAATTAGGGGGATTGATGATCCTCTTCCCATTTTTACTTCTGAGAGCCGCTGCCACTCCAAGATGCTCTTTTTATACCCAGTCATGTTAATGACCTATTGCCAATTGACCTAATGAGTTGCAATTTGGTCCTCCAGCTGTTCCTTTTTTGTACCTTTAACTTTTCCAGCCTCTTATTGCCCCTGTCCCAACTTTTTTGAGATGTGTTGCTGTCATGAAATTTCAAATGAGCCAATATTTGGCATGAAATTTCAAAATGTCTCGACATTTTATATGTTGTCTATGTTCTATTGTGAATACAATATCAGTTTTTGAGATTTGTAAATTATTGCATTCCATTTTTATTTACAATTTGTATTTTGTCCCAACTTTTTTGGAATCGGAAAGCCTCTTTCCATGACTAGTTCTGCCCCTCTCTCTGTGTCTCAGCGAGTTGTGCAATGTAGTACAGGCCACCTGGGCCATAGACGCCCTCCTGTCCAATGAAAAACCGCATCTCGTGACCATATTTGATACGGCTTGTACAGCTTCACAAGACAACACTGCCATATTGGCAATGACATTTGGGACTCAACACCTCTCTTTGTAACTGGGTGCTGGACTTTCTTACAGGGAGGCCACAGAACATTCAGGTCAGCAGTAACACCTTCAGGACCATCATGCTGAGCACAGGGGCCCCACAAGGGTGTGTGCTCAGCCCGCTGTTCTTCACCCTGCTGACCCATGACTGTGTACCAATCAACAGCACCAACCACATCATCAAGTTTGCGGATGACACGACTGTGGTGGGCCTCATCACTATCGACGATGAAGCCAACTTACAGGACCTACAGTACCTCCTACCCCTGGTCTGTAACACATTCATTCACACAAGAAACTCTCTCTCATCTGTTTGCACATCACACTACAATCATTTGCACTACTGTTCATATACACCTCATAAGCTACACTTCTAGCACCTTCTCTGTTACATATATTGTACTGTATTTACACTACTGCTATTTTGTACATTGATTTCAGAGTGGATTTATAAATATTGTTTTTCTTAATATAATTAAAAAAAAATCTTTATCTGTTTTTACAAGTAAGGTGAGAGAGAAACGGCATTTCGATTCTCCTACATGTCCTGGATATATAGTGAATTGACAATAAAAAAATCTTTGAATCTTGAATATTGGAAAAAAAAAGTGTCCACTCGCTGCTGAATTATCGCAAGGAAGCCCCCCAGCTCCTTCCTGACATCACTGTCCATGGACCCTGATCCATGCCCATGTCCCCATTTTCTTTTTCTCTCCTCATTCCCCCACATGGGGGAAAGTCATGGCCTAACGGTTTGAGAAGCAACTTTGGGACCCAAAGGTTACTGGTTCGATTTCCTTGACCATCAGAAATGGCTGAAGTGCCCTTGAACAAGGAACCTAGGCTCTCCAGGGTCCTTTGGGTATGCTGTACGTCGCTCTGGATAAGCGCATCTTACTAAACGCTATTAATATCATAAGTTATATCTCATGAACAATCCACGCTCATGTCCCTTGTCTTTCCTTTCATCCTCTTCAGGCATGGCTCAGAAACCATCCATGTTTCTTCCTTTTTCCTCTTCAGAAACCATCCACACGAGATCAGACCAGGCACAGATGCGCAAGAATCGTTATGACAATGGCAAAAGGAATATGCTCTTCTCCATGGTCTAGTCCCACAAAGTCCTTTTTTTCTTGATCACGTCCCTGTTTTCAGAACAAAGAGACATGACGACATATAGCCTCAATAGTCCAAGACAGTGACCAGTCGTGGGTGGAATCCACAACCCACGGATGTTTAAGATGTTTAATTCCAGATTGACTGCATGTTGCTGGTAAAGCCATTTTGGTTAGGTTGCCATGTAGTTATTCAGAGCATCATAAATAGATAAGGAAATTTTATGTTGATGTGTAACATCTGTAATCATCTTTAGATGGCTGCTGATTGAACGAGTGGCCTTCTTCAGTCATGCTAAAGAAAACCACAACCCCTTACTGAAAGGATCTCCCATTTTCAAGAGATGAACACCAATACTCATTTTCCCAGGAAGCTTTGTTCTGCGGCTATGGAAGATGCCAGTCATTTATTGCCAGAATAACCAATGTCTTCTTGTCCCAAATGACAGCGTCACCACTGCCTCCTTTCTACTGTGCTGCCGTGGTTGTTTGGCAGCTCGGAGCTTACAGTTGTGGGTAGTAGAAGACCCTCCACCCACGCATGCACACCTCTGTATACGGCCCAGAAACACCGGCGCTCCAGCCCAATAATGGCAAGCGCTTCCCCTGGGCCCTCGGCTCAAGCCTCCGGCCGCTGCTTGTGTTTGCACCATTTATTTAGTGTGACATGTCTCCAATTAAACTGTGGAGGCTGCTACATTTCCCCCCCGTAAGCACCCCTTATTCCTCCCTGCAGACCTCCAGTCACAGAGACGGAGAGAGAGTGAAAGAGAGAGAGAGAGAATATCTTGCCTTCCAGCTATGATCGCAATGTCATTTTCCCCCTCCGTGCTTGCAGCGCGGCTCAGAGAGGTGGCCGAGATTATAATAACAATCTATCAGAATATCGAATGAGATAATCAAGGTCTGAAATGAGACTGTCACAGCGCTCTACCCACGACAGCAGTGGCAGACGATGTGGCGGCGACACTCGTCCAAGATGACACCACGCAGGGGGTGGAGGGGGCGAGGCGACTTATTTTTAGGAAGCCTGTGAGGAAACCCTGCGTCGTGCCTGCTTGAAAGGTGCAAACAGAAGTTGAATACATATTTCAGGTACAAGCTTTGCTCCCTGTTCCCCGAAGGTAGTCGCTCTTAAATTCTCCTTCATGTTCGTTCAGCTCGGGTTCCCGTCTTGACTCTGTTTTTGCCATTTTCGAGTCTGCCATCGATGTAGGAGTGACTTTGTCTGACCCCGAGAGCGTTCGCTGGTTCACAGTGGAGCTCACTGGTTGGCAAGGCCCTCATTCAGCAGGGGTTCAACCAATCATCTGCATCCGCCAAGACGCTGGGCCAGGGGGAGCCCCAGTGGCAGCTGGGAAGGGTGGAGTGGCCAGCTGTGGAGCAGCAGGGTGATGATAGTTGGGTGGGGGTTTGCAGAGAAGTCTTACACACACACACACAGCTCGTGCACTTTATCCAGCTAGGATTGGTACTATTTTTTGATATAAATAAACTGATATAAATAGAATTTTCTTACATTGCGTACACACTCAGCAACCACCCCTATACTTTCCACATCCAAACACACACTTTCACAGCCTGACTGGCCAACATCTGGCACGCCATCTGTACCTTTCCCCTTCTGACGTGACAGGTAGCCCCACCATCACATTGGCGAGAGGAGGAGAGGTGTGAACACGTCCCTGTGCTCTCGCCATGCAGCTGGACACATTAGAGAAGCTCTATCAAGCCAGGCACTCTCACACCACAAACAACTGATTTCTCTATTTAAACTGCCAGGCCGGCTACCTTGCCCTCTGCCACATGTAGATGCCCATGATCATCATCTTCACATTGTACGGCTTTGCTAAAAATGAAACGACTGTCTGAAAGATTATTACCCCGTCCACACTAGGGATTTTGTACCGATATGAAACTACTTTCGTACCGCAACACCTGTCCACACTAGCAACTCTACCGGTACTGTAGCGCTATAACTGTATCGGTACGAAACCCACAAATGTATGGGTTTCGTACCGGTACAGTATCGGTACTGTAGCGCTTCGCTGTAGTGTGGACAGATGAAGCGGCTCTGTATCGATACAAATATAATGCGCATGCGCAAAGTCACACACCTCAATCGATGTCTTCGCTGAATAAAATAGTGAAGAACGGAGATTTCTTTCTTTCTTTCTTTCTTTCTTTCTTTCTTTCTTTCTTTCTTTCTTAACTGCCTCGCGCGTTTTATACGATTCAACTGAATAAATGACCACCAGAAATACAGACTGTACATTGACAACAAAAAGCACACACGCGTTGTTTCATCCGCCATATTCTCGGAAGGAAGTTACTCAGTATCCATGGAAACATTTCGCGTACGCGCATTTCAACTACCTTGAAAGAAAACCGCAAACATTTCTCGCTAGTGTGGACAGATGCACTAAACTGTACCGGTATACTTTGGATCGATACAGTTATACCACTTTCGTACCCGTATAAGTGTGAACGCAGCATTCGTCTTCTCGGGAACTTGTTTCATAATAGATGACTTGCAACCATGTGATCAAAATGCGCTACGTCATGAGTGTCCACCATGATGGCGGATATACAAAGCAACTAGGACGGCAGCCGCTGAAAGCGTGTCTGTAAACAATGCTGGATTTTCTCCGTATTACCACGAGTTGGACGATCGAGAGAAGATTCGACACAAAGAGAAGGTAGATGTGTGTGGGTTTTGACCCGTATTTTTTAAGAAAGTCGGATTTTTTCTGAGGACAAGGCACTTCTACCGACCATCGAGCACCCAGACCAGTTTGGAAAGCTTAAATTTACGGAAGTTTCGAAATAATATTACTTCGTTTCAGTCAAAATTAGTTGACCCGGACGAAACGTAGCCCATTTTCTGAGCGGGTGCCAGTCTGGATTGTTTCTATCGCTGGCACTCATAGAAGCGAAATATAATTTGTTATAATTTTAAACACGTGTTTAAAATAACAACGACCGAGTGAACCACGACAAGAGAACGCTCATTTTATGGCAAAATTCTAACAACGTAAAATAAAATTCGTTCATATTATCATCGAGAAAGCTTTTGAATCTCACCTGAGATAAAACGATTACTGTGAACATGAGCTGTTTTGGTTTTAGCCTCTGTTAGATCAGCCCTGCCGACGTTGTTCAGCCGCGCTCGTCTCCTCTCCGTACTAAGTTTCCTCGCCCTCTTTCCGAATCACGGGCGGAATTCTAAAAAATCGGAACGTGCCACGGTCACGAGTACCGTTGTGACCACAACCATATCCAGCACAAAGATATGGCAGAGCTAAAAGAACGCAGTGGAAAAACAAAGAGAGTCGCGCACGTGTGATTATGTTTTGTATGGAATGTCGCTTGACCCTGCATTTGTACGGTATCTCCACCAACATGGCCGACATCCGGGTTTCTATTTTGCTTTGCCGTCACTTGCAGGTCAAGGATATAGTGTGTGGTGGTGGTCTGGGAAAACCCATCAGATGTCACTGTGGCTGAATTCTGGCTAAAATTATTTTAAAAATCTCTGGTTTTGGTGGAAAAAAAAATTGCTGGCCATCAGAAACTGGAAGTATGCTTCGCCAAAAGGGTGTGAAAATGGCTTTCTTACCTTTGCCTGTGGTTTTAAATTTTGCCAGTTTAAAAAAATATATCTTGCATAGATGTTTTTAGGGCGGCACGGTGGTGTAGTGGTTAGCGCTGTCGCCTCACAGCAAGAAGGTCCGGGTTTGAGCCCCGTGGCCGGCGAGGCCCTTTCTGTGCGGAGTTTGCATGTTCTCCCCGTGTCCGCGTGGGTTTCCTCCGGGTGCTCCGGTTTCCTCCACAGTCCAAAGACATGCAGGTTAGGTTAACTGGTGACTCTAAATTGACCGTAGGTGTGAATGTGAGTGTGAATGGTTGTTTGTGTCTATGTGTCAGCCCTGTGATGACCTGGCGACTTGTCCAGGGTGTACCCCGCCTTTCGCCCGTAGTCAGCTGGGATAGGCTCCAGCTTGCCTGCAACCCTGTAGAACAGGATAAAGCGGCTAGAGATAGTGAGATGAGATGTTTTTAGGAGGTGAGAGGAATCCAGAGAAAACTCGATGACAGACCAGGCATCCTGGAGCTCTGAGTTCAGGAAAATGTCCATGGTTTTCAGAAATTATCGAAAAAGTGAAGACCACTTTCATTTCATTTGACTCATATTGGCAGGATCGGTTTTTGACGACACCATATTGTATCTGCCCGCCATGCTGAAGGACATCTTGATCTGGTCAGCTGTTTCAGGATGACGACGACGACAACTGGCAGACACTTCAACCATCTCTAAATCAGCCTGTTCAAGACGAGGCTTCTTGTCTTCCTGAAAAAGTCTTCGGATTCAAGAGAGTTCACCAACGAGCTTGGCTTTTTAGCATTTCCATTAGGAACTCTGGAGGAACCACACCTGATCTCATTTTGAAGCAACTCATTTTGTACTTCAGGAAGAACACATTAGACCTAATTATGTGATGGCTAATTATTTCATCTGGGTCTCGGTGCTTAGTCCTTGCTTACGTGAAGTGCTCAGGGACAATTATTCATCTGCATGCTCGCAAATACCTTTCGTGTGCATGTAGTTTACAGCACCTTCCACACCGTTACGGGCTCTCTGATCAAGATGCCGGATCAAATCCAGGAGATGTCTGATCAAGTGACTTGTAAGATGCCGTAGCTCCATCTCTTAAAGGATATGGGACATGGATTTTTACCTGGGCATAATTATGTATAAAGGACATAAGAAATGCCATCTAAATCACTGCAGGGCGTCAAAAATGTGAAAATCATCACATTATTCAAGTTTTTTTATACATCAGCGCAAAACAAGGATTCGTTAATGAGCTAGGTGGTCACGTGACCCGTGACGTCACAAAAACTTTCCAAGGAGCCAGCGCTTGGGAATCTAATGTAAACAGGTTACCGAAATGGACACCATCGACAGTGACATTCCCGATGTTTCACAGAGATGTGAAGTTAGACCCTATCAATTCGAACCGATAGCTGGAAATTCACATGAACATGGATCTTGTCTTTACTCTAACGGGTCAGATGATTCTGAGAGTGAGAGTTCATTCAATCCCCATGAAACTGAAAGCGGTCGGCTCGATAACACTTCCTGGTAAGTTAAAAACAATTCTGCTCAAAGGCTAATGATCTGTTGAAAGAAGTATTATTTTTGTATCATACATTGAAAGTTCATCATAGATCTAGCTAAAGTCCGTCGCAAGCTAGTTTTTTTTTGCTGATATTTTTCGAGATTGATTGAGATACAATGCTTCCAGAGTCCGAGATGAAACATTCAAAATGGCGAAAAGAGTCAGAATTATGATAATCAATAACTGATACACCCAAAATTATAATACTAATCCTTACCTCGGCTTTCAGTCGCTTAGCGCAGAGGTCTTCAACAGGGGGGGGTCGCGAAATTGCACCGGATCACTCATATCAACAAAAATATTCCTGCCCTGTCCCCTGGCCTCCGTGCAGGGATGCAAACAGCGCACCTTTCGGCGGATGCCGCCTTTTTCACGGCTGAATCGCGCAGATCCGATTAAAAAAAAAAAATAGCCATATTAATTCATGAAACATGAAGTATAAGGATGAGAAAAAAAAACAGTTGAAATCGGGAAGCTGCGCGCATTTGTGCAGCCTGGCGCAAATGTGCGCAGCTTCCCGATTTAAACTGCTTTTTTTTTCCTCATCCTTGTACTTCCTGTTTCATGAATTAATATCACTCAGTACCTGAGTATTAATGTTGAAAGAATCCTCAGTGAAATGGTCCGAACACAGTTTGTGGGAAACAGTAGGTGCAAAGTTTTTTCAACAGGTGTTCTGTAAAGGTTATCCTACCTCTTGGATTTGTCCTACCAAGCTTACTGCGCATGCGCAGGTGAGCCCACACTTTCCTCAGCTTCGGGTCCTTGGGGAATGCAAAAAAACTTACTCCAGGGCATTTCCCATTGGAATTATTGCAACCATAAGCAGCACAATACACCATGATGTCCAATGTATGATGTCCAATGTACTTTAAAGACTATAAAAACAATTTTCTTGTCATCCACTTCTCCATTCATCTACCCGCTTGTGCTGTGCCCGAAAGTTTTTGTGACGTATGATCACGTGACAGCGGCTCTTCCGGTTGCAAAAAATGCATATCGGAAGTCGAGCAGAAATGCCACATATAATCATCACGAATATAACGATTTTGCTGAATTTAATATAGATGATTTTGTATTTGTTGATGCAATTAATTCATATTTTTAATGGAAAGAAACTGATATAGCGTGCATTTATGTTTCATGTCCCATATCCTTTAACCTCCTAGGGCTTAGCGGTCACATGTGTGAACAGCACTTTATGGAAATTCGGAACAAGAATCCACATATGTGGACATACTTTTTCTCTAAAAGTACATCTTATCAAAAGATGATGCTTAGTTTTTTATTCTAATCAGGTTCTAATAAGCCCAAATAGCAAAGAGAAATAAAAAATGCATGTAAAAAAAACAGCTTGGGCCTTAGGAGGTTAATGCACCCTGATGAAATTGTCAAAGTACAAGTTTGGTAATCAAGGGCCGTAACTCTGAGAAAATGCAACTGAATTGAACAAAATTGCAGTATGTGTATTTCCGACATATAACAAAGAATCCTGCCATGTTTTGTGAAATTCGTCCAAAAAATGTGAGAGGAGTTGATGTCAGAATGTGAGTACCCTTCCCGGGACGGACATCGCCACGACATAATCCCTCTTCGGGCCTTTCAGCCAGCGGGGAATAAAAACTTTATACAAAACGTCCGACAAAATCATTTCTGCTTAGAATGTAAACAAACTGGCGAAATGACAGGAGCAATTTGTGAAAAATGCGATAGCTCAAAAAAAAAAAAAAACCCGTTCTTACCACTTTCAGTCCATATTTTTTTTTTTTTAACATTATTGGGGTTTTGTTTTCGAGTAGACTTTTTATTTCGTCCTCGGTTGGTTCAGCAACACGCTCCGCCATTTTGTTTTTCTCTCCTCAGGGTATATGAGCTGATATCCTAGTAGTAGAGTCGCCAATCAATCAGAGTGCACGATTGCTCATATTCAGTGACTGTGGATAGAATAATAATTTTTTTTTTCGCGGTCTGGTTTCAATCAAATCCTGCGCTCTGATTGGCTGGCGAGCAGGTCCGTATCCTACTACGGACCCCGGTTACGGACCTCTGGCGACTTGCTCGTTCACAACAACAAAAAACAGTAGAATTTTTGTCAACATTTTTTTTTAAATAAGATGTATTTATAAGATTATCAAAAATCTTATAAATCTCATCTCATCTCATTATCTCTAGCCGCTTTATCCTTCTACAGGGTCGCAGGCGAGCTGGAGCCTATCCCAGCTGACTACGGGTGAAAGGCGGGGTACACCCTGGACAAGTCGCCAGGTCATCACAGGGCTGACACATAGACACAGACAACCATTCACACTCACATTCACACCTACAGTCAATTTAGAGTCACCAGTTAACCTAACCTGCATGTCTTTGGACTGTGGGGGAAACCGGAGCACCCGGAGGAAACCCACGCGGACACGGGGAGAACATGCAAACTCCACACAGAAAGGCCCTCGCCGGCCACGGGGCTCGAACCCAGGACCTTCTTGCTGTGAGGCGACAGCGCTAACCACTACACCACCGTGCCGCCCCAAAATCTTATAAATGTTTGCCAGCATTTCTCAGGAGAATAGCATTAATTTTACAGCATGGATAGCGATAACGACAGTGTTCACAGCGAAAGCGAGTTTTACTACCCTGAGGAAGAAGAAATAAAAGAAAGCATTTCAGGAGAAAGCTAAAAACCTCGAACTGTTGCTAACGCCGAGCAAAAACATGGCTGAATCCTGAATGACTCGTATTTGTATAAATAGGGGACTACATAGGCAGCAAAATGTAGTTTTATTTCCTGCCATGGAAGTGCACTTGTATACCGAGGAGGAAGCCATTTGCATTACAGCCGTGAATGAGGATTCAAAATGGCGGCTCGGCTCGGTTTTCTGTTAGAATTTGGTAAAGAAAAAAATAAATATATTATTTACCAGCTTAAGGTCGGGCCGTATGGTGAAATACCGTGACCTCGGCCCAGAGGGCCTCGCTCAGTACTTTCAAGACCTCGGTCACCGTATTCAGAGATGCCTACTAGTACGGATTGGCCGTATTTTGTACGGAAAAGTTACGTAAATACAATGTTACGGCAAACAGTGTTATTCTGTACGGAATTATTATAAAGTCTTAAAAAATTCCAGTGAGTTGTTTTTAAATGTCCAAGCGACTTTTTCAATCCATGTGCGATTCACGGCTAGGCTATTTATTTTTACGACAACCGCACATGCTGTGTGTGACATGCGCAGATTCCGCACATTTGTTCGCGCTATTTTCGATACAGTAGAATGGCCGTGCATTACACCCAGTCAAAAGGGCAATGGATACGCGCACTGCAAACTGTGTAGAACTGACATTAACATCACTCATGGTGGCCGCGATGACTGCACGCGGCATGCCAACTACAAAATAAAACATATGGAGTATGCTGAAATGGCGAGTCAGGCGGAAAGTAAATCTGGGGGTATCCAGCAGTTTTTATGAAATCTGTGGATGAAAAGACACGGAACGTGACCCGTGCTGAAGCGGTGAAGGTTGACCTGTGCTTGGAGTTGAACTTGCCAATTAGTGCCATGAAATGTGAGTTAAACTTATTCAGTTTCTTTTTACGTCTGATTTTTATTCACTGAAATATCAAACACTGGCTGTACTTCTTTAATTCAAAGTCTTTTCAGTGTTGCAAGTACAAATGTACATGTAGTATGATCAAAAACAGAATTTTATGATTAGTGTTGTTGGGATTGTGGCAAAAAATTGATCATTCCACTGTTTTAAATACAATTATAAATGTCATTTTATTCAATGTCTCTTCTGAAGCATTATGCTGAAGTATTTATATATTGGGACATTAAGATAACAATGTCGGACTCTCTTTGGCATGAAATAAGAAATTTTTTTTAAATTTTATTAGAATCCGTTAACAGGTAGAACATTTTGCCAGGCAATATAATATAATACTTTTGAGGAGTTACATTCAATCCCAATGATTGGTAGTCAACCGTAATGTCTGCAAACAGGGAACACTATTGTATTTATAAAAATGTGATGTATTGTATGCTCGAGAAATTTGTTGAGTGGAAATTCAGTTGAGATGGCTGCTCGCGTTTTGTTTATTCAATTCACACAAAACAGTTCTTTTTAATAATTTAAATGTTAAACATATTGGTATATACACCTCTTTATAATGGAAATGCGCATAAATTAATGTTACTGAAAGTCATTCCAAAATACTGAAAAATGTTTTCAAGAAAACTGAAATTCAAAATTTGGGGTAGGCATCTCTGCGTATTTCACCATACGGCCCTCCCAGCTGGTAAATAACGTGTATATATATCAGGGCTTTGAACCAGAATTTTTTTCCTATTGGTTCGTTCCGAACAGAAACGGAATTTTAACGTTTCCGGTTTTGGGTTCCACCATTAAATAGACGTTCCCGAACCGGTTAGAACAAAAAAATTTCATTCCCGGAACGGTTAATTACGTTCCCTGTCAGCTGTTTAACAAATGGCTATAAAATTATGTCTCTGTCTCATCCAGCTTAAGCCAAATGTAGGCTAATTCTATTACAACCTTCATTAAATAAGACAAGAAATAATTCAAAACAATTATTATTTCAAATGTTGGCGATTTGGATTCTCAGTATGTCTTCCCATCTACACAAACAGAAAAAGTGCCAAAAATGAAAGATAATTCGTTTAGTGTGTTACCAAAGGCTAGTCAGGCCCTATGCATTGATGGGCTAACAGAGGTTAACGTCATTTAATGTTCGCGAGCCTCTCATTAACGTGGACAAATATATTGATATCGTGTTTGAAATTAACGTTTTTGAATAACGATAGACTGCAATATTTACCTCTTATTTAAGATGTGGAGACATGATAGTAGTCCACCCTCCCGCTCTCTCCATTCAGTCAGCGAACGTCACACAGGAAGTGAACCCCAGCGGGTCATAGAAACTTGCACAGGAGAAGAATGACTTTTTTATTTGTAGGCTACGGAAACTTTTGGCCCTTTTCCACTACCCTTTTTCAGCTCACTTCAGCCCAACACGGCTCGCGTTTCGACTACCAAAAACCAGCACGACTCAGCTCGCTTCAGCCCTGCTTAGCCCCTAAAACTCGCACCGTTTTGGAGTGGGGCTGAAGCGAGCCAAGCCGTGCCGAGTGAGGCTGGGGACGTGAGCAGACACTCCCCTGTGCACTGATTGGTGAGGAGGAGTGTCCTCACACGCCCCGCGAGCACGCTGGGATCTGTAAACACCGCAAACCCGGAAGGAGAAGAATTACGAATTACGAGAATTTCTGAAGCCTTATGCGCCTCGCCTCATCTATACGCTCTTGCCAGTATCTGTTGGCGTTGTCGGTGACAACAAGCCACAGCACCAAGACCAGCAACACTAACGACTCCATGTCCTCCATGTTTATTGTTTACTATCCGGGTCGTGAGACTACCGCTGAAAAGCTCACTGAATCAGTGACATACAGAGCATCGTGGACGAGTTCGCGGAGCGCAAGGCTCGTCGTATGCCCTTCAAATAATGCGCGCAGTAGGCTATTGATGTTTTATTATGAGCCATGTACAGTATGTCGCCTAATGTTTTTTTGTTTCTGAGTTACATGTTCGTTTGAAGGACTTAATGTACAAAATAACATAGTTGCACCCCTTAGTGTTGAAATTGGTAAACACAGTGCATTCAGTGAGGTTTGCACCGCCCTCCTTTTATTTCTGACTCTTCCTGTCACCGTTGCAACCTCTGAGCGCTCATTCGTATGCCCTTCAAATAATGTGCGCAGTATAGGCTATTGATGTTTTATTATGAGCCATGTACAGTATCCTAATGTTTTTTGTTTCTGAGTTACATGTTCGTTTGAAGGACTTGATGTACTAAATAACATAGTTGCACCCGGTAGTGTTGAAATTGGTAAACACCGCAGTTGCGGACATTTTGTAGCCTAAAATGATGTTATGATAAGCTTTAATAAAGGGCCCGGTCATTTGCCCCGCCCCGACTTGTTCCGCCACTGTCACTGATGTCACTGTTTGCGCTGCTTAACGACATCACGTGACGTCCACCCACTTTTGCTAACTCCACCCAATGTGTCCACCCACTTCCAGCCAACACGGTTCAGCGCGGTTGTAGTCGAAATGCAACTCCAACAGCCCCGCTCAGCTCGACTCGGCACGGCACGGCTCAGCCGCGTTTGTAGTGGAAAAGCGGCATTTGAGGAACGAAATAAAAACCGGTATTAACCGGTTACCATTATTTTTAATAAGCGTTTCTGTTCCGGAACATAAAAAATAATAAAGTTTCTGGTTTCGTTTCTGTTCCATGTGAAATAGAAAAAGTTCCCGGTTTTCGTTTTCGTTCCTTGAACTGATTCAAAGCCCTCCATGCACTGTGAATGATGGATTTTCTTCAGGGCTGCGGCCCTCACAATATAGTACTACGCCAGTTACTTCAGAGAATCCATAATTTCAACTGGAGCCTCTCAGTGCATGGAATATTTGCTTCCTATTTCATCCCGTTTGCGACCCTATAGAGATCTTGCAGTCACGTGACCGGAAAGTACTCAGCCGCCATCTTGTCAGTAAAAAACACCGCTGAATACTGCTGCACTCGTGTACAGAATGGATCAATTTCAACCGATGGACTACACGGCTCATTTTTCTAATGAACAGATAACTAGATATATGTCTAAAATAAACGATCTACAGATTAGTGACCCTTATCGATTACCGGACGGAGTTTTCACGACCGTGTCAGTGGATGTTGAACTGCCAGCGGAATACCCAGATGTGTATAATTATCTCATTAACTTTCCCTCGCTGTTCAGTGGTGAAGCACTGCGTGCTTATAAATCTCTGGACAGTTATCTTTACAGAAATTCAGGATTTGTCAGCGACTCAGATGTGGCATCTTGTTAACAAGAAAATAACAATCCTCATTGGACGGGTAAGTCACTTAAGTATTACTAGTACTGATACTAGATATATCAGTAGTATCTAGTATAGCACTGACCAGCCGATTATAGAATAGAATAGAATAAGGTAATTCCAGCTGTAATTCCAAATCGTCCGTCTTGTTTACCATGGATCTGGCGTTGGAGAGGTAGAGGCTTAGCAGTGGAGATTTGAGTGGCTGTTTTCTGAGCTTAGTCAACAGGCCGGCTCTGCAGCCTCGCTTTTGCTTCCGCTCCCGACGCCGCCTCCTTCGCTTTGCTTCCGATAACAATCCACGGAGACCCCGCTGGTCTCGCTATCTCGTCCGGAATGTTGTGCATGCGATGGAAATCGCTACAAACCGTCATTTTCTGCTGGAAACCAATGTCCAGTAAGTCCATACGGTTGTAGTGGATATTGAAGTCCGGTACAGACGAACAACACGCAAAAATACACACAAAAAACATAAAAAACGTGCACAGGTAGGGAGAGCTTGTAGCCGCAGCCGTTGTAGTAGAATTGTATATAGTAGGGGTTTCCAGAAGAAAAGGTAGAAGTAGAACCAGAAGTAGAAGGCGGAAATATGGCGTTTGACCGACAAGATGGCGTCTGTTACAATCTGGATCGGCTGTGACGTCACATGCAAGTGCTCCATACAAGGTTGTGTGATGTTAAAGCGTGCGATTACTTACCACTTCCACTTCAGCGCATGTGACCAGAACAAAACGAGGAAGAAAAAAAAAAAAGGAGAAGACGATGAAAATAAAACCCATATTACAATAATTTATTTTAGCCATTTTGTTCAGATACAATGATGTACAACTTTACATTGTCATGGAAAAAGAGACAGTCATGGCACATTTGAGTTGCATCATGAAACCGAGCACCAAATGATTATTCCTCATCAGCACAAATATACTTGTACATTCTGATCTCGAACCCCTATCCCCTACCCCACCCCACCCAAAACATCATTACAAAAAAAAAGACAGAAAACTCAAAACAAAAGAAAATAAAACCACACACCGATTCAAGAACCTGTGCTAACTGCACCGGCTTCATACTTCTTCATAGTACATGCTCAGTATTACACAAGTCGCAAAATTACAAAACTACAACCAGTACCGTGTTTTTATGTATACAAAAACGAAAAAATTAAAAAAACCACCACCCTCAATAAAACAGGAGCATTTAAGACGCTTTTCTTTTCTATTAGCTTAAAAAATAAGAAGGATCTGGTTGTAGCTTTTATCGAGAAAGCCAAATTCACATTTTTTCAGCCAAAAACAAAATTCACAGGAAAAAATAAAATAATAAAACAAAATCACCATATCACGTACAGAGGACCAGGATAAGCGGGCACCGAAGATTTTGCAGCATGCGTTCTTTAATCTTCCTACTGACTGACGGAGTAGCCTTAAAGAGCGGTTTGGAAAGCAGACTGGACGCAAGCTCAAAACCTATGGAATCAATTTTGTGCCAAAATGTTCAGACAATACTTTTGAAATATCAAACAAAAACGACAAATCAAAAAAAAAAGTCAGTTTTTTTTAGACTGGCAAACAAATTATTCGTGTAATCGTGCAAAATATCAGTCTATTACTCTTCAGAAACCTTTTATTTTTGTTCTGCGTCTTTCTCAGTTTTGTTTGACGTAATTTATTTTGGTTGCGATTCCAGCTTTCTCGTTTGCGCTCCCTGACTTTTTGCTTGCAGTTTTGGCACAAACTTGACGTGTGGGTGGGCTGTCCAGGAATGCATTCCCATTGGCTAACTTGTGTTTGACTGACAGCTACGCTCAGCCATTCCCTACTCGGATTCTGGCGGACTGTTTGACGAGTGACCGATCCATTGACGGTAAACAAGGATCGAGTGGACTTGAAGTCAAACAGTCCGCCAGAATCCGAGTAGGAAATGGCTGAGCGTAGCTGTCAGTCAAACACAAGTTAGCCAATGGGAATGCATTCCTGGACAGCCCGCCCACACGTCAAGTTTGTGCCAAAACCGCAAGCAAAAAGTCAGGGAGCGCAAACGAGAAAGCTGGAATCGCAACCAAAATAAATGACGTCAAACAAAACTGAGAAAGACGCGGAACAAAAATAAAAGGTTTCTGAAGAGTAATAGACTGTTTTGCACGATTACACGAATAATTTGCTCGCCAGTCTAAAAAAATTGCCTTTTTTTTTCTTTTTTTGTATGAACATTTTGGCACAAAATTGATTCCATAAAAACCCATCTGCTTTTCTTCGCGTCGACGATGTACGGTAATCTCGACAATTGACGGCGCGAATAGGCGACGTTAACTCTTGAAATCTGTCGAAAATAAACGAACGGGTGATCGTTTTGCTCGAACCTGATGGTGCTTTTAACTCTGATCTGAACGCGACTCCTGATTGTCCACTCTCGGAGCTGGGGTGGGTGTTTTTTTTTTTCCTCCTCCTCTCAGTGTACAGCCGAGTCGTTGCACTTAAAAACGAAGTGCTCCCTTGTGGACAATTAATACGTGAACCACCAGAGTAGCAGATGGGTTTAATCAAGGTTCAGCATGGCTGCGAGGAACCAAAGACATTACGCTTGAGAAGGAAGGGACGACGACAATTATTAATTTTTTAAAAAAAGAAAGAAAACCTAATTAAAAGACATTCGACGACAAAAAAGTACGACGCTTCGAGCTAAAGTTTCCAAATCCTCAGTACAAAGTAAGCTCTATCTAGAAAGCATAAAATACATTTTGTACATTATACAAGTTTGACCTTGACATGTAAGAAGAATATTCCCTGTGCAAGATCATCTCTCTGGGCCGCTCCCCTTCCCCCTGGTTATTGCTTCGGCTAGATAAACTTTCACGCAATCGAAGAGATGGTGACTAACGTACTGCGGCAGGAAGACAACTCCGTGCTGCAGGATATCGAAATCCCCCTCCCTGGGGTGTTTTATTTATTTTATTTTATTTTGGTGGAAGTTAAAATAAGGCCGCTCTGACTACGACGACTTTTTTTTTTTTTTAAGGCATTACTGCTTTCGAGATGGCTTTGGAGATGCTAAAACCGAAGGGGGGGGGGGTTAAAAAAAAAAAAGAGCAGAAAGAGTCACTATAGGAATAAGTAATGAGATTTACAGCTTGCTGTGTGATCTGAGAAGGAAGGGGGAAAAAAACAAACAAAAAAAACCACAACAACAACAACATGTACTGTCCAAGTTTCATCCAGCGGTCACGGTGTGTCTGAAAGAGTTATGCACAAAAAGAAGAAGTGTGTTAGGGATTTTCTGTATGCGTGTATGAGAGAGAGAGATATCCGTCTCTTCGTAATTTAGAAAAGGGGAGAGGGAGTCTCAGAGAGCCGTAGCCCTTCCGCAGGTCCAGAAAGACGGAAAGCGTCGTGCGGACGCTCTAACAGGAAGAAGAGCGTCTCTCGTTTACTGCTGGTAGTTGCCGTACTGACCCTGCGGATGACGAGAAACAAACAAAAAAAAAGTAACAAATGTCAGCGTCTCACTTTAGCCTCCGATGTCACCTTTGCTGCTTCAAGAGGCTTCACGCTGGCTGTTAATGAAACACTTCAGCATTTTCAGCTACATTCATGACAGACGTACTGTACGTGTGTGTGTGAGAGGATCTTTTCACTGATTGGCGACTCTTGGAATGTACAGGGTGTTTCAAAAAAAAATTTGATATCATTTCGCAATCTAATACCGTCGCCAAGTCATTTTTCAACTCGCTTTATTTCTTAATTAACGTGTTGTTCAATTATGTTTTCGTGACCCGTATTGGCAACTAAATATTAGACTGATCGGCCTGTTCGATTTTTAGCCGTGTTGAATTTAGTTCGTTCGTTCGTTCCACGGCAGGCGTCGCTTATCCGCATGAGCTTCACGAGACTTCGAAACGTGACGTGTTAGCGCCACCATTTTGAAAACTGTTTCCCCAAACGAAGTATTGCACAAATACGGAAGCCGCGAGAGGCCCTTCATATAATCTTTTTTTATTTACCTTGTTATCCCGAGATAACGACATAATTAATTCAAGATCTCGAGAAAACAACACAACTAATTCGAGATCGCGAGAAAACAAAACCGTTATCCCGAGATAACGACATAATTAATTCAGGATCTCGAGAAAACAACACAACTAATTCGAGATCTCGAGAAAACAAAACCGTTATCCCGAGATAACGACATAATTAATTCAGGATCTCGAGAAAACAACACAACTAATTCGAGATCACAAGAAAACAAAACCGTTATCCCGAGATAACGACAATTATTTCAAGATCTCGAGAAAACAACACAACTAATCCGAGATCTCGAGAAAACAAAACCCTTATCCCGAGATAACGGCATAATTAATTCAGGATCTCGAGAAAACAACACAACTAATTCGAGATCTCAAGAAAACAAAACCGTTATCCCGAGATAACGACAATTATTTCAAGATCTCGAGAAAACAACACAACTAATCCGAGATCTCGAGAAAACAAAACCCTTATCCCGAGATAACGACAATTATTTCAAGATCTCGAGAAAACAACACAACTAATTCGAGATCTTGAGAAAACAAAACCGTTATTCCGAGATAACGACATAATTAATTCAGGATCTCGAGAAAACAACACAACTAATTCGAGATCTCGAGAAAACAAAACTGTTATTCTGAGATAGCAACATAATTAATTCAGGATCTCGAGAAAACAACACAACTAATTCGAGATCTCGAGAAAACAAAACCGTTATCCCGAGATAACGACATAATTAATTCAGGATCTCGAGAAAACAACACAACTAATTCGAGATCTCAAGAAAACAAAACCGTTATCCCGAGATAACGACATAATTAATTCAGGATCTCGAGAAAACAACACAACTAATTCGAGATCTCAAGAAAACAAAACCGTTATCCCAAGATAACGACAATTATTTCAAGATTTCGAGAAAACAACACAACTAATCCGAGATCTCAAGAAAACAAAACCCTTATCCCGAGATAACGGCATAATTAATTCAGGATCTCGAGAAAACAACACAACTAATTCGAGATCTCAAGAAAACAAAACCGTTATCCCGAGATAACGACAATTATTTCAAGATCTCGAGAAAACAACACAACTAATTCGAGATCTCGAGAAAACAAAACCGTTATCCCGAGATAACGGCATAATTAATTCAGGATCTCGAGAAAACAACACAACTAATTTGAGATCTCGAGAAAACAAAACCCTTATCCCGAGATAACGACAATTATTTCAAGATCTCGAGAAAACAACACAACTAATCCGAGATCTCGAGAAAACAAAACCCTTATCCCGAGATAACGACAATTATTTCAAGATCTCGAGAAAACAACACAACTAATTCGAGATCTCGAGAAAACAAAACCGTTATTCCGAGATAACGACATAATTAATTCAGGATCTCGAGAAAACAACACAACTAATTCAAGATCTCGAGAAAACAAAACCGTTATTCCGAGATAGCGACATAATTAATTCAGGATCTCGAGAAAACAATACAACTAATTCGAGATCTCGAGAATACAAAACCGTTATTCTGAGATAACGACATAATTAATTCAGGATCTCGAGAAAACAACACAACTAATTAGAGATCTCGAGAAAACAAAACCGTTATCCCGAGATAACGACATAATTAATTCAAGATCTCGAGAAAACAACACAACTAATTAGAGATCTCGAGAAAACAAAACCGTTATCCCGAGATAGCGACATAATTAATTCAGGATCTCGAGAAAACAATACAACTAATTCGAGATCTCGAGAAAACAAAACCTTTATTCCAAGATAGCGACATAATTAATTCAGGATCTCGAGAAAACAACACAACTAATTCGAGATCTCGAGAAAACAAAACCGTTATTCCGAGATAGCAACATAATTAATTCAGGATCTCGAGAAAACACCACAACTAATTCGAGATCTCGAGAAAACAAAACCGTTATCCCGAGATAACGACATAATTAATTCAAGATCTCGAGAAAACAAAACCATTATCCCAAGATAACGACATAATTAATTCAAGATCTCGAGAAAACAACACAACTAATTTGAGATATCAAGAAAACAAAACCGTTATCCCGAGATAACGACATAATTAATTCAGGATCTCGAGAAAACAACACAACTAATTCGAGATCTCGAGAAAACAAAACAATCATTCCGTGATCTCGAAAAAACAAAACAATTATTTCATGATCTCAGCTGGATCACTGTATCTCCGTCGGTAGAGACGAAGCCGGGCCAGTCTTCTGCGGAGGTGCCGCGGACTAATTTTGAAGTTATCCCTTATTAAAAGACTTGATGCAATCTCTCCCTGTGTCAACCCCTGATCAAAATATTGCCTTATTAGGTGATCGATTATTCCAGACATTCTAATGACCAAAGTTGCGTCTATACAGAATGAGAAATAGCCCCAAAGTCAGCATATCACAAGTCTCTTGGCGCACCTGAATGAACCATTTCTCAGCTGTTTACTTGAGATCTCGGAATAATTGTTTTGTTGTTTTCTCGAGATCCTGAATTAATTATGTCGTTATCTCGGGATAACAAGGTGAATAAAAAAAAGGATTATATGAAGGGCCTCTCTCGGCTTCCGTACACAAAAACGAGTTTACTGCCTGCTTTTTTCAAACTTTCCTGATCGCTATCAAAACAGACAAAACTTCCGGCTTGATTACGTCAGCATTCCAAAGACGGCGCGCGCGTCTTTTGGCGACCCGTGTCTGAAATCACTCCCTATAGGGCACTATATAGTGAGGATGCCATTTTGTAGCGCTGTCTGAAACCTTAGTAAGGCTTATTTACACCCTACATAGTGCAAAGTATCATCACGAAAAGCAGTGTACAACGATGCTCACTAACCAAAGCAATATATCCCATCATGCATTGCGGTCACGCTGAAAGAAATCAAATTAAAAGTCTCAAATGTGATTTAATAAAAGGCAGCGGCGAAGAAGAAAGAAAGGATTCAGCCTTGATTTAAAAGAACAGAAAGATGCAGCTACTCTGTATTGATTAATGTAGGAAATGCGCTCAGTATAATATGGATTTATCACAAAAACACGTGTGTGTGTGTTTATTATTTTGAAAACCCACTAGCCGACTGATCTGGCACGGTTTATAATTGAGCGATGGAGTAGTGTCCGAAAACTTTTTTTTTTTTCATTTTACCAACGAGCTCACTATATAGTCCTCTATCAAGTAATTCCCTCTTTCGGGAGTAGGGAACGATTGAGCGATTTCGGGCACGGATGTCGGTCACTTTGGTTTCCGCTGTACGTTTTGCTTCCGTCCTACGATGTCTCGCTGAACCTCGTTTACGGCCGTTGCTTTGACATATTACAGAGCACTCATGACTTGTTATAGCAGTGACAAAACAGCTATCGAAAATGCATTCCTCTATTTAATACAATGGGAATTTTGATACTCCTTTAACAGGTCAAAATTTTATGCTTTTTGTTATCTTTTCTGGTCGACAGAAATGCCACTGACTGACTGGAAAAGAAAAGGCGTTTTGTGTGTTCGAGTACACTCGAACGACTCTGAGAGAATGCATCGACTGCGATGCAGATTTGGACGCGACACAAAAAGTTCAAAGAGGAAGGCTGTCTGTGTGTGCGGGGCAAAAAGGATCTGGACGACTGCCAGCATCGGAAGAGGAGACGGTCGAGCGAGCGAGCGAGTTTGCGAACACTGAACATTTCTGAAATCGTTCATGGGATCCACATAGCTTTTGAACTTCTTATTCAAATTTTAAGGAATAAATCAATCTTACATTGCTCAACATGGAGCCTGTTCAGTTTCATTTGCCTGGACTATACACACTACCGTTCAAAAGTTTAGGGTCACCCAGACAATTTTGTGTTTTCCATGAAAAGTCACACTTTTATTTCCCACCATAAGTTGTAAAATGAATAGAAAATATAGTCGAGACATTTTTCTGGCCATTTTGAGCATTTAATCGACCCCACAAATGTGATGCTCCAGAAACTCAATCTGCTCAAAGGAAGGTCAGTTTTATAGCTTCTCTAAGGAGCTCAACTGTTTTCAGCTGTGCTAACATGATTGTACAAGGGTTTTCTAATCATCCATTAGCCTTCTGAGGCAATGAGCAAACACATTGTACCATTAGAACACTGGAGTGAGAGTTGCTGGAAATGGGCCTCTATACACCTATGGAGATATTGCACCAAAAACCAGACATTTGCAGCTAGAATAGTCATTTACCACATTAGCAATGTATAGAGTGCATTTCTGATTAGTTTAAAGCAGGGGTGGGCAATTATTTTTTCCATGGGGCCACATGAGAAACAGAAAATTTTGTGGAGGGCCGGACCAAAAGGCTGAACTCAATTCTGCATAATATTAATTGTATTTCTTTATATAAAGCAGTAAATAACATTGTTTGTTTTTACAAGCTGCTAAGACTGGTAAGAGTATGGAAAAAAACGAGGTTGCCTTACAAAAAATATGTCATTTATTCAATCAAATTTCCCAAAACAATGGTTAACAAAATGTGAACGCTTGTACCATTTTTTTCCAGTCACATTCACCCCAAAACACAATAAAGACATCACAATATTGTCTTTCTACTCCAAATATCAAGCAAGATACATAATATTATAATAATGATGCCCACATTTGTAGTCTAATCACCTCATTTGGTGTTTTTTATTTGTTCAGTGAGAGAAATCTCGTCTCTGTTGGTCTTTAACGAGTGCATCAGAGTCAGGTTGAATGTCTGAGGTGGAGATGACGGATGATCATCAGTCGATTCGGTGTAGGTATCAGATCTACAGATCGGCTCGGGCTCCGGCGCTTGCTGGTGACGTCGCACTGCGTGATTGGCTGGACCGTTTGAAGGATGACGTACAAGTTTGTGGTTGGTCTGGACAAATTACGGAAGTAGTTATCGCGGGATTAGGTTTCGTGGGATTTCATGTCGCGCGCATTGCGTTTTTGTTGAACACAACTTCAAAATAAAAGCAATGCGCACTCAGTCCATGCATGAGGTAAAATTAGAAAATACGTTTATTTTGTAATTTCTAATTAACCTTACGCGGGCCGGTCAGAATGAACCAAAGGGCCGGATGCGGCCCGCGGGCTGTAAAATGCCCAGGTCTGCTTTAAAGTGATCTTCATTGAAAAGAACAGTGCTTTTCTTTCAAAAATAAGGACATTTCAAAGTGACCCCAAACTTTTGAACGGTAGTGTAGTTTCTGGGATATTTACATCTCAAATTATATCACATTTCTTTGAAGCACCCTGTCCATAAAGGGGAGGAAGAAAAAAAAAAATCCACAGTTTCACAGTATGACAGTGGTACACAGTGACACCTAAAGGAAAAGAACATCACCAAACACTCCTCACTTATTAACTGCTGCAACTTATCCTTAAAGCAGGCATGTTCCTTTTTTTTTTTCCTCTGTGAACTCACAAACTCTGAAATAAGGCACCCGGGCAGTTCCTGCCGTTCGGCCAATTTCAGAAAACACGAGCTTCAACACCAGTAACACCAGCTTCAGCCTCGTCTCTTCATTCTATTACCCCTTTTCCACCAAATCAGTTCCAGGGCTGGTTCGGGGCCGGTGCTGGTTCACAACTCGTTCAACTTGCGGGCCAGCTGAGAACCAGTTTGCTTTTCCATAGCTTGCGGTGCTAAGGGAAGCCACGTCATTACGTCGCTGTATACGTCAGTTACGTCGCTACGTTTGCATAAACCTTGGCGCGAATATCAAAGCAAAAACAACACGGAAGAAGCAGCAGCAGCAACAACAACAATAATAATAATGGATGACTTCGCGTTTGTACAGCTGCTGCTTCTCGTCGCTTAAAAATGCCGATCTTTCGCGGTCTTGTTATTGTTGTTGGTCTTAACAACTCCGCCCCCCCGCTGACGTAAGCGGTTCTTTCCTCTGGCCCAGCAGAGAGTTGGTGCTAGCCTGGAACCGGTTTTTCTGGCCCCAGAGCCAGTAGCCTGGCTAACGCGACTTCAAAGCTCTCCAAGCTATTGGTCTGGCCAAGATATTAAGCCCAACCGTTTCCCAGAGCCCGTGGTTGACCCGCCTCCCTGAAATGCCTCAGTTTGCTACTGGTCGAAGCCAGAAAAGGCTGTGATGAAGCTTAAACCAATCACATCACTCTTTCCTCTGACGTATGCGACGCGACGGGGCTAACTGGTAGATTAAACTCTTACCGAAGCCGGTCGGGAGCAAGGCGAAAACGTCCTTCCTTTCAATAAATACCTCCAGGGCTGCTCTTTGCTCCGTTTTCAATGAGAACTTCCCGTTGAATGCTTTCAATACAGCATCTATGCGTAATAGACGCGGAAGCGTGAATGAAGCGCTTCCGGCATAGATTCTGTAAACAATCTATGGCTTCCGGTCGCAGTTCTACTACGTCACTGCCTTGAACACGCCTCTACCCAGGGCCGTTGGAGATGCTCAAAGTTGATTGGTTCCCGATTTTTCGGGAGCTTGGAAGAGCTGTAGATAGCTTGCCTGGCCAGACTAAGCTCGCAACAGGCCCTCGTGTTGCATCACGCTTAGGATGGGCGGGCCCAGGCTACAGAGCCAGTGCTTTGTCAGTGGAAACAGAAAACCCGGTTCCAAACCAAGCACTGGCCCCGAACCAGCCCTGGAACTGCTTTGGTGGAAAAGGGGCATATGTGGAGCTCGTTAGAATAACCCCGCCCCCTCATCTGAGTATCTCCACTCATGGCTTGACCCTCTCTCTCGAACTAATATGGCCATTTAAATTTTTTTTTTTAAACTAGTCAAAAAAACCCAGACACACTATGTACATTCACTGTTAGTCCCGTACTAAACCACTCCATAATCAAAGTTATGAGGCCTTTTTGCTACACCTTTTAGTGGGCGGGGTCAGCAGTGGCTCGTTATCGTTTAAAGGAACGGGTTGCTCCTCAAATCGGCCGTTTGGATCGGTGTCAAAGCGACAAGTGACGTCTGAATTGATACCTTCTCGGTACAAATCACGTCTGGCGCAGCGAGACGGACGAATCCGAGCGGCTGGAACGATTCCTCAGAACCGTCTGCGATTCGCTCCCAGTTACCTTTTGTGCAGAATGGAAGAAAATTTTGGACTGTGGTTTCATCCAACTGCTCACTGCATGTCTACAGAGACATTATGAAGAAAAATAAAGTTGGGAAGGGCGGAGCAGAGATTAATTTGGGAAGTGCTCACAGCTCGTACAGTTAATCTTGCTTTCAAAAGGGACCAGAACATGACGTGCGTGTATGAAGTGTATGTCCAGTTTCCCATGCTGGATCTACAACAGTAGAGGTCTAATGGCTAGAGAAGCAGCTTTGGGAACAAAAGGTCGCTGGTTCAATTCCCTGGACCAGCAGGAATGGCTGAAGTGCCCTTGAGCAAGGGGCTCAAACTAAACCCCAACTGCTACCTGGGCTATCCGTTGCTGTGGGTGCGTCAGGGTCCTGTTGTGCTTTGCTTTGGATAAGAGCGTCCGCTAAAAGCCTGTAATGTAACGGTACGTGCATGAGCGACTTATCACTTGCTTACGAGAAGGCAGGATCAAGTGGAATATGCGTCCTGTTCGTGAAACACGGGGTTGAAACTTTAAAAAAAACTTAAAAAAAAAAAACCCGAGTGGCACCGGCTAGGCTTTTTTTTTTAATTTAAAACAAAAAAAAAAAACCTACTGCCACCAACTAGGCTTTTTTTAAACTAAATTAAATAAATAAATAAATAAACTAGTGCTACCAACTAGGCTTTTTTTTTCTTTTTTAACTAAAAAAAAAAAAAAAAACGAGTTGCACCGGCTAGGCTTTTTTTTTTTACTTTTAAAAAAACAAACAAAAAAACCTACTGCCACCAACTAGGCTTTTTTTTTTTTTTTAAACTAAAATAAATAAATAAATAAATAAAAACTAGTGCTACCAACTAGGCTTTTTTTCTTTTTTAACTTAAAAAAAAAAAACCCCGAGTGGCACCGGCTAGGCATTTTTTTAATTTAAAAAACAAACAAACAAACAAAATAGCGCCACCAACTAGGCTTTTTTTTTTTACTCAAAAAATAAATAAATAAATAAATAAAACTAGTGCCACCAACTAGGCTTTTTTTCTTTTTTAACTTAAAAAAAACCAAGTGGCACCGGCTTGGCTTTTTATTTTTTTACTTAAAAAAAACAAACAAATAAAAAACCTAGTGCCACCAACTAAGCTTTTTTTTCACTAAAAACAAACAAACAAAAAAAACCTTGTGCTACCAACTAGGCTTTTTTTTTTAACTTAAAAAAAAAACCCGAGTGGCACCAGCTAGGCTTTTTTTTTTTACTTTAAAAAAACAAACAAATAAAAAACCCTAGTGCCACCGAGTAGGCTTTTTTTTAACTCAAAAAAAAAAAAAAAAAAAAAACTAGTGCCACCAACTAGGCTTTTTTTAACTTAAAAAATAAATAAATAAATAAAAACAAACAAACTTGTGCTACCAATTAGGCTTTTTTTCTTTTTTTAACTTAAAAAAAAAAAAAACCCTGAGTGGCACCGGCTAAGCTTTTTTTTTTTAACTCAATAAATAAATAAATAAATAAATAAATAAATAAAAACTAGTGCCACCAACTAGGCTTTTTGTTCTTTTTTAACTAAAAAAAAAAAAAAAACGCGTGGCACCGGCTAGGATTTTTTTTTTTACTTTAAAAAAAAACAAACAAACAAAAAAAACCCTAGTGCCACCAACTAGGTGTTTTTTTTTTTTTTTACAAAAATAAATAAATAAATAAATAAAAACTAGTGCCACCAACTAGGCTTTTTTTTTCTTTTTTAACTAAAAAAAAACCCCGAGTGGCACTGCCTAGGCTTTTTTTTTTACTTTAAAAAAACAAACAAACAAAAAACCTAGTGCCACCAACTGGGCTTTTTTTCTTTTTTAACTTAAAAAAAAACCCGAGTGGCACCGGCTAGGCATTTTTTTAAATTTAAAAAACAAACAAACAAAATAGCGCCACCAACTAGGCTTTTTTTTTTTTTACTCAAAAAAATTATAAATAAATAAATAAATAAATAAAACTAGTGCCACCAACTAGGCTTTTTTTCTTTTTTAACTTAAAAAAAAAACAAGTGGCACCAGCTTGGGCTTTTTTTTTTTTACTTTAAAAAAACAAACAAAAAAAATACCTAGTGCCACCAACTAAGCTTTTTTTTTTTACTAAAAAAAAATAAATAAATAAACAAACAAACAAAAAAACACCTTGTGCTATCAACTAGGCTTTTTTTCTTTTTTAACTGTAAAAAAAAAAACCCGAGTGGCACCGGCTAGGCTTTTTTTTTTTACTTTAAAAAAACAAACAAAAAAACCCCCTAGTGCCACCGAGTAGGCTTTTTTTAACTCAAAAAAATAAATAAATTAAATAAAATAAAAAAAAAACTAGTGCCACCAACGAGGCTTTTTTCCTTTTCCTAAAAATAATAAATAAATAAATAAAACCCACAGTGGCATCAACTAGGCTCTTTTCCTCATAAAATTTTTTTTTAACTAATTAAAAAAAATACTCTCAATACTCATTTAGTACTAATTTATTATTGTATTAATGTATATTCATATCATGATGTCCATAAATTATATTATTTAAATTATTAACTTGCTATTCTACGCTATTAAACAGAGTACGACTCTTCATTTCCAGCACCAGAATAAGTCCGTTGCAGCCCTTGATCACTTCCTGTCTTTCTGAGAGAGATTTGCGGGCCACTGGGTTCCGGAAATGGCAGGAAACAGAGGAAGAGGCAGAAATACACCGCAAAACTGTATTTTGAAAAGGTCAATGGTGTAATAACTGTCATACCCGTGAAACTGCGCGAGCTCAATCAGCCGTATATCGCTTCTCAGCTTATGGAATGAAAAGAGCTTCGGCGTGAGGGGAGCAAAACAACAGACGACACAGAACAATTTATAAACAAGATGCTGAAACACAGTTCTAATACATCCATTTCTTTTTATATCAAATATAATAAGGCAGAAGAGGTTAGGATGGTGATGCATTATGAGTGACACGGTTTTACATGAGCAGTTTAGGAGAGAAAGAATAAGAGAGACTGAAATACAGACGTGTTATGAAGGTTACCTTTTGGCCATATGTTTTTTTCCCCACATATTTTCAGTATTTTACATACTAAAAAGGGGTTTAACAGCTTGACAAACAGACACGGCTGTGCTGTTAATCGAGTGTTAAGAACGAGAGATGCGAAAGCTGGCTGCGAGTGTGTTCCTTCCTTCCTTCCTTCCTTCCTTCCACTGAGCAAAACATCTCACTTTTCATTTGTTTCAAACGAGGACCTGAGGATTATTTCGACCCCTGATTACAAAACAATGTAAGATACACGACCAAAAATAAAGAAAATGAAGATAAGAGGAACGGGAAAGAGCGGAGGTGTGGAGGAAGAGGAGAAAGGAGGGGGGGGGGAAGGAAAAAAAATTTAAAAATTAAAAAAAAAAAAAAAGTCCAGGAGTTTAAATGTCTGGATCTGATAACACTTGACAGCAGCAGTTACCTTTGCTTCTTAAACATCTAGTCAGGGGTTGAAATACTCGGTCCGTTATTTCCTCATGTGCCCCTGAATGTTCAAACATAGAGATGTGAAAGGAACAGAGTGGCCCCATCGCCAAGGGCCACAGAATACACAGGAATAACAGAGGCAACAAGAGGACCAGCTTCTGACGTGGTGGCACAGTGACTTTAATCCTTTTTTTACACGTCACTGGATATGAGATTCACATGCACCCTTTGGTATTTATTTAAACACAGGACAGAGCGAGCCGCTTCGGCCCAGTCTAGATCGGCGTTAGGAGTCCGGACGTTTGTTCTGTCGCGGTTTAGACAGACCTTGGAGACGGAAAAAGAACACGAAGGATGGTGGTGAAGAAAATACTACTATTAGGAATCGAACGACCTGGACGCCACGAAAGACTGGGCTGAAGTGCTCCGAAATCACAGACTTCCCAATTCCCTTATTACAAACCCTCTAAGAGCCCGAACTCCTTTCTCTGGTCTTGCCGACTTACCTGGTCATAACCGTACGGGCGCTGTGGCTGGCCTTGTGGAGGACCAGGCTGAGGTGGTCTATACGCTCCATACTGCTGCCCTTGGCCTTGTGGGTAATTGGGGTACTGTCCGGGACCACCTTGAGAAGGCCCTACGAGACGAGCAGGGCGAGAAACGTCAGCGTACACCAGTCCCTCATACATCTGCTTATTATTCAAAAGTTGCGCAATGGTCAACTTTCACCGCATACGTTTTCATTCCTCGTTATAATTGTTGGCCAAAGTTCTATATCAAAGTCGTCGGTGCACGCTAGAGTGTGAATCCAAAAAAAAAACGCTGCTGCAGAGCAAATCAATCAGCGCACAGGCTCAGAGGAAGACGAGTAGGAGGAGGATGTAGGCCGGATCCGGACTCGGCTGCGTATAATGACGGCGGCGGACCCATGAGAAGCGCGCTGCCCTGCTAATGTGGCCCGACATCAAGGAGTCCATAAAGCTCGATTTAAAAAAGCCCAGGCTCATTAAGAGTGACGTGGGCCGGCGGAGCGCTTGGCCATTACGCGGCGTGCTGGGCTCGCTCGGATTCTGCTCGTTCGAAAACGAGCCCACGCAGGATCATTAGGTGCACTGGCCCATCTTAACCTTGTGGGCGCTTGGAAGAGCGTCTTCCAGATGGTGCCCGCAGCTTTGCGGTGTGTGCGTGATTCTCCACCAGCTCATTATGAAGATGTGAGCAGCCTCGAGCCCAGCCAGAGCGAGGAGCAGGAGAGACGAGCTGACAAGATGCGAGGAAGACAGGGGAGAGAAAGAGAAGGAAAAAAAAAAAAAAGGCTGGGGGAAGACGAAACGTTCGCAGTCACTCGTTTGGAGCCGTAACCTGGCCACCTTTCCTTCTTGTAAACACATGAAGTTGCACAGAAACTATTAATACGACTCGATCCAGAGGCGCCAACATTTCTGAAGCGGGCAGGCGGACGAGGAAAAGGAAAGAAAAAAAAATTACCGCAAACCCTCTGCGGATGACACGGCTATTTTCAGACGTGTGCTATGATGATAAGCAGCGGCTCTTCATTTTTGAACAGACCACAGCCCCGCCCACACCCTTTCAACCGGCTCGCAAATCAAACTAGCGGAACCAGACGAGGCCGTTTCCCGTCCGGTGTCCTTTCCCTTTCGGTTTAATCCGGGTGCTGCTCGAGGTGATAAAGCAGGAAAGAGGGACACAAATCGTAAAAATCATACACGGGTCAATCGGGGCCTCACTTACAGCGGTATGCAAAAGTTTGGGCACCCCTGGGCAAAATTGCTGTTACTGTGAACAGTTAATCAAGTTGAAGATGACTCATTGCCTTTATATTTTAAGCAAAAACAATTTATTTTCTTCTTTTGACCCGAAGCAAAAGTTTGGGCACCCTGCATGGTTAGTACCTAGTAACACCCCCTTTGGCAAGTATCACAGCTTGTAAACACTTTTTGTAGCCAGCTAATAATCTTTCAGTTCTTACCTGGGGGATTTTCACACATTCGTCCTTGCAAAAGGCTTCCAGTTCTACAAGTTTCTTGGGCTGTGTTGCATGCACTGCTCTTTTGAGATCTATCCACAGATTTTCAATGATGTTTAGGTCAGGGGACTGTGAGGGCCAGGGCAAAACCTTCAGCTTGGGCCTCTTGAGGTATTCCGTTGTAGATTTTGAGGTGTGTTTTGGATCATCGTATTATTGTAGGACCCATCCTCTTTTTAACTTCAACTTTTTTACAGATGGTGTGATGTTTGCTCCCAGAGTTTGCTGGTATTTATTCGAATCCACACAACCCCAAAGCATGATTGATCCACACCCATGCTTCAGAGTTGGAGAGGTGTTCTTTTCCTGGAATTTGGCACCCTTTTTTCTCCAAACATACCTTTGCACACTGTGGCCAAAAAGTTCTATTTTGATTTCATCAGTGCACAGGACTTGTTTCCAAAATGCATCAGGCTTGCTTAGATATTCATTTGCAAACTTCAGACGCTGAATTTTGTGACTAGGACGCAGGAACGGTTTTCTTCTGATGACTCTTCCATGAAGGTCATATTTGTTGAGGTGTCGCTGCATAGTAGAACAGTGCACCACCACTCCAGGGTCTGCTAAATCTTTCTGAAGGTCTTTTGCAGTCAAACAGGGGTTTTTATTTGCCTTTCTAGTAGGGCTGCACAATTAATCGAATTTAATCGAAAATCGCGATTTTGGCTGCCACGATTAAATTAAATGAAAATCGCAATTTATTTCCATTTAAAATGCGAGCTCTGCTGCATATCTGATCAAGCACTTTTTGACCAGTACTCCGCCAAACCATTAGGGGGCGAACCGACGCATGTAAGGTTTCATTACTCCGCCTAAATAAGCAAGCAAGCCAATTGCGGTGTTGCCAGATTGGGCGGTTTTAAGTGCATTTTGGCGGGTTTTGAACATATTTTGGGCTGGAAAACGTCAGCAGCATCTGGCAACACTGGCCAAGTGTGCAGAGCTTCAGTGCAGCGGTATCTTCTTCAAGGGGTGATAGTGTGAGAGTAGGTAGCAGATTGAGGTGAGAGAGAAAAGCTAACTATGTCGGAACAACAGACTATTTAGCGCTGGAGGCAATGCTGTGACCTGCCTTCGCTCATGTTTAAAGCCAGAGCATGTTGATAGGCTGCTCTTTCTAGCTAAAAACTTGTAGGCCTCAGTATAATGCTATGTAATTGTTGCAATTGAGTTTTCAGTTCCTTCATCCTTTGGTAATTTCTTGGATAAATTTCATTTATTTGTCATTTGGAAATCAGAATTTCTCTTTTAAATTTCATTCTGCACTGAAAGCTGTTCATATTGTTTGTTTGAATATAGTGAAATAAAATTTAAGTGATTTCCCTAACATCAAGAATAATCGTGATTAATAATCGCGATTACAATTTTGATCAAGATAATCGTGATTATCATTTTTTCCATAATCGTGCAGCCCTACTTTCTAGCAATCCAACGAGCAGTTCTTTCAGAAAGTTTGCTTCATCTTCCAGACCTCACTCTGTTAACTGCCATTTCTTAATAACATTACAATCTGAGGAAACAGCTACCTGAAAACACTTTGCTACGTTCTTGTAGGCTTCTCCTGCTTTGAGAGCATCAATTATTTTATTATTCAGAATGCTCGTTAGTTGCTTAGAGGAGCCCATGGCTGTTGATTTTAGGGACAAAGTTTGAGGAGTCAGAGAATTTATACAGCTTTGAAATCTGCATCATCTGACCTTTCCTAACGAAGAATTTGAACAAGCCACGGCTCGATAAGCTAATTAAGGTCTGGAACCTTGGTAAAAGTTACCTGAGAACTCAAATGCATTAGGATGCTCAAACTTTCGCATACTGTTCCTTTTCTTTTTTTTTTTTAAACTCTCCAATTGTCCAAAATAAGAATAATACACAAACCTTGCAGAAAAGAAATGTCTCGTCTTTACCTTTACGCCTTTTGGTGATCAGTTCATCTTCTGCTCACTTAACTATTCACAGTAACAGACATTTTCAGCAAGGGTGCCCAAACTTTTGCATACCACTGTATGAGCAATTTGACTCAAATATTATGGTGTATAAAGGCCCGGACCCACAATACCGACAACTAGAATGATAGCTATAAATAAATCAGTCCCCTGCAGGTTATATGGTTGGTGCTCAGACCAGGCCTGGGTTTATCAGTTTATCCGTATCGGTGAGATTTGCTTCTGGAGCCATTTTTCCTGATGCAATAAACAAATCGGCTAATTGTTTACACGTGATGTCATCTGCTATTTTCCTGGGCGTCTTTGTTGGAAAATAAAAACATATATAACACAAAGCGCGGATCTTTTATTCACGGATACGAAGAAACATTTTAATTATGAACTTCGGCAGCCCAAACATTTAACCGTTTTAGACTTCTTTATCCGTGACGCGTCGTCCGGATTAAAATCCGTAACCACACTGGTTTTTTAAAATTATTATTATTATTCTATTTCTGTGATCTATTGGCCCTTTTCCACTACCCTTTTTCAGCTCGCTTCAGCCCGACACGGCTCGCGTTTCGACTACTTCAGAACAGCAGGACTCAGCTCGCTTCAGCCCTGCTTAGCACCCAAAACTCGCACGGTTTTGGAGTGGGGCTGAAGCGAGCCAAACCGTGCCGAGTGAGGCTGGGGGCGTGAGCAGACACTCCCCTGTGCACTGATTGGTGAGGAGGAGTGTCCTCACATGCCCCCACACGCCCCGCGAGCACGCTGGGATCTGTAAACACCGTAAACCCGGAAGAAGGAGAATTACGAATTACGAGAATTATGAAGCCTTATGCGCCTCGCCTCATCTATACGCTCTTGCCAGTATCTGTTGGCGTTGTCGGTGACAACAAGCCACAGCACCAAGACCAGCAACACTAACGACTCCATGTCCTCCATGTTTATTGTTTACTATCCGGGTCGTGAGACTACCGCTTAAAAGGTCACTGATGTCACTGTTTGCGCCGCTTACATCCACCCACTTTCGCTAACTCCACCCAATGTGTCCACCCACTTCCAGCCAGCACGGTTCAGCGCGGTTGTAGTCGAAATGCAACTCCAACAGCCCCACTCAGCTCGACTCAGCCTGGCACGGCTCAGCCCGACTCAGCCGCGTTGGTAGTGGAAAAGCGGCATATCTGTATTATATCAGCCACCGGAGTATGAGCACGGGTTGTTTTGGAGTCCGAGCTGTACAGTACGACCCGGGATAATGTGCGACTACTTGGAAAAAGCTTCCGTGGCTATTCCTAAGCTGCATGCGTTTATTTCCCTGGGTGTCGGGGCCGAGCGATATTCTAGTCCGGATTACAGCTGTGGTGTTTCTGCTTCAGACTGGAACTACATTCAGGTACAGCCATATAGCCCAGGAGTAATAGGGTTATACCTGGAACAAATTAGTAACAAGCTGAAAATTTCAGAATATGTTCAGAATACCTTTAGGAATAACATACTAAAAGTCCCCGGAAATCCCCCTTGTGCTCTCTGAGAAATTCAAGATGGCGTCCAAAATGGCCGCCAAATGGAGATCTGCCCACATCTCAGGCCCAAAACAAAATGTTAATGCAATTAAAAGGTCAGAATATATGTTTTGTAGGGTAGGAGAGTAAATTCCAACATGTGTGAATTAATTACATTGTGTATTAACCAGGGCTTTGAACCGGTTCAAGGAATGAAAACGAAAACCGGGAACTTTTTCTATTTCACATGGAACAGAAACGAAACCAGAAACTTTATTATTTTTTATGTTCCGGAACAGAAACGCTTATTAAAAATAATGGTAACTGGTTAATACCGGTTTTTATTTCATTCCTCAAAGTTTCCGTAGCCTACAAATAAGTCATTCTTCTCCTGCGCAAGTTTCTATGACCCGCTGGGGTTCACTTCCTGTGTGACGTTCGCTGATTGAATGGAGAGAGCGGGAGGGTGGACTACTATCACGTCTCCACGTGATAAGTGAGTAAGTGAATTACTGAGTGTCTGAGCAAAGAAGAGCCTGAACGTTGCAACCTCCCTATTGGCTGTTTGTAAAAATGTATCAGTTGTTGCCCTTCCCACGGGAATCATCGCGGGCTCGAGAGACGAGACCTGACGAGTTAGTTCGTTGGTAGCAGAACAAAATGTCTGGACACAAATCGGGTTTTCAGAAAAGGAAAGAAAATAAACGGAGGGTCGAAAATACAAAAAAGGAGGCAGAAAATGCAAAACGAGTTTTAAGGTAGGACAAATGGTTAGTTTTCTGAGGCAGCCCGCCGTGGCTGCAGGCTTTCAGTTGTCATTGAATGGTTACTTTTCTGAGGCAGCCCGCCGTGGCTGCCTGCAGGCTTATTTATTATAGCCCATTTAGTTAAAATAGTTGATATAAAATGGTTATAGTTATGTGATGGTTGTCCTGATTTAGACTGGTGTTTTTTTGGGGGGGGGGTTGCGCGATGTTGCACCCGGGTCCAGATTAGGGCAGAACCGGCCCTGGCTACATTTCAGGTGTAGTTTGTTTTATGTATGTATGTACTTGCATAGATGTGTACTTGGTCTTCCAATATGGCGCCTAACAAAATCTCGCGGCGCGGTGACGTCATGCGGTAGCCCTCTATAGGGCCTGACTAGCCTTTGGTAACACACTAAACGAATTCTCTTTCATTTTTGGCACTTTTTCTGTTTGTGTAGATGGGAAGACATACTGAGAATCCAAATCGCCAACATTTGAAATAATAATTGTTTTGAATTATTTCTTGTCTTATTTAATGAAGGTTGTAATAGAATTAGCCTACATTTGGCTTAAGCTGGATGAGACAGAGACATAATTTTATAGCCATTTGTTAAACAGCTGACAGGGAACGTAATTAACCGTTCCGGGAACGAAATTTTTTTGTTCTAACCGGTTCGGGAACGTCTATTTAATGGTGGAACCCAAAACCGGAAACGTTAAAATTCCGTTTCTGTTCGGAACGAACCAATAGGAAAAAAATTCTGGTTCAAAGCCCTGGTCATGTTATCGAATATCGCATATTTTTCTGATATCGTGCAGCCCTAATGCTGAGTTCAGTCATTTTTAAAAGGTCGTGCTAAGTTTAGTCATTTTTTTGTCTGAACACACTGGCATTGCTAGTAGTAAAGACTGGCGCTAGAAACTCAAAGATTAATTTTTTTCCACCCTTAAACAAGCTTGAATAAATTCCCTACTTCATTGATGGTACGACAAAGGTCCAAGCGTTACAACTGAGGCACTGAGAAGTGTTTAAGTCTACTCATTGTTTATAAGCAAGAGCTTTTATTGAGGCAGACCTTTTTCTCATGAAAGTCGCCGGAATGTTGAAGTGTACTGAAACAGCTTGCCATTGTAGTTTTAGAAGATAGAGTTCTCAAATTTAATTTCCCTTTAATATTTTATCAAAGCTTAAAGATGCACTAAATATTAAGGAAACTGATGTCTAATTGTTGTCTTGCATTATGTTCATGTATGTAGGTAGCCTACTAAGCTAATCTGTCAATCATGTCAACCATCAAATTCCATGTAATTTCCACATTAATGACCTTGTAATCTTGGTTAATTTTAATTTTAACAGTGTGACAATGGTGAATTTGCATTGCTTGTATGAGAGAACATATAATTGAACATTTTAATTGCATTTATATTATGTTTTATCCCTGAGATATTGAAAAATCTCCAATCGGCGGCCATTTTGGACGCCATCTTGAATTTCTCAGAGAGCACAAGGTGGATTCCCGGGGACTTTTAGTATGTTATTCCTAAGGGTATTCTGAACATATTCTGAAAAATTCAGCTTGTTACTAATTTGTTCCGGGTTGGACTCAATTTTGAGCTAATGCTCTTGGGCTAATAGTTAGTTAATTAATAAGATTTAGCTGTATCCAATGACGACGGTAAACGACTACAAATGATTTGCTTAAAGTGCAGATTCTGGACCAATTTCGTTTCAATTTTTTCGTTTCAACTTCAATTTTTTTTTTTTATATGAAAGTATGTCCCTTTACACACTCATCCAGAAGGGTGATTTTGCACAAGGCTATCTGTCTACAGCAGAAAAAATAAAATAAAACGCGTCTGGAAAAATCCCAAGGGAGTCTGGAGCCAGAATCGTGACGTCGCCAGGAGGCTGCGAGAGCTTTGCACGGTTTCAGTGCACAGCCTGTGTAGACCAAGCGCTCCCATTTCTCTCTCATTGTCCGGTCTTTTGGGAAACGATGAGTACTAATCCCATCAAGATTGGTGTTGCTACACCCTCCTACGATACATCTGTTAACCATTTTAATAATTACGCGATAACGTTGAAGAAATTTGCAGAAAACCACCAGGTAGTTTTCTCATAAACAAACCAGCGCTGACGTAGGATTCAGAGGGAGGCGTCCCGCACGCGACGTCACGAAAATCAATGTTTGCCGGGAAATCCAAATGCCGAGTTTTTTCAGAGGCGGACCAATTCAACTCAAATGGCTTGATTTCAACTGAATTTTTCTGGTATTGCACAAGGTAAAAAAAAATTGCACAAAATGTGACAGATATTTCACCAAAGTTTAATATAAAATAGGAGAATTCCATTGATCTCGCTCCTGAATTTACCCGTGATGTGCACTTTAAAATGCCTTCAACATTGCACGCTTCCTATTGCTGGAGGTGTATGGAATCAATTTTGTGCCAAAATGTTCATACAATATTTTTGAAATATCAAACAAAAACGACAAATCAAAATACAAAAAAAGAAAAAAAGGTCAATTTTTTTAGACTGGCAAACAAATTATTCATGTAATCGTGCAAAATATCAGTCTATTACTCTTCAGAAACCTTTTATTTTTGTTCCGCGTCTTTCTCAGTTTTGTTTGACGTAATTTATTTTGGTTGCGATTCCAGCTTTCTCGTTTGCGCTCCCTGACTTTTTGCTTGCAGTTTTGGCACAAACTTCCCGTGTGGGCGGGCTGTCCAGGAACGCATTCCCATTGGCTAACTTGTGTTTGACTGACAGCTGCGCTCAGCCATTCCCTACTCGGATTCTGGCGGACTGTTTGACGAGTGACCGATCCATTGACGGTAAACAAGGATGGAGTGGACTTCAGTGGCGACTATGATATTGAATTAATTCAACAAAGTGTAAGTGCGGGACAAATGTGTTGTGTGTGTTGCAGTAGTGCACATTATGCAGGTGTGTTTAACGTTAGCAAGACAGCTATTATATTGGGTAGTGGAGCTGAGGCTAACATTTTACTTGCCACGAAACACCTGCATAATGTGCACTACTGCAACACATTTGTCCCGCACTTACACTTTGCTGAATTAATTCAGTATCATAGTCGCCACTGAAGTCCACTCCATCCTCGTTTACCGTCAATGGATCGGTCACTCGTCAAACAGTCCGCCAGAATCCGAGTAGGGAATGGCTGAGCGTAGCTGTCAGTCAAACACAAGTTACCCAATGGGAATGCGTTCCTGGACAGCCCGCCCACACGGGAAGTTTGTGCCAAAACTGCAAGCAAAAAGTCAGGGAGCGCAAACGAGAAAGCTGGAATCGCAACCAAAATAAATTACGTCAAACAAAACTGAGAAAGACGCGGAACAAAAATAGAAGGTTTCTGAAGAGGAACATACTGATATTTTGCACGATTACACGAATAATTTGTTTGCCAGTCTAAAAAAACTGACTTTTTTTTCTTTTTTTGTATTTTGATTTATCGTTTTTGTTTGATATTTCAAAAGTATTGTATGAACATTTTGGCACAAAATTGATTCCATAGAGGTGGAGCTGTTGCATTAATGCATTAACCCCTTCTGGCAAAAATCAAACCTGAGTTAGGGATAGGAAACGATCGCTTTTCAGATTGTTCTGTGCACAGCTTCCTGCTCGAGCCCTTTCTTAGTTCTCAGGATGAATGGCGGAACAAATCCGGTAACCACATTCACCTTGTGCTGTTCTCGTGACATTTTTTGGTGCAAACAAAGCCTGAAGCCTTTTACTTTTGTGTGTGTGAGAGAGAGAGAGAGAGAGAGAGAGAGAGAGAGAGAGAGAGAGAGAGCGGCGGTGCTGTGGAGCTCACCGTAGCCTTGCTGCTGGCCCGGGTAGCCCTGCTGCGCTGGGTACTGCTGCTGTGCTGGGTAGCCCTGTGGCTGAGGGGGGCCTTGCTGATAGGCTTCCTGCTGCTGACCATACTGCGAGTTTCCTACACACACACGAGAGAGAGAGAGAGAGAGAGAGAGAGAGAGAGCAGGGTACCGATGATCATCATGATGATGATTACCGGAGCAGAGCATATACAAAAGTACACCTTAATTAATAAACAACCTTTAACACAAAGACAATCCCCACAATATCGGACTGCTACAATCAAGACCGCAGAAATCTCAATACTAAATCTCTTCCTCGTTAATTCCTACTTTTTTTTCCCTTTCTCTCTCTCACTCTCCACATTACTACTCATGGCTGTTTGCTGAATGACCACTAGATGGCACTCTCGGATCATCTTTCATTTCAGTCTATCATACTCCAGTACCTCAGCGGATAACTCTAAATCGAGGTATAAAGCGGGTCGCATGCATCCACAACGCGCTTCGGGATTCGAAGGCGGCCTGGGTCGCATATTCTTTTAGGAGTTTGTACACAAGCATGTCCTGGGCTCGAGTGAAGGACTGCCTGATGTCCGCTGTACAAGTACGTACGTGCGTGCTCGATCATTTCCATGACGACATCTTATTAAAGTGCAACCACAGGCGTAACTCTCTACACGCTTTCGTTTCCAGCACATGAGGCACCGGAGTTTATGCAGGATGAGGCTGGTGATATTATAAATATGACCTAAAACATCATCAGGTTTTCACACAAGTCCTAAAAGTAGATAAAGAGAACCCAGTTAAACAAATGAGACAAAAATATTATACTTGCTCATTTATTTATTGAGGAAAATGATCCAATATTACATATCTGTGAGTGGCAAAAGTATGTGAACCTCGAGGATTAGCAGCTAATTTGAAGGTGAAATTAGAGTCAGGTGTTTTCAATCAGGTGTGAGTGGGCACCTTGTTTTATTTAAAGAACAGGGATCTATCGAAGTCTGAGCTTCACAACACATGTTTGTGGAAGTGTATCATGGCACAAACAAAGGAGATTTCTGAGGACCTCAGAAAAAGCGTTGTTGATGCTCATCAGGCTGGAAAAGGTTACAAAACCATCTCTAAAGAGTTTGGACTCCACCAATCCACAGTCAGGCAGATTGTGTACAAATGGAGGAAATTCAAGACCATTGTTACCCTCCCCAGGAGTGGCAGACCAACAAAGATCACTCCAAGAGCAAGGCGTGTAATAGTCGGCGAGGTCACAAAGGACCCCAGGGTAACTTCTAAGCAACTGAAGGCCTCTCTCACATTGGCTAATGTTAATGTTCATGAGTCCACCATGAGGAGAACACTGAACAACAATGGTGTGCATGGCAGGGTTGCAAGGAGAAAGCCACTGCTCTCCAAAAAGAACATTGCTGCTTGACTGCAGTTTGCTAAAGATCACGTGGACAAGCCAGAAGGCTATTGGAAAAATGTTTTGTGGACGGATGAGACCAAAATAGAACTTTTTGGTTTAAATGAGAAATGCTATGATTGGAGAAAGGAAAGCACTGCATGAAGGTGGGCCATGCAGCAAGACAACGACCCTAAGCACACAAGTCGTTCTACCAAAGAATGGTTAAAGAAGAAAGTTCATGTTTTGGAATGGCCAAGTCAAAGTCCTGACCTTAATCCAATGGAAATGTTGTGGAAGGACCTGAAGCGAGCAGTTCATGTGAGGAAACCCACCAACATCCCAGAGTTAAAGCTGTTCTGTATGGAGGAATGGGCTAAAATTCCTCCAAGCCGGTGTGCAGGACTGATCAACAGTTACCGCAAACGTTTAGTTGCAGTTATTGCTGCACAAGGGGGTCACACCAGATACTGAAAGCAAAGGTTCACATACTTTTGCCACTCACAGATGTGTAATATTGGATCATTTTCCTCAGTAAATAAATGACCAAGTATAATATTTTTGTCTCATTTGTTTAACTGGGTTTTCTTTATCTACTTTTAGGACTTGTGTGAAAATCTGATGATGTTTTAGGTCATATGCAGAAATATAGAAAATTCTAAAGGGTTCACAAACTTTCAAGCACCACTGTATTCTATCCACATTCACTGGATATGAGCAATCGTGTGCTCTGATTGGCTACTCGACTCCTAGGATATCAGCTCGTATATTGCGAGGAGAGGAAAAACAGAATGGTGGAGCGTCTTGCTGAACCAACCGAGGACAAAATAAAAACAACAAAGTACGGAATGAAAGTATTTGATGGTGAGAACGTATTATTTTTTCAAGAATCATCATCATCGCCACATTTTTTCACAAATTGCTCCTGTCATTTCGCCGGTTAGCGGAAATGATTTTGTTGGATGTTTTGTATAAAAGTTTTTATTTATCGAATTTGAAAAAAAAAAATCGAAATAAAAATGCCCCGTTTCTCAAAATCCAGTGAATGTGGACAGAATAAAACAGTTACTCCACTCAATCTGGTCGTACTCGGTGCTACGCTCTTCATCAGCTATCAGCTCATGTACGACTCAATTTCGTGGAATAACTGTTAATTTTCTTACATTTAAACAGCAGTTCTTAGTTTGCAATAGACGTCACTTCCGGTAGTGAGCCGCCTCGTTTTGTGTTCAGGCCGTCCTTAAAAAAAAATCCGTTTCCTGCCCACCGGGTGAGCAAAAAAATTTTCAGTCGGGAGGGAGGGATTTTTTTTTTTATGGATGGATAAGAAATCGCAATGCTGTGTTTGCTTTTTCTTTCAGTACTTTTTTATTACAAAAGCAGACACATTTAATAAAATGACAGTTTAATCAACTGAAACTTGTACAAAAACTTTAAGTTAGCATTTTAAATGCTGACTGCAACATTTGCAAAACTTTTACAAAGGTACTTAAACTGTCCGACACACGGACTTTTTGTAGTTCTAAATCGAGCGTTAGGCCGAGTTCGGATGAAATTACACTATTAAAATGATCACTGAATGATTTGTTTTTCTGAATCTTTACTATTTTGTTGTTCGCTGGAATACCATTTTGCGATTTCACACTTAAGCAAATGTTTGAAAACTCCGGATCTCCTTCCTTCATGGTGGCTGCCGTTTTTTTGTGCCTCACAGCGCATGCGCAGAGCTGATTCAGTTCTATATTCTGCGCGGAATGCAGGGCTTTCCACAAGCGCCGGCTGCCGGCCGTACAGCCGACTACTTTAATGACTATTATTTTTGTAGCCCACAGGCTCTAAATATTAATTTTCAATTTTAATAAAATTAAATGTTTATCTAACGGACTGACAATAATGTCAAACTGAACCGCACTCATTTAAGTTGTGATTCGCGCTGTTTGTACCGATAATAACTACAAATTCCCCGCCGACTCCGTTGATCAGGGGAGAGTAACTCATCCGCGGCCCTGACATGCGGTGTGTGTGTGTGCGTGCGCGCACTCGGCGGAGGCAGTAGTGTGTCGGAGGGAACAGAAGCAGAGATGACGCTTATTTTGTCTCCGGTAAACCAGTCTTCTCTCGTTCAATTACGTGCTGGCAGCAAAAGACACCGTTGGTTGTAAATGAACCCAAACTGAGTGGTTGGAGTGTATTTTCATACACAAATGGAGAAATGTTCGCTGAGTGTGTAATTGTGTCGCCCCACTGCAGACCGTTGTTGTTGTTAATTCATAGCATGCTCAGCTGCGTGAATGTGTCATGCACCGAAAATAAGAGATTTACAAGCCAGGAACGCCTCATGATGCAATACGCAAGAAAAGAAAGAAGATTTACTGCCATTTTACTTTGTATTTGAGTAAAGTGAATAAATAAATGGTCTGTGGAAAATACATTTAATCCTGGGAACTGCGTGCACAGGAGTTTGTGTTTACTCCCCCCCGGCTGGCTACTTATTTGTCACGGCTGGCTAGTATGAGCCTTAGTGGAAAGCTCTGGGAATGCGGAAATGTCAATTTCGATTTTAGATTTACGAACCCGAAAAAAAACGTCGAAAAACCGGCGTTAAAAAAAAAAATTTCAACCGCACAAACGGCACTCACCCGGCCGGTGGACCGGAAACACAACATTTTTTAATAATGGCCTTGGATGTTCAAATCGAGAAAAAAACAAAAAAGGTACAAAGAAGACCGAGTCATCTATATCCCCTGCCCTATAGACCAAGTTTCAAGATATTATTTGTCACAGTTTTCAAGTTGTGCTTCAGGAAACCAACCCTACCTCTTTCCACTGACCTCAGCAGTGACCCATAGCATAAACCCACCGGACCTTTGGTCCAGGTGAGCTAAAAATTACAATTTCTCACATTTCTTCGTATCAAAATGCACGTATACATTACTTAATCAACACATATACCAACTTTCAACACCAAACCACTCATAGTTTTCAAGTTCTGCTTTCCGGAAACACAACCTATCCCTCAGACTAACCTGGGAGACTGAGTCTGAAATTGTTTCCATGGAAACATGAAAAATTTAAATTTCTTCATATGAAAAGCCACATCTACATCACCTTGTTAACATATACACCAAGTTTCAAATCCGTATCATGAATAGTTTTGGATATATCAGGGATGAGAATGAAAAATATTTAAAAAGTCTGAAAAAACCAGGGCGGGGCCCAGGGGCTAATGATTTTTGGCTATATTTTTATTTATTTATTTATTTATTTTCTTTATTATTAGACATGGAGATTATTATTAGACAGGGAGATTATTATTAGACAGGGAGATTATTATTAGACAGGGAGATTCTTTTGTGTAATCTGAGTTGAAGTGGGTTTTGTGCTTTGGTTTTTTGGGGCGCGCGCGTGCTCTCTCTGCCATGCCGATCCTGTAGGCTGCACTGACTCAGCTGAAAACTCCGTTCCTCGAGAAAAGAGATAAAAGCCCGCCCACACTGAAAGCTGATTGGTTTATTTTGCTAAGTCACCCAATCAGGATGCTCTTTGTCTGGCATGCGCTACATGAACAAGCACATAGTCTCTCTCGCGCGCGCACATTTTAAGATGCGTGATGCAGACCTTAATGTTGTGCGCGCACGCTCAAAAACGATCATTTTGGTCTGAAAAAGTCGGAAATCCGCCGATCGGCGGAAAATTCTCATCCCTGATATATGCTCCGGAAACCAATACTGCTCTTCGAAACTATTTTTTATGTAAAAATCTGAAAAAAACTTTTTTTTTTTCTTTTCAAAAATCCGAAATAACAAAAGGTACCAGTTCACATGTTGCTTGATACGCCATACAAAGTTTCATGATGGTATCTTCGGTACTTTTAAAAGATGTGGCCCGGAAACAAAAACGTGACCGGACGGAACCAGTTCCTGTATCCGCCGCCAAACTTCATTTCATTATCGGATCCCGAAAGAAGTCGTGCACAAGGGTGAAAGAATGAAAAATCTCAAAAAAGACACCGTGAAAAATGGCTCGCAAACCTTTCACTGTGTTCGAAAGGAATCGAGAGTCCGCATGCTTGTTTTTGCAGCCATCATTTTGATCAACGTCGACTTACGTTTTGGAAGTCGTAAAACAAACCGTTCATGAAACGATGAAACGGAGTTTGCAGGTCGGGCTCAACTGAAACGCGATCGTTTATTTTATTTTTTTTTCAGGCTGTCAGTTCATAAGTCTGAGCTGTGTTTGAAATGTCATGAAAGAAAATGTAGGTTATCGTCGCAGAAATGCCTCCAGAAGCTCCGACTCGAATCACGTCCTACGCTTCGGCTTACGTTACGTTACTCGCCGTCGCAAAAATAAGAGGATTATCGTCCTTTAGAAGTCTTATTCCAGCATCATGAACCCAGCCACGAGTGAAAGTTTTCAGCTTCGAGACGTTTTCCAGAGCTTTCATTTGGTTCTTCGTGTAAAGCGATGTTTGGACGACCAGATAAATGGAAATGTCCGGAAACCGTAGGTTTGGAAAGTTGCTTGAGAAGTCCGTCTTTAAAGCATATACACAGAACCATGGCCTCACTTTCATTTATAAATGCCTTGAGACCTCAAGAATGGCACAGGAATAGTTAAGAGTTAACGATAAATCTAATATAGCACTTTTTACGATTAAAGCGATTTATATAGGTCTGAGTGAATGACCTTGACGTCCGTAACGTCACAGGAGGAAGTCTATCGGTCTCATCGCCATTTCCACTATACTAAAACACAGAGCTGACTGCAACTCCGATCCTCCATTTTGAGCTAATTTATCACCATGCAACGTAGATGTGTTGCTGGCGGGTGCAGCAACACGACAGAAGGTGGATTTATGTTGCATTCATGGCTCAAAAATGTTCAAACTGCAAAGATCTGGACGCGTTTTGCGAGAAGTTCACGGGCACGTTGGGCACCTACGAAGTGGTCTCTCCTCTGCTCTGCACATTTTACTGAAGACTCGTACGAGACCTCTGATCTGTTGAGGAGCGTTGGCTCCATATTGAAAGAGGGTGCAGTACCAACAATTAAAGAAAACTACAAGAAAAGTATTCATTTTATTTATTTTTTAGAAGGAAAAGCTGCACCAGTTCTCCCGGAGTGTGAGCCGAGGGTTGTTGGTAAAACCCGGGACGGAACGGGATGGGACACATCGCTCGGGCAGTGACCTCCCCGCGGTTGTTGCTAAAACCAGTGAGGTTTCGTCCCGTCCCGGGTTTTAGTAACTGCCTGAGCCGAGCAGTAATGGCGGAGTACTCAGTATGGAGAATGAGTGGAGCAGCTGTCTGATTTCTCTGCTGGATATTGCTGCCATCTCGCCCTTACGTGGAAGAAGCGAATGAACGGAGAACTGGAAGTCAGATCGTTTCAAAACAATCGGCCACAAGATCGGCCTTCAAGAAGCGAGAACACAGACGGGTAAGCTCCGACTCTCATTTGAATACAAAATACGTTGTTTACTTGCATTTAGATTAATACATGTAACTTGTATTGTGTGTTTAAGTTACCGGTATAAGATTATTTAATTTGCTTCAGAATGTGATTATCTCGGTTCATCTGATTATTTAATTAGCCTTTTACGTTTTATCAGTGAAAATGCATGCATGTACATGTCTGTTGCATAAGTTATAACACATCCTGTTTTAATGAGTGTCAATGAAGTTAAATCAGTCTTAGTTGAGCAAGTCTGTGACGGTATTTCTTACTTTCACCGTACATTCTTATTTATATGACTTTGGTCTTTTGCTGTAAAAGGCCTCGGCCTTAAAACCAGTTACCGCTGTGATGTCACGCACTCAGGGCTGGCTGGCTCAGCGGGGCAGCTCGAATGCCAACTTTGCGGTTGATTTTAACTCTCGAAAATATATAATTTTTATTCCCATTTATGCAGCATACAAGAGTCAAGGGTGGCAATACTATCCACTCAGAAATGTATTTAAAAATAAAGGTTCTGCGTATCTCCTTGAAACTCTTGGGGTCCAATCCATCACGTCAATGTATTTTCTCTTGAGACCACAATTTTGTTTTTGGTTCTAGCCTATTAACATGGTCAGATGGAGAATGTTTTCCACAAGACGATGACGGATGTGTACTTGGCTTCTTGGACGCCATCTTTGGAAACCGAAAGTGAACCAGGAAGCAAAGTCAAGTCAAGTTTATTTGTATAGTGCTTTTAACAATAAACATTGTCACAAAGCAGCTTTACAGAATTTGAATGACTTAAAATATGAGCTAATTTTATCCCTAATCTATCCCCAATGAGCACGCCTGTGGCGACGGTGGCAAGGAAAAACTCCCTCAGACGACATGAGGAAGAAACCTCGAGAGGAACCAGACTCAAAAGGGAACCCATCCTCATTTGGGCAACAACAGACAACACGACTAATATGAACAGTCCTAACATAAAGTCAGCTTCGTTGATGCTATAAACCCCCCACCAACGGAAACCCGAGCGCAAAACCGTTCACAACAACCGCAGTCCCAAAGTCAGCAAGTCAACGGCAGTCCCAAAGTCAGCAAGTCAACCGCACTCCCAAAGTCAGCAAGTCAACCGCAGTCCCAAAGTCAGCAAGTCAACGGCAGTCCCAAAGTCAGCAAGTCAACGGCAGTCCCAAAGTCAGCAAGTCAACGGTAGTCCCAAAGTCAGCAAGTCAACAGCAGTCCCAAAGTCAGCAAGTCAACGGCAGTCCCAAAGTCAGCAAGTCAACGGCAGTCCCAAAGTCAGCAAGTCAACCGCACTCCTAAAGTCAGCAAGTCAACCGCACTCCTAAAGTCAGCAAGTCAACCGCACTCCTAAAGTCAGCAAGTCAACCGCATTCCTAAAGTCAGCAAGTCAACCGCACTCCTAAAGTCAGCAAGTCAACAGCAGTCCCAAAGTCAGCAAGTCAACGGCAGTCCCAAAGTCAGCAAGTCAACGGCAGTCCCAAAGTCAGCAAGTCAACTGCAGTCCCAAAGTCAGCAGGTCAACGGCAGTCCCAAAGTCAGCAGGTCAACAGCAGTCCCAAAGTCAGCAAGTCAATTGCAGTCCCAAAGTCAGTGGCAGTCCCAAAGTCAGCAAGTCAGCTGCAGTCCTAAGGTCAGCAAGTCAACTCCAGTTCCAAAGTCAGCAAGTCAACCATAGTCCCAAAGTCAGCAAGTCAACCGTAGTCCCAAAGTCAGCAAGTCAACCGTAGTCCCAAAGTCAGCAAGTCAACAGCAGTCCTAAAGTCAGCAAGTCAACTGCAATCCCCAGCCACAAAAGCACCACTGCAAGAGTCCAGAGCGTCCTCCAGGCACGACCCCCAGCTGTCCACATGGGGCCGCCCTCCACAGGAGCGATGCGATGAGATTGCATATCACATGATTGCAAGCAAAGGAAAAAAAAAACCTGCAAATGCTATGAAAGGACAAATGCCTTTTTTTTTGGGGGGGGGGGGGGGGGGGGGGGGGTCATGTTCCATTTCTTTAGGAACTTCATGCATATTCTGTCACATTGCTGGACTTCAAAAAGGACCACCACCTGGATTATTATTATTATTTCCTCCCAGCTGAGCAAATGTCTGTTTTGACATTTCAGAGTCGGTGTTAATACGCAGAGTCGAGCCAAAGCGCAGGGCTTTTGATCTCATGCAACACTTAGCCACATGACCCCTCACTTACTGAATCCCTCACTGTAACAGCACAGGCAATGATATAATATATTATTATTTTGCATAACACGAGTTTAATTGTCTCGACAACATACTTTATAGGTCACACAATATTCAGCTCTTTAATATGCTGTTAATGAGTTTATTTGGTGTATTTCCCACCGGACACTTTGGCCACTGACTATTCTACACAATACTGGATAAAATGTTCGGGACGTGAACTGCCTCCTTCTGAGAGTTAAAAAACAAAAAATAAAAAAAGCGTTTGGTCTTTGCAAACAAACGATGTATGTTTATTAGCAAACAGAGCAGGGAAGTGAGATCTGATCACAAGAGAACAGACGTCCTTCGAGCATTCCTGATCGCCTGGTACACATGTTAATACGTTAATACCAGGTGTGAAGCGGCACATCTGGTGTAAAAGGCTACATTGATTAACCGAACAAGTGTGCAGTCAGTGACCCTGTAGTGGTTACGGCATTTGGTCTCGAATCAATGTAATATGACATTCGGATATTTTGATTCGAGAAAGAAAGGCACGGAGCAGATCGGAAACGACACTGTAGTGTGATGAGGACGCTGCGCCATGTAAAACCCTAACGGAGTCCAGGAGGTATTTATGAGCCGTGTTTCAGAGCGTCAGTGATGACGAAGGGCAGGGCTCTACGTTAACTTTGAGACATGGTTGCCCATTTGGGCAACCATTTGTAGAAATCTGGTTGCCCGAACTCAGAACACGGTTGCCCAAATATTACATATTATTATTTTTTTTTATTTATTATTCAACCTTCTCAGACGCTGTCTGTATCAGCAAGCATTGACACTAGCGCCCCGTGCGAGTAATGCGGTAATTAGTCATGTAGTGAAGGACATACCAATACCCAGTCCCCCCAGGATTCCGCGGGCCTTTTTTGTGATTGTTGCAGGCTAAAATGTCTGATGTTGCGGGGGGTTTTCCAAAAAATTGCGATGAAAGTTGCGGTGTTTTTTAGGTTTTTGTTGCGATTACATTGCGGGAGGAAGTGAAAGTTGCAAGAAATTGTTGCGATTTTCCCTTTTTGTGATTAAAATTGAGTGATATGTTAAATATTAAGTTATTACTGAAAAACTATTGATTAAAAAAAACAAAGACACTGAGAAATGGTCCTATAAACAACTTTACCAATATAAAAGATTACCAGGACTACAAAAATGCAGAAAAATAGGCTTTACTTATCCAAATGCACCTGTTGGTTCAAAAGTTAAAGTGCAGAGAACCTCACAGCACAACATGAAGTTACCTTAAAATATAATATAAATGCCTCAGCTTTCATGTAAGAAAAAAAAACTATTAATACTAGTACTGTGTGCAGGCAGTCTCTCCTGAATACTAAATTAAACAATAATTATAAACTAATAAAATAAATGGCTCAGGCTTCATAGAAGAAAAAAAACAATTTGAACAGAATCTCACAGTATGATGCTGAAGCTGCCTAAACAATGGAAAATAAAATACCATTTTGGCAAAAATGTTGGCATCCATTAATTTCTTGTATTAAGTAAAAAATAAAGTGCACACAGTCCTTCACTGTAAACATAACACACTTTCAGTAACTGAATTTAAGCCTATATAAACACTGACTCGCCCATGCAGCGTTGCCAGATACTGCTGATGTTTTCCAGCCCAAAATATGTTCAAAACCCGCCAAAATGCACTTAAAACCGCCCAATCTGGCAACACTGCGCACATGCTGCTTCTCTTGAACGTATACACGGAAGTAAGGCGGAAGGTAGTTTGTTGACGTCACCTCAAGACGACGCCAACGATTGGTCAAATTTGTGGGAAAGTTGTGGTGATTGGATATAATTGCAACACCGCCCTGAATTCACGGGGATTGGTTGAATTTGCGTTGAAGTTGCAAATCGCAACATCGCGAAATCCTGGAGGGTCTGAATAGAACACTGAATATGCACTACGCGATAATTATTAGCAATGGGAAACTGCACTGCGAGCTCGCGATGTGCAAATGTGAATTCCGCTAGTTGTTGAACATCCCGTAATGATAACATGGATGCGGTCTTTCCGAGTCAAACAATCGCAAATCGTGATGGAATTTCATCATAATATGAATGAATAAACATCGTTTTTTACGTAAAATGACATATTTGGGTAGTTGCCCGATCGGGCAAGCTTTTGTGAGAGTCTGGTTGTCCGAATCTATTAAATGGTTGCCCCGGGCAATTGGGCTACTGTTAAGGTCGAGCCCTGAAGGGATCACGGTCCTTACCCTCAGGTGCCCCCTGGCCTCCGTGGCTGTACTGCTCTCCATAGTAGTCCTCCTGGCCTGGGTACTGCTGCGGCGGCCCTGAAAAACAAAAAACACACACAGCTTTATGTAAAGCACTTACAGAGAGACACGTTATCATCATAAACTAAATTTGTCCCCCCCTACTCAACTCATTCATCGGGGTTTTTTTTTTGTTTTTAACATTTGGACTCTTTCCTACGTTACAGAACACTGAAGACAACATATATGGAGTCATGCAATTTAAAAAAAAGTGTGAGAAAGAACAAAACATGTTTCATATATGAGATTCTCCAGCGTTTACCTTGATGACGCTTTGCACACTGTTGGCGTTATCTTCATGAGGAACGCATTTCAATTAACAAGTGTATCTTGTCAAAAGTGGACGAGTTTCTTGCCTTCTTAATGCGTTTGACATCACCGCACCGCAAACAGTACAGCGCTCTTCAGAAAATCTGACGTAGCCGACGGAAAAAAAAAAAGTTGGAATTTTGGAAAATTTTGAAAAATTTGCATGCCTTCTGGTGCATTCTCAGCGAATAAATTGCTATCATTTCCCTGTAAAATACTTGCAAAAGATGTATGAAATTTCCCTCCAGATGTGTGTGCGCTTGGCTTTTTCAGTTCCCCTACGTAGTACGCTGCCTGGCCCTGTAACATAACTACATACGCTACAGCATGGTCACGTGGTCCGGCTACAGCCAATCGGAGCGCGAGAATCGATCAACAAATATGGCATCGCTTCCGGCCATGCTAGGTTTCATAGTGAAATAATTGGCTTTGCAGCAAATTGGATATAAATCGCTTGAACATTGAAAGGCAAGATTACTGAGTAGCCAGAGCAGACCGTCTGTGTAGGCGGAGAAAAGCACCAGACACCGACGCTTGTGGACATCTCTGATCGTATATCAGAATGCAAGCAATCGAAGGAATAGGACACTTATTATGAATGCTGACTTCAACAAATAATTAACCCTGAAACATGTACGGTAAGTAAAGAGCCGTGTTCTCCCCAGGGATTTCAAATAGCATCCTGGCAAACTGTCATTTTGAAATAATCCACGCTATATGTTTCATAAATACATTCAGTCAGTAAACAGGAAGTCGGTGTGTGACAGACCCGAAAACGGTAAACACGGTATAGAACCCCAAGCTGAAGCTCGGTACCAAATATCAAGCAGTTGTGATTTGTAGTTGCTGAGAAAAGTGCTACGAATTTTTGTAAATCCATGCTGCGTGTTTCATAAATACAGTCAGTCGGTAAACAGGAAGTCGATGTGCGACAGACCTCAAAATGGTAAACACGGTATAGAACCCCAAGCTGAAGCTTTGTACCAAATATAAAGCAGTTGTGATTTGTAGTTGCTGAGAAAAGTGCTACGAATTTTTGTAAATCCATGCTGCGTGTTTCATAAATACAGTCAGTCGGTAAACAGGAAGTCGATGTGCGACAGACCTCAAAATGGTAAACACGGTATAGAACCCCAAGCTGAAGCTTTGTACCAAATATAAAGCAGTTGTGATTTGTAGTTGCTGAGAAAAGTGCTACGAATTTTTGTAAATCCATGCTGCATGTTTCATAAATACAGTCAGTCGGTAAACAGGAAGTCGATGTGCGACAGACCTCAAAACGGTAAACACGGTATAGAACCCCAAGCTGAAGCTCGGTACCAAATATAAAGCAGCTGTGATTTGTAGTTGCTGAGAAAAATACGACGAAAATTTTGTAAATCCACGCTATATGTTTCATAAATACATTCAGTCGGTAAACAGGAAGTCGCTGTGCGACAGACCTGAAAACGGTATACACGGTATAGAACCCCAAGCTGAAGCTCGGTACCAAATATCAAACAGGTGTGATTTGTAGTTGCTGAGAAAAGTGTAATGAAAATTTTGTAAATCCACGCTATATGTTTCGTAAATACATTCAGTCGGTAAACAGGAAGTCGGTGTGCGACAGACCTGAAAACGGTATACACGGTATAGAACCCCAAGCTGAAGCTCGGTACCAAATATCAAACAGTTGTGATTTGTAGTTGCTGAGAAAAGTGTAATGAAAATTTTGTAAATCCACGCTATATGTTTCGTAAATACATTCAGTCGGTAAACAGGAAGTCGGTGTGCGACAGACCTGAAAATGGTACACACGGTATAGAACCCCAAGCTGAAGTTTGGTACCAAGCGGCTATGATTTGTGGTTGCTGAGAAAAACGGTGTTTCGGACAGACGGAGATCCGGACGGACATAAACCAGTATCACCCCCCCACCCCGTGTTTTTATTATTATTTTATCATAATAAAAACACAGTAAGTAGCCCTACTCCACACCACAACTGTAGCGATCCATATTAGATCAAGAACCGCTTGACTAAGTGAAGAGAAACGACATCCATCATGACTTGAAGAGATGAAGTGACTTGATGAATAAATATAAAGAAAAAACACTGAATTAGAACACGTGTCCAAACTTTCACCTGGTACTGTAGATAGTATTCCTCAAAATCTCATCTCATCTCATTATCTCTAGCCGCTTTATCCTGTTCTACAGGGTCGCAGGCAAGCTGGAGCCTATCCCAGCTGACTACGGGCGAAAGGCGGGGTACACCCTGGACAAGTCGCCAGGTCATCACAGGGCTGACACATAGACACAGACAACCATTCACACTCACATTCACACCTACGCTCAATTTAGAGTCACCAGTTAACCTAACCTGCATGTCTTTGGACTGTGGGGGAAACCGGAGCACCCGGAGGAAACCCACGCGGACACGGGGAGAACATGCAAACTCCGCACAGAAAGACCCTCGCTGGCCACGGGGCTCGAACCCGGACCTTCTTGCTGTGAGGCGCCAGCGCTAACCACTACACCACCGTGCCGCCTACACTGGGAATTAATTAGCTGAATTAAATTCAAATCACAGCCCTGGGCCGTGACCAAATAAAATGATCTATACGCTTTTTCCGGGGGGAAAACAATAGCTTTTAGAGCGGCTCAAGTAACAGAGAAGAAATTCGAGTACGGTGCAGGTTGTAATGCATGACAGTATTAGAGATGACACAATGCTACTTTTGTGATGATATCGTTTTCTTTAACCCTCTGGGGCCTGAAGGTATTTTCTGGCACTTTGAGTTTGGCGTGCTCTGATTTTGTCGTCAGTTTCAACAAATCTAAGCAGTAATTTCAAAGTCATATGACTTTTTTTGTATTCAGCACAAGTTCGGCTACAATAATATCTCTAGGGGTGTTCACACGGCAACTTTTACTCGGGTGTAGCACCGGGGCTGCCCCGGTAGAGCGTTCACACGGTACAAAGTTATACCGGTGTTAGCCTGGGCCCGCCCATCCTAAGCGTGACGCAACACGAGGGCCTATTCCGAGCTTAGTCTGGCCAGGCAAGCTATCTCCAGCTCTTCCAAGCTCCCGAAAAATCGGGAACCAATCAACTTTGAGCATCTCCAACGGCCCTGGGTAGAGGCGTGTTCAAGGCAGTGACGTAGTAGAACTGCGACCGGAAGCCATAGATTGTTTACAGAATCTATGCCGGAAGCGCTTCATTCACGCTTCCGCATCTATTACGCATAGATGCTGTATTGAAAGCATTCAACGGGAAGTTCTCATTGAAAACGGAGCAAAGAGCAGCCCTGGAGGTATTTATTGAAAGGAAGGACGTTTTCGCCTTGCTCCCGACCGGCTTCGGTAAGAGTTTAATCTACCAGTTAGCCCCGTCGCGTCACATACGTCAGAGGAAAGAGTGATGTGATTGGTTTAAGCTTCGTCACAGCCTTTTCTGGCTTCGACCAGTAGCAAACTGAGGCATTTCAGGGAGGCGGGTCAACCACGGGCTCTGGGAAACGGTTGGGCTTAATAGCTTGGCCAGACCAATAGCTCGGAGAGCTTTGAAGTCGCGTTAGCCAGGCTATACCGGTGTAGCCCCTGAAAGCTGCTTAAACTGGTGCAAATCTAACCCTGCTCGGGAGGTGGTTTAAGAAATTTACTCCGGAGTAAATGCTAGTTTGCGGGGCTGCACCGATATAAAATGGGACGTCTGAACGCTACAGGGGTAGACTCGCTACGTGTGCGGAGAGTTGATTACATACGGGCATTGCATAATTTGCATCCTGGTGTTTTGCGCTTCCAAAATGGCGAATATCAACAACAACAGAAATGCGTGTCTTCCAGTGTTGCCAGATTGGGCGGTTTTAAGTGCATTTTGGTGGATTTGAACATATTTTGGGATGGAAAACGTCAGCAGTATCTGGCAACACTGGTGTCTTCATCCACATTGTTTTCCCGGCGCTTGGTGATGCCATGACAACCGGGAAAAGGAAGTACATTTTCACGCATGCGCACATTTAATTTCTGCATTATTACTATCGTATAGCACGGTCGCAAAAACTGCCGTGTGAACGCAAGTGGGGCTGCACCGGTGCTAACACGCTTCTCTCTAGCAAGCAGGTTTGTGACGTGTGAATGCTCCACAAAATTTATACCGGTGTAAGATATATCGCAACAAAATACATCGGTGCAGCATCGATGCAAATATGTGCCGTGTGAACACCCCTTATGTAGTCTGTATGTCATGATGGTACTTTAAAAAATATAACAGATAAATGAAGATGCTGTAAAAAGCAGTTTTAGATCTGTGTTGGAATGTGTGAAAAAACATGACCTTACCCGTTGTGACGAAGCGTTTTGGTCACTTGAGGTGATTCTGTTCGGTCTTAGGAATGGATCGAGCACAAAAATAAATCTGCCCCACTGATTTGGACAATTAAAGGTGGGGTATGAGATTTTTTTCAGGAGTATTTTTACCATATTGCTTGAAAAGCTCCTCACACCCATGTTGCAAGCAGTACAATAGAAGGTTTGACCCAAAACCGAAATATTTTAATCCAGTCTACAGTGTAAAATAAAGGAAAAACGCCATCCAATCCTATCGAGGTACCACCTCAAAATGATTGGATACTGACACGTCAATCAGACTGAAGCCCGCGAGCAGCCCGGCCCTTCTGTGTGTGAGAGAGCGAGCAGCCCCTCCCCCAACGTGTGCGCTGCGAGCAGAGTGTCACACAGAAAGCGCAGGGTTTTCTCAGTGTGCTCCCTCCAAACAACGGGGATTTACACGAAAACGGAAGGAGATATTCACAAAATACTTTCACAGTGAGTGCCACAAGGCTCTCCTGAACACACTGATGTAATTTTTTTGTCTGTAGTCTAAAAAATGAGGTCACTAGAGCGAGTTAAATACGAGTGACTTTTCTGCCAAGTTTATAATGGCAGTCTATGTGGCTGCGCGCCTGTCCTCTCTTCACTTTCAGGCTTCTCATTCAAAAACTGCAAGTCCTATCGTGTAGGTAGACACATTGTGTGAATCAGGACAAGTGTGGCTACTACTTTTGAGAAAACTGTGTGTGTGGAGTGAAAATTGGGGCTGAAAACACAGTTTAAGTGAGAAAGTTTGAGCTATTTTTCCAAGCTCTCTACACTCTAACTTAACGAGCTCCACTGGTGTGTAACGCAACAGACACCCATTATAAAGGCTGATTTTCTCAGGCTTTATAAGGGGGAGGAGGGGTGGAGACGCGGGGGGTGGGAGCATGGCGAGGGTGGGCGTATTTCTTTTCAAAATATGGCTTGCGGGAACCGTTATTACAAAATCTCGTACTCCACCTTTAACTGGCCATCAAAAAAATGTATGTCTTATTGTTCTGGGATAAAGGATTGGCAATGGGAAGGGTATTCAATGAGAAGAGTAAAAATTTCCATTCCATTCAATGAGAAGAGTGAAAACCCCCTCGCACTGCCAACTCTTAATCCTATTAGGTCAAGTCCCAATGGGTAAGGTCATGTTTTTTCACACATTCCAAAACAGTTCTAAAACTACGGAAGCCGAGAGAGGCCCTTCATATAATCCTTTTTTTATTCACCTTGTTATCCCGAGATAACGACATAATTAATTCAGGATCTCGAGAAAACAACACAACTAATTCGAGATCTCGAGAAAACAAAACAATTATTTCATGATCTCGAGTAAACAGCTGAGAAATGGTTCATTCAGGTGCGCCAAGGGACTTGTGATATGCTGACTTTGGGGCTATTTCTCATTCTGTATAGACGCAACTTTGGTCATTAGAATGTCTGGAATAATCTCCTCTGGGACCCCCCTCTCTCTCAAGGCATCGTAAAAAGCCGTTTCTGCTCTGTTACATGTCCGCCAATTTCTAAGTCTTCGTTGTCTGACCCACAGGGGGGCGCATCACTGCTAGAAATCTCAGCTGTTTTCTTGAGATCTCGGAATAACGGTTTTGTTTTCTCGAGATCTCGAATGAGTCGTGTTGTTTTCTCGAGATCCTGAATTAATTATGTTGTTATCTCGGGATAACAAGGTGAATAAAAAAAGATTATATGAAGGGCCTCTCGCGGCTTCCGTATAAAACTGCTTTTAACAACAGCTTCATTTATCTGGTATTTGACTTGATTCAGTGTGTCTTGAAATTAACGCTTGTACTATTTTACCCAGGTCAGAGACACAACCAACTCCCACACTAAATTTTACTCTCTCAACTCAAAATCGAGCAAAATTAACTAGTTTTCAGGAAAATACTTTTAAAACTGCTCAGTCATGTTTCCTGTGTATGCACTACAGCGCACGCATATCAACCAATCTGCTCGTAATAAATAGAAGAAATATTTACACTCACTCCAGCTGATCTTCGGCTGGATCGAGTCGAAGTAAAAACGCGGCTCGTCATCAGCGTCGCGGTTCTCAAGACTGAACTGAATCGCTGTCCTGAATCATCCGAAGCGCATAAAATCCGCGCGCCACCTCGCAACAAGTTTTACCTCCAAATATCCTAAACTATGTCTGACCGATTTTATCCTGTTTGCGGTGGGCGTTCGCACCGCGAAAGAGAAACCAAAAGAGTGGAAGTGATTTTCATGCTGTTATCATGTGAACAGTCTTTTATGAATGTCTACGTGCGCACTCAGCGCTCCAACTCCGGTGGGACTGAGGAGGGGGACGAGTTTTAGGTTTCATCTAATTTAGGTCATTTAAAAACTATAATATTCGGCCATCCTTAAAAAAAATCCGTTTCCTGCCCACCGGGTGAGCAAAAAAATTTTCAGTAGGGAGGGAGGGATTTTTTTTTTATTATTATATATATATATATGGATAAGAAATCGCAATGCTGTGTTTGCTTTTTCTTTCAGTATTTTATTACAAAAGCAGACACATTTAATAAAATGACAGTTTAATCAACTGAAACTTGTACAAAAACTTTAAGTTAGCATTTTAAATGCTGACTGCAACATTTGCAAAACTTTTACAAAGGTACTTAAAATGTCCGACACACGGACTTTTTGTAGTTCTAAATCGACCATTAGGCCTAGTTCGGATTAGGGATGGCGAAAACTAAAAAAAAATCTTGACTGACCACCGAGCCTCATTAGCCGGTTAAAGTTGGTTAACCTATGAGTTTAAACAGGGATGCAAACGGCGCGCCTTTTTCACGGCTCATGCAGATCCGATTTTTTTTTTGGGGGGGGGGGGGGCGTTGGAGTGTCTGAATAATTTCATCAGAGTAAATTGTGTATTAAAATTACTCCATAAGCAAATGCCGTTACAGTCCATGAAAAAGCCGTGAAAAAGTCGGCATCTGCGCCTTTAGTTTGCGTGGAGAGATATGATCTGCAATAACATGCATTGTTGGCTACAGACCGAAACATACTTTCAGAATGCACTGGCCAAGGCGGGACTAAACTCCATGTGCCTTCTAATAATAATAATAATAAAAAAAAACAGAATAGTAATTTGTAAGCTAAAAAGCCTGTGTCTACACTTTTTTTCTTTCGCCGAGTGACAGCTGTCTTCAACTGGGGCGGGACATGACTGAATGGGTGTTTCTGATTTGTCAGCTGTCTTTAACTGGGGTGGGAGGGCGGGACATGACTGAATGGGTGTTTCTGATTTGTCAGCTGTCGTCCTTACACCGCATGGCATGGCCCAAGCGTTTACAACACAGAATTCCAGGTTCTCCGCTCCAAAATCGGTAGCTTCAAAACGATTGTTTTTTTTTTTTCCACCGACAACCAAAAAAAAATTAACCGGTTGACGTTGATTCGGTCAACCACCGGTCAAACGGTCATCGGTTAACATCCCTAGCTCGGATGAAATTACACGATTAAAATGATCACTGAATGATTTGTTTTTCTGAATCTTTACTATTTTGTTGTTCGCTAGAATACCATTTTGCGATTTCACACTTAAGCAAATGTTTGAAAACTCCGGATCTCCTTCCTTCATGGTGGCTGCCGTTTTTTTGTCCCGCACGGCGCATGCACAGAGCTGATTCGATTCTATATTCTGCGCAGAATGCAGGGCTTTCCACAAGCGCCGGCTGCCGGCTACACAATTAAATCCAGCCGGCTACTTTAATGACTATTATTTTTGTAGCCCACAGGCTCTAAATATTAATTTTCGATTTTAATAAAATTAAATATTTATCTAATGGACTGACAATAATGTCAAACTGAACCGCACTCATTTAAGTTGTGATTCGCGCTGTTTGTACCGATAATAACCACAAATTCCCCGCCGACTCCGTTGATCAGGGGAGAGTAACTCATCCGCGGCCCCAACATGCGGTGTGTGTGTGCGCACTTGGCGGAGGCAGTAGTGTGTCGGAGGGAACAGAAGCAGAGATGACGCTTATTTTGTCTCCGGTAAACCAGTCTTCTCTCGTTCAATTACGTGCTGGCACAAAAGACACCGTTGGTTGTAAATGAACCCAAACTGAGTGGTTGGAGTGTATTTTCATACACAAATGGAGAAATGTTCGCTGAGTGTGTAATTGTGTAGCCCCACTGCAGACCGTTGTCGTTGTTAATTCATAGCATGCTCAGCTGCGTGAATGTGTCATGCACCGAAAATAAGAGATTTACAAGCCAGGAACGCCTCATGATGCAATACGCAAGAAAAGAAAGAAGATTTACTGCCATTTTACTTTGTATTTGAGTAAAGTGAATAAATAAATGGTCTGTGGAAAATACATTTAATCCTGGGAACTGCGTGCACAGGAGTTTATTTTGTGTTTACTCCCCCCCCCGGCTGGCTACTTATTTGTCATGGCTGGCTAGTACGAGCCTTAGTGGAAAGCCCTGGGAATGTGGAAATGTCAAGTTCGATTTTAGATTTACGAACCCGAAAAAAAAATGTCGAAAAATCGGCGTTAAAAAAAAAATTTAAACGGCACTCACCCGGCCGGTGGACCGGAAACAGAACATTTTTTAATAATGGCCTTATTTAGCAGTGGGCACATAGGAAAGTGTAAAGGATAAAGTTTGTCTCAATATGTTTATCATGCTTGTAGGATGAAAAACTCGAAGATATTTATCTACTCGTTCTAAACCTGTCAAGCTTCGCCGGCGAAGGGTTAAATAACTCCTCAGCTTTAGATTTTGTTTAAATTAAGCACTTTATACACTTTTGTTTCCGAATTCAATTCAATCTTCGGCGTTTGTGACACGGTCTGATCATCTGATACGTTTTCTCCAAAAATCTGATCCACCATTTTGTGCTCGGAGTTGCCGGATACAGAAAATGGGTATCGGTTCGGTGCCACGTCTCGTGTTAATGCATGAAAAATGTTCTATAACAGGGGTTTTTCTAGAAAAATTTAGTATGAGGTAGAGCCCTGCACTCCCGCGGGAGTCCCGCGGGACCCGACGCAAAGCAGTGCGGTGCGGGACAAATTTTGAAAGCTCATTGCGGGCGCGGGCGGGAGGGGGAGTGCACAATGCGGGCGCGGGCGGGAGAGGTGATAAGCTGCAGTCCCGTTAACTAAAAACGTGTTTCAAATTAAATTTATAAATTATTAATTTATGTCTATCGTATATAATTTGTGCTGGATATTTTATTTGGCATTAATAAAAACATTTTAAGATGCCTAAATTTGCGGATGTGGTCTAATCTCGCGTACGTTTCCGATTCCTTTCCGCTCTTCCGTGCTTGAGATCTCCGATCATGGCAGAAGAGCAGAGCTCCTCTAGTGAAGCTCACAGTGCTTCAGAAGTAAGTGCTGCTTTAAAAAGAGGTACATTTACCGTTAAAAAGTCAAGAGTATTAGTCCTAAGTATTAAAAAGTATTTAAAAAAGTATTAAAAAGTATTAACTAGTATTAAAAAGGACTGTGTATCGCACAGATTGTTCAATTTAAAGCGAGAAATAGACAGTGTATAATCTGAGGAGCTGGTTGTGGTTGCGCAGCACTTCATATGAGAGGAGAATGAAATCGCGGTTGGAATCATAACGCCACAGACTCGGAAGTGGGAGTGCGAGTGCGAAAAGCGAGAGCTGTCAATCAAAGCGAGAGCTGTCAATCAAAGCGAGAGCTGTCAATCATGAGCGCATGCAGCGCTCAACTTGGAATATGTCAGCAGAATGTCAGAGTCTAAACAATAAACTTACAATAAATGAAGGATCGGTCAGTGGAGAGCTCAGCTAAGCTCAGCGTGTTTAATTCCCCAAGCCAATGACAAGAACTTTCGTGAGAAATAACGCGAACGTCTGCATCATGCGGGATTTGCGGGCGGGAGCGGGACAAAATATGGCAGGCGCAGGCGCAGGCGGGAGCGGGACTGAAAATCATAATTCTTTGCGGGAGCGGGACTGCGCAATGCGGGAGCTGGACTGAAAATTCTGTCCCGCGCAGACCTCTAGTATGAAGGCGCTCACCATGGCGGGGGGGATGGTGCCGGTTGTCCGTTCCTCCCCCCTCCGCCGTGCGAAGCCTTTGAAAAATTGAGGCTCCAATGGGACATTCTGAGGCTATCTGAGAGAGAAATTGTAACAAATTGTTTGTCAACATTGAAAAAGAAAGAAGTAATCTTCTTCTGCCCCGGACAGTCTTTGGCTTTCTTCCGTTTCGTGCCGCGGGATGACATCTTTAAATGCCCAAGTGTCAACAAAAACAACTCGCGAACTACTTCTGTCAGAAGCTCCCGCGCTGGTGGGTGAAAGGTCATTCAGTCTCGAGAAATCTCGCTCTACAAGTCAGCTGACCTTGTATGTAACCCATGTCAAATCTCGCGAGAGCAGCCGCGACAAGTAAACCACTAAACAACATGGCGCCTCGGTCTGGAAAACACCAATTCGGATTGTTTTTGCACCGTCTGGCGGTGTATCTACTATGATTGGAATATTTTTGGAGTAATTATAACGTATTTGATGATCAGACACATTGTCACGTAGTGTTGCTGGGATGTTTTCACGGAGAAAAGGTGGTTTTGAGAAAGACTGCATGTTGTGCAGTAGCATATAAGTGCATGGCCTAAGTGTGACTTGGGGTTCAATCGGCATTTCGGTAAGAGGGCGCAGCGCCCCTGTTCCCCGGTTTAGACGAAAGCCTGTATAAGTAAAGATGATCAGTAGCTGAGACAGTGAGTGTGTAAAGAAGCTGAACCTTGCTGAGGTGGTCTGTAAGGAGGCATGGGTCTCTGTCCCATCACATGGTTGCCCTGGCCCATCATGCCCATGGGGTTCTGCTGTCCTTGGTAATGCTGCCCTCCACCACCAGGGGGCATGTTGTACTGCTGCGAAGGAGGCTGCTGGTGCATCAGGGGACCTAAGGATGACCGTAATGTTTAGGCACGTTTCAGCTCGGTAACATAAAAGCTCCATAAAACAAGTCCCTTCACAGTTTCTCGAAATCAATTTGGAGCTCACGGACATTAAAAGAAACCCTACTTGCGCATTAGACGTCGAGCAAAGTGCTACAAGTCACCGAGAAAGTGAATAAAACTCATCCGAGTTCCATTCTCAAACGTCCAGGTTATTAAAATACCCTTTCGCAATTCCCTTTCGCAATTACAGCCCCCCCCAAAGGGGGAAAAATATATATTACATATATATATATATATATATTTGTAATAAGTAAGGCTTATATATTCAGGCTCTTGGAACTGCTCGGAGGCTCTTAAAATACGAGCGTAGGAATAAAGAATAGAAAAGAGAGTTTAACTTTTGGATATAAATCAGCTGTGATTGTTGTTATAATGTTCCTTCAGAAGGAGATGAGGCTGGGAGCCTAAGACAGCCATATTACAGAACTGCTTCTTAATCAACAGGAGCAAGACCAGCTGATTTCTCTCTTCTACAACGCTGATTTATTTCCGGGTAAGCATGACACGCCTACGCGCTAGCTAATGAATTGATTTAGCCACCCCTGGTACTGCTGTGTCGCGCTACGAACGTTAAACGATCAGTCATACGGTTTGCGTCATGCGGCGGCTGTGCGGTACCTTGGTTGGGCTGCATGTTCATGCTGGGTCTGGGCCCGTAGCTGCCCATTGGCTGGCCTTGGCTCATGTTCATCTGGCCCTGACTGCTGATGGCCTGGGAGGAGGGAACGGCGTGGTTGTAGGCGCCCATGGAGCTGTGGCTGCTGGGAGGCATGTTCATGGAGCCGCTTGGCATGCTGGGAGGCTGGTTGGGCCCTGGGCCCTGCATGGGCATGTGGTTCGGTCCTGAAGACAAAACACACCTTGTTAACTCGTCGCTGTTGAGTAATGACCGATTAAAAGCTTTAAATCCGTCACATCGGCGTGACGGACTACAACCCCGATTCCAAAAAAGTTGGGACAAAGTACAAACTGTAAATAAAAACGGAATGCAATGATGTGGAAGTTTCAAAATTCCATATTTTATTCAGAATAGAACATAGATGACATATCAAATGTTTAAACTGAGAAAATGTATCATTTAAAGAGAAAAATCAGGTGATTTTAAATTTCATGACAACAACACATCTCAAAAAAGTTGGGACAAGGCCATGTTTACCACTGTGAGACATCCCCTTTTCTCTTTACAACAGTCTGTAAACGTCTGGGGACTGAGGAGACAAGTTGCTCAAGTTTAGGGATAGGAATGTTAACCCATTCTTGTCTAATGTAGGATTCTAGTTGCTCAACTGTCTTAGGTCTTTTTTGTCGTATCTTCCGTTTTATGATGCGCTAAATGTTTTCTATGGGTGAAAGATCTGGACTGCAGGCTGGCCAGTTCAGTACCCGGACCCTTCTTCTACGCAGCCATGATGCTGTAATTGATGCAGTATGTGGTTTGGCATTGTCATGTTGGAAAATGCAAGGTCTTCCCTGAAAGAGACGTCATCTGGATGGGAGCACATGTTGCTCTAGAACCTGGATATACCTTTCAGCATTGATGGTGTCTTTCCAGATGTGTAAGCTGCCCATGCCACACGCACTAATGCAACCCCATACCATCAGAGATGCAGGCTTCTGAACTGAGCGCTGATAACAACTTGGGTCGTCCTTCTCCTCTTTAGTCTGAATGACACGGCGTCCCTGATTTCCATAAAGAACTTCAAATTTTGATTCGTCTGACCACAGAACAGTTTTCCACTTTGCCACAGTCCATTTTAAATGAGCCTTGGCCCAGAGAAGACGTCTGCGCTTCTGGATCATGTTTAGATACAGCTTCTTCTTTGAACTATAGAGTTTTAGCTGGCAATGGCGGATGGCACAGTGAATTGTGTTCACAGATAATGTTCTCTGGAAATATTCCTGAGCCCATTTTGTGATTTCCAATACAGAAGCACGCCTGTATGTGATGCAGTGCCGTCTAAGGGCCCGAAGATCACGGGCACCCAGTATGGTTTTCCGGCCTTGACCCTTACGCACAGAGATTCTTCCAGATTCTCTGAATCTTTTGATGATATTATGCACTGGAGATGACGATATGTTCAAACACTTTGCAATTTTACACTGTCGAGCTCCTTTCTGATATTGCTCCACTATTTGTCGGCGCAGAATTAGGGGGATTGGTGATCCTCTTCCCATCTTTACTTCTGAGAGCCGCTGCCACTCCAAGATGCTCTTTTTATACCCAGTCATGTTAATGACCTATTGCCAATTGACCTAATGAGTTGCAATTTGGTCCTCCAGCTGTTCCTTTTTTGTACCTTTAACTTTTCCAGCCTCTTATTGCCCCTGTCCCAACTTTTTTGAGATGTGTTGCTGTCATGAAATTTCAAATGAGCCAATATTTGGCATGAAATTTCAAAATGTCTCACTTTTGACATTTGATATGTTGTCTATGTTCTATTGTGAATACAATATCAGTTTTTGAGATTTGTAAATTACTGCATTCCGTTTTTATTTACAATTTGTACTTTGTCCCAACTTTTTTGGAATCGGGGTTGTACAATTATCTATGTTAAATGTTGCTCTCTTACCAGGCATCTGGCCGTTCATCTGGTTCTGCATGTGCGGGCCGGAGGGCGGGCCGTCTGAGGGCATGCTGTGGCCGTGGGGGGGCTGTGGGGGCGCGCCGCTCTGATTCATGCCCCCTGACATGCCCATGTTCTGTGTGGGGGGCTGGAAAGAGCAGGGCTGTGTTAAATCTAATCGGTGTCTACTGAAACGACTTCCGAGGAAAACGGTGACAAGTTTTGCTTGTAAAAGTCAGTCTCTGCAACAAACTGTGGAGATCTCGCTACAGCAGCAGGCAGTAAACAGGTCACTCGTGCAGCTTCCTACATTATTCATCTTCGGGTGGGGTGGGGTGGGGTGGGAGGGGAAACGCCCAGCCCCGCGGTGATGAATATATAAGCTGGGGGGGGACCTGACTCTGAAAAGCATCACGAGCTGCACTGACTGATCTGTCACGGGCCGTGATCCGACCTGCGAGAATTTAGAGAGATCAAGAGTCGTCCGGGTTTATTTCACTGCTTCGTATTGAACAATTCCCGTGTCTAACACGGATGTCTGACGGGATGACGGCGAAAGAAAAGCCACGTGACCCAAAGTTCAATACTGATCAAAAAAGTGGCTCGATTTAAATTCCTGGCTGTGTTTTTTTTATTTTTTTTGGGGGGGGGGGACGGTGTGGTGTCTCTCAAACACTACAGAAGAAAATAATCAAATCATGGCGCTCGAGCACGTCAGTCTAACCAGATTCTCAAAAATCGGACAGAAAAGGCTTTGCAAAGACAAGCATAAGTGTACAAGATGCAACCTGGTGTGGTTTCTGTCGAAGGAACACCAGCGATACTCACAGCCGGGAGGAGAGACTGCATGTTCTGGTTGGAGTCTGCTATTGTGGCCAAGTAGACCAGATTTCTGTGAAGCATCTGCTGGTAACTAGAAGACGAACAGACCACAGGGTGGGTGCATTAATATTCAACAGTGCAGGACAAATCCACATCCAGAGACGTAAACCTCAGTGTTAAAGGGGAAGTCATTTTTAAACTTGCTTTATAGCTTAATTAACGTGTTGTTCAATTACGTCTTTGGTTTTAGTGACCTTAGAATCGTAGTGGCAACTAATACCCTGTCCACACTGGGGATTTTGTACCGATACGAAACTACTTTCGTACCGCAACACCTGTCCACACTAGCAACTATACCGGTACTGTAGCGGTATAACTGTATCGGTACGAAACCCACAAATGTATGGGTTTCGTACCGGTACAGTATCGGTACTGTAGCGCTTCGCTGTAGTGTGGACAGATGAAGCGGCTCTGTATCGATACAAATATAATGCGCAAGCGCAATGAACCATTCCGACGTCTTCCGGGTTATTCATACAATACAATACGCACGCGCTTTCCAGCTGTAAATAAAACGTCAAAATGGCTCAAAACAACCGTGGAGCTACATGGAGCAAAGAAAGGGGGGAGAAAGGGAGGGAGGGGGAAAAGGGAGGAGGAAGAAGGGAAAAGGGAGAGAAAGTGAGGGGAAGAGAAGGGAAGAGGGAGAAAGTGAGGGGAAGAGAAGGGAAGAGGGAGAAAGGGAGGGGAAGAGAAGGGAAGAGGGAGAAAGGGAGGGGAAGAGAAGGGAAGAGGGAGAAAGGGAGGGGAAGAGAAGGGAAGAGGGAGAAAGGGAGGGGAAGAGAAGGGAAGAGGGAGAAAGGGAGGGGAAGAGAAGGGAAGAGAGAGAAAGGGAGGGGAAGAGAAGGAAAGAGGGAGAAAGGGAGGCGAAGAGAAGGGAAGAGGGAGAAAGGGAGGGGAAGAGAAGGAAAGAGGGAGAAAGGGAGGGGAAGAGAAGGGAAGAGGGAGAAAGGGAGGGGAAGAGAAGGAAAGAGGGAGAAAGGGAGGCGAAGAGAAGGGAAGAGGGAGAAAGGGAGGGGAAGAGAAGGGGAGAGGGAGAAAGGGAGGGGAAGAGAAGGGAAGAGGGAGAAAGGGAGGGGAAGAGAAGGAAAGAGGGAGAAAGGGAGGGGAAGAGAAGGGAAGAGGGAGAAAGGGAGGGGAAGAGAAGGGAAGAGGGAGAAAGGGAGGGGAAGAGAAGGAAAGAGGGAGAAAGGGAGGGGAAGAGAAGGGAAGAGAGAGAAAGGGAGGGGAAGAGAAGGAAAGAGGGAGAAAGCGAGGGGGGAGAAGGAAAGAGGGAGAAAGCGAGGGGGGAGAACTGCCTCACGTGTTTTATACGATTCGACTGAATAAATGACCACCAGAAATACAGACTGTACATTGACAACAAAAAGCACACACGCGTTGTTTCATCCGCCATATTCTCGGAAGGAAGTTACTCGGTAACCACGGAAACATTTCGCGTACGCGCATTTCAACTACCATGAAAGAAAACCGCAAACATTTCTCGCTAGTGTGGACAGATGCACTAAACTGTACCGCTATACTTTGTATCGATACAGTTATACCACTTTCGTACTGGTATAAGTGTGAACACAGCATAAATATTAGACTGATCGGCCTGTTCGGTTTTTAGCCGTGTCGAATTTAGTTCCTTTGGTCCACGGCAGGTGTCGCTTATCCGCCCGATCTTCACGAGACTTCGAAATGTGACGTGTCAGCCAGGTGTCAGCGCCGCCATTTTGAAAACTGTTTTCCAAACGAAGTATTGCACAAAAACAAGTTTAAATGCCTACTTTTTTCAAACTTTCCCAGTGTTTTCTGAAACTGTGCAAAGCTCGCGCAGCCTGCTGGCGACGTCACGAATCTGGCTCCAGACTCCCTTGGGATTTTTCCAGACATGTTTTGTTATTTTATTTTTTCTGCTGTAGACAGATAGCCTTGTGCAAAATTACCCTTCTGGATGAGTGTGTAAAGGGACATACTTTCATATTAAAAAAAAGAAAGAAATTGGTCCAGAATCTGCACTTTAAAATAAGTTGCTTTATTTTTTTCGTGGTCCAAATCCTGCGCTCTGATTGGCTGGCAAGCGGGTCCGTATCCTACAGTACGAACCCCGGTTACGGACCTCTGGCGACTCGCTCGTTCACAACAACAAAAAACATAGTAGAATTTTTTTGTCAACATTTTTTTTAAATAAGATGTATTTATAAGATTATCACAAATCTTATAAATGTTTGCCAGCATTTCTCAGGAGAATAGCATTAATTTTACAGCATGGATAGCGATAACGACAGTGTTCACAGCGAAAGCGAGTTTTACTACCCTGAGGAAGAAGAAATAAAAGAAAGCATTTCAGGAGAAAGCTAAAAACCTGTAACTGTTGCTAACGCTGAGCAAAAACATGGCTGAATCCTGAATGACTCAATTTTGTATAAATAGGGGACTACATAGGCGGCAAAATGTAGTTTTTTTTCCTGCCATGGAAGTGCACTTGTATACCGAGGAGGAAGCAATTTGCATTACAGCCGTGAATGAGGATTCAAAATGGCAGCTCGGCTCGGTTTTCCCTTTCGGCGCTCTCGTTTTCTGCTAGAATTTGGGAAAGAAAAAATAAATATATTATTTACCAGCTAAAGGTCGGTCTGTATGGTGAAATACCGTGACCTCGGCCCAGAGGGCCTCGCTCAGTACTTTCAATTGAGGTTTTTCACCCACGTGACCAAGTCATGTGATGCATCGTTAGGCTGCCATTTTGGACGTCACGGCTCGAATCAGTTTGAATGCAAGGAAGGCGACAAACGAAAAACATAAAAGAAAAAGGAGCGAGATGCAGAAAACACCTTCACTATCCAGCGACGTAGGGCATTTACAGGGCGAGCAGAGGGAGAGGTATTTGCAAAAATTGAGGTTAGCAGGCTTAGAGAACGACGTTTACCTGCTTCCACCAGGATTGTTCACTGACGTACGGAAGTACACGAAGCCCTCGTCTTTACCTGACTTCGGCCCACATGATCTGTATACCTATGTCGTTAAAAACCCATCGCCATACACAGGTATTGATCTGAAAGCGTATAAGAGTTTGGATGCCTACAAATATTTTGTGTCAGGCTGGGTAACATGCCTACATCAGCGGGTCGTCCCTGGAGCCGGTGGTCGCCATCTTATTACAGCTAAGGTTTGTTCACATTTTCATTTACTTTCGGTCCTCAGGATAAACAAAATGTTATTAAATGTCATTGAAATAACTTCTTAGTCTGTTGAGACATGGCCCGTTATAAATTTGCTGTTACCAGGCAATGACCAAGAACTGTATTATTAGGGTCGGTGTCTGTGTTGTAGCAGTGTACTAGCAGCTAGCTGTTAGCACTAGCTAATGTCAACAACATAGTAGCTAGTATGTTACTGTAGCAATGTTTACGTTCAGTCATTTGGATGACTGTTAAAACCTTTCAGTCTCAAGTTTTTCCCTTTACTGTATTTACTAGTTTACTGTAATTATGATCCGGCAGCTATTTACACCGGATCCAGTGTAAATAGCTGCCGGAGCGCGCTCCGGCTTGCTCCCCCTCAAATTAAGCAGCGCGCTCCGGCTTGCTCCTGGAGCACTCCGGGAGCAAGCCGGAGCGCGCTGCTTAATTTGAGGGGGAGCAAGCCGGAGCGCGCTGCTTAATTTGAGGGGGAGCAAGCCGGAGCGCACTCCGGAACCTCGGCCGGAGCACTCCAGGAGCAAGCCGGAACACGCTGCTTAATTTGAGGGGGAGCAAGCCGGAGCGCGCTCCGGAACCTCGGCCAGAGCACTCCGGGAGCAAGCCGGAGCGCGCTGCTTAATTTGAGGGGGAGCAAGCCGGAGCGCACTCCGGAACCTCGGCTGGAGCACTCCGGGAGCAAGCCGGAGCGCGCTGCTTAATTTGAGGGGGAGCAAGCCGGAGCGCACTGCTTAATTTGAGGGGGAGCAAGCCGGAGCGCGCTCCGGAACCTCGGCCGGAGCACTCCGGGAGCAAGCTGGAGCGTGCTGCTTAATTTGAGGGGGAGCAAGCCGGAGCGCATTCCGGCAGCTATTTACACTGGATCCGGTGTAAATAGCTGCCGGATCATAATTACAGTAAACTAGTAAATACAGTAAAGGGAAAAACTTGAGACTGAAAGGTTTTAACAGTCATCCAAATGACTGAACGTAAACATTGCTACAGTAACATACTAGCTACTATGTTGTTGACATTAGCTAGCTTGACCTTCAAAATGGCGGACACCGGGGCATCACGTGACCCTGTGACGTCAGGTGAAATACCTCAATACCTCGGTCACGGTATTTCACCATACGGACCTCCCAGCTGGTAAATAACATATATATATATATATATACACACTAGTTAGAGGTCAGGAACATTATTCAGTGGTATCGTTTATTATTAACTCCAATCATGATATAAAAGTTCAGAGTTTGAGGCCTGGCTGCTTCAACCGCGCTGCTGGCACACAATGTCCTTGACCCTCATCACCCTGAGCCAACTGGCATAATTACATCATTCCGTGGACCCCGAGCTTTTCCAGTACACTCGAACACACGCCTACTTCAACGAATTACAACCAAAAACCAGGAAATTTCACTAATTTTCTCAAAATATTTTTTTTTGTACTTTTACATCTTGTCATGCTGATGAATAAAACCTTTTAACGCATTTCCCACGAAACGAAACGAGCCGCTTTCGACTGGCTCCCTGCTCTCTTAGCGCAGAGTGAGCATACGGTCAGTGTCTCTGACGCTTGGTAGGATTCATTTTATCCAGGAAAACAGGATTTTCGATCGACACAGGTGAACTCTGTTTTGACGAGGAGTCAGATGTCACGACACGCGATTCACTTTGCAGAAGAAGAATAAATTATTATTATTGAAACATGCTACTGCCGAACTGACAGTTCAGGCCTGCATCACGGAGCGGTTGCCTGTGCTGCTGAGGTTGCCAGCACTAACTTTAGTCGTCCGATCGGACGATTACCATTCGAGTTTTACTCGTCTCTGCCGATACTTTAGTTGTCTCGGACGATCGGACATGCGGTTTTTCGAGCGCTGGAACCAGACAAAGGACAATCAAAAAACAATCAAAAAAATCCGAATGAAATAAAGATTCACCGCAGATATTTATTTTATTGAGGTGTTTGATCGTGGTTATTCTTACACACACACACACACACCTGCTGTCCTCGGCTTCTACGCAATTTCATAAACAATAACACGGAGGGGACTGAACTAGTTTTGGTGGAACGTTATTGATGTAACTCTGGAATAATTTCTATAAAAATGGGGACTTTCAACAAATCGTCCCGTCGGACACGCAGATGTGGATTTGACTTATCTGGACCAAACATTCGCTTGTCCCGGACAGTCGGACTACCGTGAATGTCGAGCCCTGTTGTTTACAGTTTATGAGAACAAAATTCTCGCTTTCGTTCTAATATCTTGTCGTTTCCATAGCAACAGCTCGTTCACAGAGGTTTGCACAGCAGACGCTCATCTTCATAAACTAACGATGTGTTATCAAACAAAGAAAAGCATAACTGTTAATACGGTGAAGCAGATTTAACATTTTTGGATGGAGTTTCGACCACGGGACAGAGGAGTGTGTGCTTTTCTGGAAATGAGTGTTCTTAACTACAAAAGTCTTTCTTTAATTAGTAGATAATACACAGTTGATGAATTTTCATGTCCTGGAAGAGGAATAAAAACATTTCACAGCATCCGGTCGTTAATTAATTCCCTGGAACCGCACAGCACCGAGTGTGTTCCTCATCGTCAGCTTCTTAAACAGGGTGTTTTTCGGCTTCGGGAGAAACAGTTCTGGGTTACGATCGTGTCTGAAACGGTCATCTCCACGAATGATCGTTAAATCAACAGCTAAAAATCTTTTCCCAGGGTGAGTCGGAGTTTTGTATTGAATCTCTCTGCGTCAGAGATTTAAAAGCCAACACATAAAAGCACACCATTACCCCTTTTCCACCAAATCAGTTCCAGGGCTGGTTCGGGGCCGGTGCTGGTTCACAACTCGTTCAACTTGCGAGCCAGCTGAGAACCAGTTTGCTTTTCCATAGCTCGCGGTGCTAAGGGAAGCCACGTCATTACATCGCTGTATACATCAGTTACGTCGCTACGTTTGCATAAACCTTGGCGCGAATATCGAAGCAAAAACAACATGGAAGAAGCAGTAGCAACAACAATAATAATAATGGATGACTTCGCGTTTGTACAGCTGCGGCTTCTCGACGCTTAAAAATGGCGATCTTTCGCGGTCTTGCGATTATTGTCGGTCTTAAAGCAATGGTTGAGCAATTCCAGCGTTATGGACGTGACACTTGAACTCAAAATGGCAACAAATGACCCAGTGCATGTTTTATTGTCTCCCAGTATTTAAACAGGTGTTGCATATTTTAAGGCTGTACCATACTGGAGAAGTGATAGAACAAGAACAATTCCCATAGTACATCTAGGGCATGCCAGAAAATGCCAATAAAAGATGCGTTATGGACGTGACAGAAAAAGTATCACTTTTCTTGGGTGACTGTACATTTTTATCAAACTCTGTGAAATTGTAAACCTAATGTCGAAATGGAGATATCCATTTGATAGAGGGGTCCAAGGTGAATATTAAAAAAATCTTTGTTTAAAATATTTTGTATTTCATGCAGAGTTTCGGAAGGAAAAGTCAGCGTTATGGATGTGACCAAATTCCGTTATGGATGTGACGCGTCTGAAATAGACATGGCATATGTTTAGAAAATCAGCAATTTAACCACCATAACCCTTTGAAAAACTCTCTAAATATCAGCTAAAACTATCAAAGTTCTTAAATAATATTTAGGATGGCTATTGTTTTGCTGTTTTGCGGATTTTAGCATACATTTCTGTGGCTTGTGGCAATAATATAGAATTGTACATGATCAAAGTTGATTTTAGCTTGGGTTTTACATTATAAGAAAGAAAGACTGACAGTGACATATTAGGTTGGTTACAAATTGGTTCAGCTTGTTCATATCTGTAAAATACAGGCCTAGGTGAGATCTCTGGGAGTGGTTTTGATGTATTACATGTTGCTTTATTTTTGCATGGTGAGGTTGACATTTACATGGAATTGCCCAGTTGGGGATTTTTGACATGAATCTGTATGGCATCCCCGTCAACAGTGTCGTGCAAACACACTGACTTACCCCTGACAGCATCCTGTGAGTCCTTTTCTTGTCCAGTTTTGGTCCAGACGAAAGTAGTCCGGCAAGTTTGTTGGGGTCACGAAAGTAAAACGTTTTTCGTCTCAAAACAGTATGTGTTCAAAAGAGTGATATATTTGCATCACAAAACCGTTGTCAAATAAAAAGTCAGACCTCGCAATTGTTTGGCGCTATATTTTGTCTCCCTCGGCATCACTGCGCGCTGTCATGTTGACATCTGCGCAGGAATCAACACCTTTCCCATTGTTTGGCAGTGATCAGGAGTTCAGATCAGCGGCGCTAACAAGCTGCGGCTCCAGCTTCACCTTCTTCCACTTCTCTTTCTCTCTCTGCCCGTTCTAACTCCATCTGGCGAATTTCTTCATCTGTATATTTGGGTTCATAAAGATATCCCTTTGGCTGTGAGATGAAGTCAATGTTTTCAACGTCGCTGTCGTAGTCAGACATGTTGTCGCTAACTTTGCTAGCAGTAAACAATGAATGAAACAGCCGTGGCTGTCACCTGGCGGCAGCGCGCAGTGATACCGAGGGAGAGAAAATAGGGCCAAGCGATTTCGAGGTCTGACTTTTTATTTGGCAACGGTTTTGTGATGCAAATATATCACTCTTTTGAACACATACTGTTTTGAGACGAAAAATGTTTTACTTTCGTGACCCCA